>NC_091473.1:15538427-15861674 GCF_036971445.1 Narcine bancroftii
ACTCTCCAGTCAGGCTCTGCTGCTGGATTCCACATGGATCCAACTTTGGGACATACTGAAACTACCACCAGCCAAAGCCAACAATGTCTACAGGTTTACAAAAGATAGCCTTACATGTGTGCATTTACTCAAGCCAAACTTCCATCAGCACTAGTGTAATTTAGAAATCTAAAAAGAAAATTGGGTATTTAAGCGTTTGGAGAATGCAACTTTCACACAATGACAAATATGGAACTAGATCAAAAAGCAACAAGGACTATTCTTAAAATTTATACGTATCCAGTTCTCCAGCGTTGAGACTAATTTACGTGATAATGGATCACACACTGCATCTATTGAAGCACAAATATTGTGGAGATCAACAGAAAGTGAACAGTCAAATATCCTGTCAAATTGTTGCCATTTCATCCAGGCAGCAAACAATTGCCACAGTCTTAGCTATACTAAATCAAACTAAGTACATGAGTCCTTGCAATTTACACTTGAATTTATTTAATATATTAAAAGTGAATTAGAAAAAAATAGTGACCACAGATATTGCTTCAGGAAGGGAAAACCAGAGGTACAGATTATGATCCAGTGATCATTGGGGAATCCGAGGTGGAGAGGGTGAGTAAATTTAAGTTCTTAAGAGTCACCATCTTAGATAATTTTTTCGTGGACCTAACACACTAATGGTATCGTGAAGAAAGCATGCTACCACCTCTACTTCCTCAGATGTTTGCAGAGATTTGGAAAGACACCAGAAACCCTGGCAAATTTCTACAGATATGTGGTTGAAAGTGTGCTGACCGGCTGAATCGCGGTCTGGTATGGGGACACCAATACCCTCTGAGCGCAAGCCATCCAAAAGGTAGTGGACGCAGCTCAGGACATCACAAGCAAAACCCTCCCCACTGTTGAAAACATTTACAGGGAACGCTGCCATCCGAGAGCAGCAGCAATCGTCAAATATCCACACCACCCAAGCATACACTCTTCTCACTGATGCCATCAGGAAAGAGGTCTAGGTGCCACAAGACTTGCCCCACCAGCTTCAGAAACAGCTGCTACCCTCCATCATCAGACTCCTCAATAACAAACTCAATCAGAGACTCATTGAAGGACTCTTACTTTTGCATTTTATTTTTTTTATTCTCCTCCGTTTTGCAGTTTGTTTACATTTGTTATCTGTTTTCAGTTCTCTTTGTTTACATATGTATACTGAGTAGTTTTTACAATAAGTGGTAATTCTGCCTCACCCACAGGAAAAAGAATCTCAGGGTAGTATGTGATGTCATGTAGAAACTGACAATAAATTTTTTTTGTCAAAAGGATTGTTGATGTCTCACCTTTGTACTCTGGAGTAAATTCTTTCATTTCTGGCGGCAGGGACTCGTAGAATCTCTGCTCTCGACTGATGAGAGGTTTACAAACTGTATGATCATCATAGCGCATCATACTGGTGTGTCCGCCAACCTGATGATTGAAGGGCTCCAAGAGAACTCCTTTGCTTCTCTCTGGAACTGTGTTGTTACTATATTTCCCCAATTCCATGGTGTCCAAAAGGCACATTGCGTTACTGGGCCACAACTCACAGGAGACATGGAGCACAGCGCATAGGCCTGGCTACGCTGGCTGCTGGTGTTCGGGCCAGAAGACTAGCCCCAGAACCAAGTACCGCCAGGGAAGTGTTTTTCCAAGATCCACAGAAGTCCTGTTCAATGCTTGCTTCTGAAGAGAAAAAGGAAAAAGAAAAAGAAAAATGTAAACTCACCTAAAATCCACTGACTTTCATCTCATACTTCTGTTACCATGTTAAATTAACGCTTTGAACTGGCTGCAATTAAATTGTCCACTGAACAGTTTGAACAATCTTACTGTTTCCAGGTGGCCTTAAAGCTAAGAATTGTCATTAGGAGGCTGTTGGAGAGTTTCACACTCCTCATAAAAGTGGTACTGGTTGGTTAAAGTGAAATGAAGCTTATTCAGAGTCCCAGACAGCACAAGGATGCTAAGACGTGATTTTTAAAATGGAAAAATTGCATTCCTCAATATCTATAACTTGTACAAAAGTAGTAAATGTAACAAACCAGGTGATTATCTACATACCAGGATAAGTAGGCAGTCATCCAGAAAGAAAGATAATATGAACAGATCAGTACAATTAGCAGCCATCCTGCTGCACATATAGTTATTGAAAAGTTACTTGCCTAAACCACACAGAAGTTCTCAATGCACAATAAGAATACGGTCTGTTCCGCTAATGGCGCGGTTTCCATCCTTTCAGAAACTAGCGCAGTGTAAAAGGGCTGAAAATGACAAGCATGCGGTTGTGACTCGTAATGCAAGTGATGCTTTCAGTGCAGCATTTATAAGCAGCCTACATGTTTCATACAGGCGACAAGCTACCTTTAAAAATGAAGAGGAAATGCCCCATGGGAAGTCAAATATTACAATAGTTTAAAACAAGAGAGGAACGTTATTTTGAGGAACTGTGATAAATAATGCAATTGAGAAGTTTACCATTTCATTTGTGCTGTTATCAATTTAAGTCTTTAATGAGCTATAATTTTTTTCTATGTTAACCCTATTATTTCCACTCAATTTGAAATCATCTTTTTCTCTTTTGTATTAAGTATCGCTTTTTTAATTCAGTTAAAAAAATAAAATTGACACCAGTGATTCTCAACCTTTTCCTTTCCACTCACATGCCACTTTAAGTAATCCCTATGCCATCAGTGCTCCTTCATTAGTAAAGTGGTATGCGTGTGGAAAGAAAAAGGTTGAAAACCACTGCTTTGGACCCCGAATACTCGAACTCTCCCCTTCCCCTCCGACTTATCTCCTGAAACTCTCCAGTTCTAGCCTCAATTGTGTGTTTTAAATAAATATCATCCAAAATATGGCACATCCAGCCTGGTTGTAGTTTTCAATATTCCTCCACATGGACCAACTTGTGATCAGAGTTAAACAAGAAAGTCTGCAGATGCTGGGTTCACATGCAATTCACAAATATGCTGGGGAGACTAAGGCTCCACAGGAAGTCATGGGTGCCAAACCTTGTGTCCAGAGCTCTTCTTCAAGAATCAGAAAACAGGCTGGCACCTGAATCTATTAAATTAAGAGTGCTTTGGAAGGAAGACACTTTTGAGCTATCAAATTATTACAGAAACTAAAAACAGGGAAAACTGTTGTACTGGTGAGCAAAATGTAGAGATTTCTCAATAGTATGATGAAAAATTCGAGCAGCGGCATGGAGTTAAACTGCACAATTGGTAAAGCTGTTGGTCACCAAGGAAATCAAAATCAGCGCAATGTTTATGGAAATCAGCTGAACATGAATCATGCAGTAGTAATGCCTCCACAGTCCAGGGTGATCAGCCACTGGATCAGGTGGCAGCATGTAAGTGGGGAAAAAATACAAGAGCATTCAGGAAAATGCAAGGGTGGATATGTGACTATTTTGCACTCGATGCCACGTACTTGAAATTACAAGCAGTAGAATCAGTGCTTTCTTCATTGAGGAGCACCAGCTCCAGTGGAAAGTAGCTTGCAGTTTGTTGGTTCTGGCAGCAGTGAATCAAAATCCCACTCATGCAATTATTGAATAATGGCACCAATAAATTTAGCCATCTGCAGGTTCACCAAGATCCAAACTCTTTCAAATTGAAATTACTCAAACTCAGCTTTCAATCCAACATGCTATTAATGGTCTTGCAATATTGCTTGCCAAATTTAAGGCCTGCTTTTTAAAAAATTTCAAACCACATTGCAGATTTACAGCATTTGCCATAGAAAGTGATACATGTTACCATTCAAGTATCCCCCAATTCATCTCCAAATGTCACTTTAGGATATTGTGCCCTTTCAACAACACAAACTTGGTAGTTACAAGGAACTGAAACCTCTAACTGCAAAAGCTTCTGAGACAACTATTCAAGACTTCCAGCTGAGTCGAGTAACATGGAAAGGAGGATCACTTAAAAGCTAAAAATGAAACTGATGAGACCATTAGAAATAGCAATGATAAGCACAGCAATTAAATGTTACCAGCTCCATTGATCCTGCGCTACTAATATTCCACTGTGGCAATAAGGTATTGCAAAACAATAATATACAGAGCATCATAGTTTGCAATTAATCAAGGACAAGCAATAACTAAAACACTAGACTCATTAGATTATTTAAGATGCAAAAGTTAGGACTGTATATTTACTGAATTTTCCCATTTCCTTGATGTTGACAATCCAATATTCAAACAACCATCTACAATTGAATGTCCAGAATAACATATGGAGATGCAACTTTTGGCTCTTGGATAAAGCAATCAGAAAGCAGAATTCTTTCCAGCATAAAAAACAACCTATTCTATGGTAAAGCATATTAAAAAATTTATATTGAAATTCTGAACCTTCATTAGCTGCAATATTTCAATAAATTGTCATGTCCAGTGAGTGAAATTCTTCTACTGTTACGAGCATGCTAACGAGTGAAAGAACGAGGCCAGCAGTCGGTGGGCTCTTTGAAACTTGAGCTTTTTTGACTAGCACACTGCCGCTTTTAAGGCATTTAAAGCTCCCGCCTCTGCGTGCCGGAAACTGTCGTGACGCAAGCGCACTACCTGTGCACATGAGGGACCCGAGCTTCTACTGGAAAAGAAGGCTGCGGGATGCCATCTTTGATGTAGCTGCTCTGATGGCGCATGCATAACACTGATCAAATATGTGCGTTGCCACACAACCGCACCCCCCCCCCACCCCCCCAAGAACCAGCACTAGTGACTGCCTTGCTCAAAGTTTGTACAGTCTTGTTTAGGAGGTCTACCACGGTGCTTGGCTGGCTGTAGTGGGACTGGCTGGCTTAAGTCCAGATGATGACATAAGCTGTTTATAAATGCTGCACTGAAAACACGCTTCATTCAGGCGACGTTATTTTTAAAAATGAAGAGGAAATACCCCATGGAAAGTCAGATATTACAATAGCTTAAAACAAGGGTGGAACATTATTTAAAGGAGGAACTGTGATCAATAATACAATTGAGAGGTTTACCATCTCATGTGTGTTGTTATCAATTTAAGTCTTTAATGAGCTATAACTTTTTTTCTTTGTTAACACATTTTCAGTACCCTCATCCACTCAATTTGAAGTAAACTTTTTCTCTATTACATTTACTATACACCTCCCCCACTTGAATGTGAGTAGGTTTCAGTGATTGGGTCAGCTTCAGGCCACCAGGTGAAATGGTCTACTATGGTGAGGTACCGGTAGCCGTGCGATACTGGTAGGGGCCCCACAATATCAATGTGTATATGGGCAAACCTGTGGGTCAGCATTTCAAACAGCTGGACGGGGATTTTGGTGTGCCTGTGGACCTTGGAGGGTTTGACCCTGCTTGCACGTCCATGCCCATTCACTGACCTGTTTCCGCAAAACCTGCTACACAAAACAAGAGGAAACCATGCAGACTGTGGTTCTAATTGAGGAGTGTGAAAGGCTGTGAACTGAGTTAACCACTCTCTTTCTCCAAGGTCCTGGAACAATGGGGCGGGGGTCGGCCGTGGGCACATCGCAAACCAGCACCCTGTTGCCTTGGCCTAGTAGTATGTCCTGCAGCTGTAAGCCGGTGATTGCAGTAAGCTGCGGGTCTCAGCATCCACCTGTTGGGCCTTTCACAGATCAGAGTAATCAACGTCTTAAGTGCAGCCCTAGACAGGACATCTGCCATTACATCGTCTCTCCCTGAGAGGAGTCGGATGGTCATTGTGAACTCAGATGTTGGAAAGATGGCATGTTGTTGGGTTGACCAGAGCTCTGAGACTTTCGAAAATACTAAAGTTAAAGGTTTCTGGTCCGTAAAAACCATGAATGGCCTCCCCTCCAGGAAGTATCAAAAATGTCGTATGGTGAGCTAGGAGCTCCCTGTCTAAATCACTGTATTTCAGCTCTGGTGGTTGTAAGTGTCTGCTGAAAAATGCCAGGGGTCTCCAATTGCTGTCCAGAAGCTGCTCTAGCACTTCCCCAATTGCAGTGCTCGATGCGTCGACAGTTAGGGCGGTGGGGATGTCAGTTCTTGGGTGTTGGCTAGAGCCTCCTTAGTCTGTTGGAAACTTGCTGCGGTTTTGTTATTCCATGCCAAGTCTTTCTTCATTGTTGCCATCACGGTGAACAGCAGGCGCATAACGCTGGCGGCTGCTGGGATGCAACTGTTGTAAAAGTTAACCATACCCACAAATTCCTGCAGACCTTTTACTATGGTAGGTCTGCTGAACTGGTGGATTGCCTCCATTTTGTTGGGATGGGGTGTTGCGCCGTCCCTGGTGATCCTATGGCCCAGGAAGTCTATGGACTCTAACTCAAATTGGCACTTGGCAGGGTTGCTGAGGCAAGTGTACAGCTGGTGGGAAATGTACTCCTGGCAATCTCTGCTTGTGATGAGGACGTCATCCAGATAGATGAACAGGAAGTTCACGTCCCTTCCAACTGCGCCCATGAGGCTCTGGAACGTTTGTGACGCGTTCTTGAGGCCCAATGGCATCCACAGAAATTCAAAGAGTCCAAAAGGGGTAATTAAGGCGGTCTTCTGGCTGTTAACCTTGGAGAAGATGCAACCTCTGTGTAGGTTGCACAAAATCCTGGATGTGGGAAACAGGGTAACAATCTTTAGTGGTGGTGTAGTTCAGGCATCTGTAATCCCCACATGGTCTCCAGCCACCAATGGCCTTCTGGACCATGTGTAATGGTGAGGCCCAGGGGCTATCAGATCTATGTACGATGCCCAGTTCCTCCATGCGCTTAAATTCTTCTATCGCCATTTGCAGTTTATCTGATGGCAGCCGTCGGACACGTGCATGGTCTCTGGGTGGTTATATGGTGTTGCACCCTGTGCTTTGGCTTGGTAGAGGTGAATTGCAGCCTGAAGATGGGCGGGAACTCAGCCAGGATGGCGCTGTATTCGTCGGTGGAAGACGTGACCAAGGAGAGATGAGGGGCCGGCATTCCAGCCTCTCCAAGAGGGAATGTTTGGAAAGTCTCAACGTGGACCAGTCTTTTGGTTTTGAGGTCAATCAGCAGATTATGCACAAAATCTGCCCCCAGGAGTGGTTTTTCCATTGAGAAGACTGTGAAAACCCAGTTGAATGTCTCACTTCCTAACCAAACCGTTACCCACTGCTTTCCGAAGGTCCTATAGAGCTGTTGATAGCAGCACGGCCCCACCCTGCGAACTGTCTTGTACAGGTTTCGAGTGCCATTAATGGAATGACATTGATTTCTGAACCTGTGTCAACGAGAAACCTGCGGCCTGTGATCTTCTAACAAAGCAGGCTGTTTGATTGGCAAATCGCCAAAGCCAACAGCAGTGACTGGCTGTGGTGTTTCCTGGAAACCACCAGGGTTTTTGGCATTTTCCCTACCTTTGACAGTAGAAACACCATTTGTTATCTGCTCCCTCAGTTGTTTTCCTGGGCTGTTGGTTGGGATGAGCAGGGCTTGGTCTCTGGCTCAGTCTGAGGTTTGGTCAGCTGACTGACAGTGGACTAGTTTTTTTGTTTGGTATGCCAGAGGATTGCCTGCTTTGGCTGTAACATTCCTAGGCTCACTGAAATCTGCATCAGCTGAATGTTGTCGGGCAGCTGCTCTTGATAAACCTGTTTGAACATGAAGCAGGGTTTGAGTCCTTCTGCCAGCATGGCATCTTGGCCACGAGGGCAGATGGTGTTCTGTCCCCCAGGCCATCCAGGTGTATGAGCCTGGCTGCCCTCTCACGTCTATACAACCCATACACTTTCAATGCATTGTATTTACCTTCCACCAGTGGGGCCTGGATAAGGTAGTCTACCCTGGCCGCAGTCTTCTGGTCCAAGGAGCTGACCAGGTGGTAATACTTGGTAGAGCCAGAGGAGATTTGTTTAACCTGGAGCTGTGCCTCTACTTGTCCAAATCATGCATGGGGTCGTAGTGTTCTGAAGGTGAGCAGTTTCAACACAACAGCACTTTCTGCTGCAGCGTCCATGTTGAGTAGTCCAAAAAAGTAGCAAGTATGCTAACTGAGTGAAAGAATGAGGCATGGATGACTAGGAACTAAGTGCTGGTAAATGGGATTTGTGTCGATGGTTGGCATGAACAAGATGGGTTGAAACATCAGTTTGTGTTCTTTGGCTTAAATTCAATTTTTTTTTTGACAATTAGATTAAAGTAGGTGTAAACCATGTCAGGCAAATCGCAAAGTAAACAAGAAATCTGCAAATGCCGGGTCTAGAGTAGTATATGAATGTGCTGGAGAAATTCAGCAGGTCATGCAGCATCCAGAATTAGGATTTATTGTCAGGAACAAGTCATGAAATTCAGTGTTTTGCGGCAGCATCACAGTGTAAATGTACATACTATAACGGTCTTACGACATTAAATATATGCCTTCTGCTTATAGACATTTCTTCCATGGGGAAGAAATTTTACAACTGTCTTCCTTATTTTATACTTCACTACTTCTAGGCCTGTCCAGTTTTCCCTTATTACTGAAACACTCCAGTCCAGGCAACATCCAGATGAATCTCCTCTGTACCTTCTCAAGAGAAATCTAATCCTTTCTGTAATGATGGAATCAAAACTGTATGCAATATTCTAGATGTGACTGGTTTTGTAAACCACAGCTTCCTGGCTTTTCTTCTCTGCCCTTGCTAATAAAGGATTGCATCCCACCTGCTTCTTCACCACCTTAACTGGTTTTGCTGCCAACTTGAGGAGCCATTGGAGGTACACAAATTTTTGATACTCCCTTGGGCCCTTCCACTCTTTCGATACCTGAGTCTTTTCAAAGTCCATCACCCTGCACTAAATAAAAACACAAAGGCTGAAGGAACTCAGGTCTCATGCATCCATAGAAGGAGAAGATTATATTATCGACGTTTCAAACCTGAGCCCTTCAAGGTAGGAGTAAAAAGCAAATAGGTGCCTATATTAAAAAAGCTGGTAAAAAGAGAATGGGAGGGGAGGAGTAAAGACCAACAGACAAAAGGTGTTTATATGGAGAGGAAAGGTGAGAATTAATTGGGCTGGGGGGGAAGGCTTTGTGAAAGAAGGCAGAGGGAGGGGGAAGAGTGCGAGCACACTGTTTTATCACTTTGCATTTGTCAGGATTAAATTCTATCTGCCATTGCTCTGCCCGATATCCTTTTATACCTTGAAGCTATGTTCTTCACTATCCACAACCCCATCATTTTTATGTAAATGACAAACTTACTAATCATATGTCTAAGTTGTTAATGGATATTGTTACAGAGTTCTGTGTTGTGTGGTTTTGTGTTGGAAAGTGACAGTTTTCCTTTAAGAGCCAAGTTGAAGGTGGACTGCTGAGAGAGCGGGAGACAGACTGACCATGTGCAGAAAATGATCTAAAAATTTCTGGACTTGGATAACAAATCACAAAACACTGCGTGTGCTGTGGAGTGGAAGGAGGCCCAGAGCACGAGTCATGGTCTGGAGGTCAGTTTAGAATGTTGGGCATTTTAAAAGGGATGAACATTCCAAAGGCAGCCAGAAGGATCCAGACCAAGCCAGTGGTTCCTCTCTCTGCAAGTAACACAAGACAACTTCGAATTTTGTGCTCTCTCTCTCTCTCTCAAAGACCTTTTGGCTTTAGTTTACCAAACAAACTGAATTTTGTTTATGACCTTTGCTTCGGTTGAGATCGAAGTTTTGTGAGTCTTGTGTGTTTTGTGTCTAAGTTTTTCTGTGGGCTTATTGGAAATATAACTTAGACTTTAATTACATATGTTATATTTAGGCTGGGGAATTCATTAGTTTTAAACTGTTATAGAAATTTACATAGTAACTAGTGGATATTGTTATAAAAGAGGGGATTTTGAATTAAAGTTTGAAGGTAAATTTTTGTTTATCCCTGTGATATGCCTTCTTTGTGGTTGCTGGTTTGATCTTGTAACAATATAACAAGCAGCAATGATTGATGTTACAATCACAAAAGCAACCCATTTCAATGTGCTTCGACAATCTTTTGGACAAGCTGCTCATACGGGACTTTGAAAAAGCCTTAATAAAGTCTACATAAATGACATCAACTGCATGGCCCTTTCCTATATACCTAGCTACATCTTTGTCAAATCTTCAAAAGTTTTAGTGTTGCCACTGTACCATATGTTATTATTTGTAAATCTGCAAAGGCTTCATTGCAAATGATTTACTGCTTTTTTTTGTTTTTCTTATTAAACTTAAAATAATTTTAAAATAAATCTTCAAAAGTTGGCTAAACATTTCCCATCAAACACTGCTTTTCTAAGTGCAGATTGATCCTGCATCTTTTCTTCCTAAAATCTTCCCTTCCAGTAATAGGCCAGGCCTCTAGCAATATATTTTTTAAAAAACAAACCCAATTTTTGAAAATGCATTTTTTTTTAAAAAAAGAACATATTTCAAAGGCAGGTCTGAAGCTTACAGATAGCATTAGATTTCTGAAATTGTAGATGTATTCAAAATAGATTTTAAAATTACAAAGATTTCAGAACACAAGGGCTAAATGAATATCATCCTTTTCAATGGAAGTTGATGAATTTAAGGACCAGCAGCTTCTAAAAAATCTTTTCCAAAGATTGTTGAATTTGAGAGAATCAGTCATTGTAAAGCTGATAAAAATCTTTACGCCCTACTCAAGAAAAAGGGAAGAAAATCAGGAAGGACAGTTCAGCAAGTTTAGTTATGAAAGTTTGAAAATTTCTTCAACATTCATCAAGATAGAACACAGCAACTTTTTGAAAGCAAGGTTATGTGAAAGGAAAAATCATGCCTCCATTAGGCAGATACTAAAAGAACAGTGCATATGTGACAAAGAGTCTCTAATCGATGATAGGATTCCCTAGAAAACAAAGTAAATTTAATAGCAGACAGGAAATTAAATGGGAAAATCTATTTGAAATAAAACAAGTAAATTTAAGAAATACTTTACAATCAGGTAGCTGTGTGAATAGTGAAATGATGTTCTGGTGAAAGATCATACAATTGCAATAATTACTTTCTCACGTTACATATACCATCCACCTTTGTGACCTTGTCAAAACGCTACTAGATTTGGCCTCAGAAATCTGGCTTTCATGAGTAAAAAGGATTTCCCAATTATAGTGCAGACTAATAAATGGATCGATGTTGGGCTGCAATGCTCTCTTGAAGTATGGAATGCAGGATAGAATTCTTCACTTTTCAACGTGTTCCATTACAGAAGACACATCAATTAAGAAAGTTTATAAATATGAAAGGACAGTGATTAAATAACCAGATCTACCATTCTTTGTTTAATCCATGGTAATGGAACTTATGGGTGAAAGGATCTAAATGAAAAAGTATGATTTGGAGGAGAAATGGATGAAAGGATGCATATAACATTTTTTTGTTTCAGAAATATGACTCATTTGCAGGATCATTTTATCAGCAAAAGGGCAAAATGCAGGACACGACAAAACACTATAAAGAACAGACAATATTACTATATTCATACACAGTATTAAGCTGAAATACTTGAAATATTGGGCTCAGCTTCAAGTAGTTAACATAATGAAAGGCACATCAGATTGGAAAGAGCACACCAGCAGTTCATCGTGTCTTGGGAGAAAGCCATGAATGAGGACTAAATATACTTGGGGTTGATTCCAACATGAGCATAATCCAGTTTTTCATTTTGAATAACAAAGGGGCACACCATTTCTATTTTGATGCTATTTAGATACATGAAATTGTTTTTTGTTAAAGAGTTAAATTCCAGATAAAAAGTAAATGTCATGACTGAACCATGAAAAGTTAGTTCAAGAAACAGTTAAATTTGAAAAGCAATAGGAAAGGATCTGCTAAGAGTGCGTGTCACAGAAACATCACTTTAGAATTAAAATGCTGATAAATGCATTATACAATGGACAGAAAACTAATCCAAGAACTGTAGGCTTTTGAAAGAGTTCATCTATTTAATTTGGGTCGTTTGATACAGATTTTAAATCAACTAGAATTCTAACTGTAAGAACTGTTGGATGTTCAAACCACTCTGAACACAATTTAATCCGATTATGAGCTACTAGTTACTTTTATGGAAAAAAAAATCAATAATACTAGAGTCCACTTACTATTGATACATCCAGATATAGCTGCTGTTGACAGATCCAAATAGTCAATCAGGCAATTTGAAATTGCTTCCCACACTGAAGGTGACCACAAGTGTATGCACTAATATGAACTGCTTCCAATAGCTAGGTCAATCATGCACATATGCCAAAAGACCAGCCTCTCTGATTACGTATGTCCATTGCTTGGAAATAAACAATTAAATCTGTTCAAACAGAAGGCGCTCAATGAATCAGCCATTTCGCTATAAAGAACGAAAGGTGACCCCACTGAGAAGCTTTATTCCTATGATAAGCTAGTTGCCAAGGATTAAGTGCTTTGCTGAAATAGCTGTGCACACTTTAAATCTTTACTTTTGCTGCTGACCCTTCCATTTCTCACACCTGTCCCTTGCTCAACAATAATTTTGATTAGTTTCTTTGGTGCAAACATTCCAAGATGCTTCACAAGATACCCATCAAATGAAAAACAGCCATGTAATGAGACAGCAGAGGGTGAATACAAGCTAAGGATCATTTTAAGGCACAAGAGGTTTCAGGATGGAACTTTGAAACTTTAGAACCTTGATAGCTAAAGTAAGAGCCTTCAAAGATAAAATTTGGAGATAAACAGGCTAAAAAAAGAAGGATAAATGGTTATAGCTTTGAAGTAAATGATCAGCATAGATGGGCAGATCACAAGGCACATGGGTGAAGACAAAATAACTTTTTTGTCAATATATTTCCTGCAACACCCACCCCCAGATGTTGGGGTTGATGAAACCAAGTAAACCACATCTAAATCAGGGAACATGCTTCTAACACATGCCCAAAATACCTCACAACTGTTAAATTTTATCCCAAATAATTCATCAGTATACTAATAGTCCTCCTGTCCATTGAAAGCATCGATGTGAGGTGCTGCTTTAAGAAGGCTGCCATCTTCTTAAAGGACCCCATCACCCTGGTCACAACCTCATCTCACTTCAGGCAGAAGGTACAGAAGCCTGAAGTCCAGCATCTCTAAGTTCAAGAGCAATTGTTATTCAACAGCCATTAGTATCTTGAACTTCTCTGTTCATCCCTAATTCAAAACCATTAAAATATCTGTCTGCACTTCTGAAACTTCATGATTATTTTATTGCACTAACTCCAATATTTATTTATCCTTTAATATTTATCTTTTTTTTGTCTGGACACTTGTAGAATTTACTTATTATTGCAGATGGAGTATCACACATACTTGTATGGCTGCAGGAAGTAAGAATTTTGGTGCACCCGTGCTACAGTATGTACTTTTGTACATGACAAATAATTCACCATTAGCAACAAGTTTCATAGATTCTCAATTCATCCGAGTCATCATTTGTTCTGGGATATTCAAGGGTAAAAGAAATTGCAGGACTAGATGTCACAGGCCCTTAAACTGCATAGGAATTGCATATGACCACAACTTCAACTCCACTTCTCTGCCTGATTCCCATCTTTCCTCATTTCCCTACACTCCGTATGTCATCAGTCTCAGCTTTGACTGTACTAAGAACAGCATCCATTTTCCAAGATTCATTAACCTAAATGAAGAAATGCCTCCAACTTCAGTGATACACCTCTACCCTTCATTCCAAGACTATCTCCTAGTTTCAGACTCTGGCTGAAAAAGATTTCAGTATTTTTACGACGAAGCATTCTTCAATTTTGTATTATACTGGGCACCAGAGTTGAACACCATCCTGATGAGGAGAAAAAACCTGGAAAAGACCCAACAGGGTAGGAAACCATAGTAGTGGACCAGCATGAGGCCTTGTGGACTAATGACTCACATCGTGTTGTAGCTGATGGTGACCAGCTTGTAGGAATCAGGCATCAAGACTGACAAGCAGAACTCTCTCAGTGCCTTGGGAGCTGACAGCTTTCAAATCACTTTAGGGATTCAGAACCTGTGGCAAAGGAGGGTGTCTTGGATGCTTCAAGGTAGGCTCATTGCTGGAGGACAGGAGGCCATGTGGTGACAGCGATTAAAGAAGAGCAGGAGGTGATAGTCATCATTAGGAGGCTTTGGGATCCATGGACACTGACACTGTGGAACTCATTTCTCTTTCGTGCCTTGAAAGCAGCACTATATCAATTGCTCTGTGTACCTTTATAGGGCAATGGAAAAATACTTTTGCTTATTTTGTGAACAAATATACAGAATCTGTATACACAAAAGTGCTGGAGAACCTCAATAGGTCACACAGCATCCACATGAATCAATGGTATATAACCAATGTTTCAGGCTTGAGCCTTTTGTTTTTTTTAAAAGTTATTAAAGTTAAAGTCTACATACATGTTAGAAAATAGATATACAAAGTTTTTGTCCTCCTTTTTCTCTCCCTCCCTTCCTCATACCCTCCCCACCCCCACCCCCCACAAATGACCACAAATAAAGTATAGTGGAGTTAACATTTACCCATTGCTCTGGTGGGTGCACTCTCTTTCCCAAAAAAAGCTCTTATTACAATACTAAACACATACATCTCGTATATGGGTCACATACTTTAATATAAAAATAATTATCTTGTAAATTATAAGTTATCTTTTCCAATGGAATACACGATCGCAACTCAGCATGCCATCGTTGAATATTCAATTCAATTTCAGTTTTCCAAGTAATTGCTATACACTTCCCAGCCACTGCTAAGGCTAGTCGAATAAATGAAAATTGAAATTTCTCCAATTTAATCCCAAAATCAATGTTGTACTTTTTCTTTGGCTTGGCTTCGCGGACGAAGATTTATGAAGGGTATGTCCACGTCTGCTGCAGGCTCGTTGGTGACTGACAAGTCCGACACGGGACAGGTAGGCACGGTTGCAGCGATTGCAAGGGAAAATTGGTTGGTTGGGGTTGTTTGGGTGTTGGGTTTTTCCTCCTTTGTCTTTTGTCAGTGAGGTGGGCTCTGTGGTCTTCTTCAAAGGAGGTTGCTGCCCGCCGAACTGTGAGGCGCCAAGATGCACGGTTGGAGGCAATATCAGCCCACTGGCGGTGGTCAATGTGGCAGGCACCAAGAGATTTCTTTAAGCAGTCCTTGTACCTCTTCTTTGGTGCACCTCTGTCTTGGTGGCCAGTGGAGAACTCGCCATATGACACGATCTTGCGAAGGCGATGGTCCTCCATTCTGGAGACGTGACCCACCCAGCGCAGTTGGGTCTTCAGCAGCGTGGATTCGATGCTTGCGGACTCTGCCAGCTCGACTATTTCGACTTTGGTGATGAAGTCATTCCAATGAATGTTGAGGATGGAGCAGAGAGAGCGCTGATGGAAGCGTTCTAGGAGCCGTAGGTGATGCCGGTAGAGGACCCTTGATTTGGAGCCGAACAGGAGCGTGGGTATGACAATGGCTCTGTACATGCTGATCTTTGTGTGTTTCTTCAGGTGGTTTTTTTTTTTTCCAGACTCTTTTGTGTAGTCTTCCAAAGGCGCTATTTGCCTTGGCGAGTCTGTTGTCTTTCTCGTTGTCGATCCTTGCATCAGATGAAATGGTGCAGCCGAGGTAGGTAAACTGGTTGACCATTTTGAGTTCAGTGTGCCCGATGGAGGTGTGGTGGGGCTGGTAGTCATGGTGGGGAGCTGGCTGATGGAGGACCTCCGTTTTCTTCAGGCTGACTTCCAGGCCAAACATTTTGGCAGTTTCCACAAAACAGGATGTTATGCGCTGGAGAGCTGGCTCTGAATGGGCAACTAAAGCGGCATCGTCTGCAAAGAGTAGTTCACGGACAAGTTGCTCTTGTGTCTTGGTGTGAGCTTGCAGGCGCCTCAGATTGAAAAGACTGCCATCCGTGCGGTACCGGATGTAAACACCGTCTTCATTGTTGAGGTCTTTATTGGCTTGTTTCAGCATCATGCTGAAGAAGATAGTAAAGAGGGTTGGTGCGAGGACACAGCCTTGCTTCACGCCGTTGTCAGTGGAGAAGGGTTCGGAGAGCTCATTGCTGTATCTGACCCGACCTTGTTGGTTTTCATGCAGTTGGATAACCATGTTGAGGAACTTGGAGGGGCATCCGAGGCGCTCTAGTATTTGCCAAAGCCCTTTCCTGCTCACGGTGTCAAAGGCTTTGGTGAGGTCAACAAAGGTGATGTAGAGTCCTTTGTTTTGTTCTTTGCACTTTTCTTGGAGCTGTCTGAGGGCAAAAACCATGTCAGTAGTTCCTCTGTTTGCGCGAAAGCCACACTGTGATTCTGGGAGGACATTTTCGGTGACACTAGGTATTAGTCTATTAAGGAGAGCAGTGCGATTCCCCTGTAGTTTGAGCAGTCTGATTTCTCGCCTTTGTTTTTGTACAGGGTGATGATGATGGCATCACGAAGGTCCTGAGGCAGCTTTCCTTGGTCCCAGCAGAGCATGAAAAACTCATGCAGTTTGGCATGCAGAGTTTTGCCGCCAGCCTTCCAGACCTCTGGGGGGGATTCCATCCATACCTGCTGCTTTGTCACTTTTCAGTTGTTCAATTGCCTTATATGTCTCTTCCCAGGTAAGGACCTCATCCAGCTCTAGACTCAAGGGCTGTTGAGGGAGCTGGAGCAGGGCAGATTCTTGGACTGAGCAGTTGGCACTGAAAAGAGATTGGAAGTGTTCTGACCATCAATTGAGGATGGAGATCTTGTCGCTGAGGAGGACTTTGCCGTCTGAGCTGCACAGAGGGCTTTGGACTTGGGGTGAGGGGCCGTACACATTAGTGTCTCAACAAAACCCCTGAAGTTGCCAATGTCGGCACTAAGCTGGGTTCGTTTGGCGAGGCTAGTCCACCACTCATTTTGGATCTCCCGGAGTTTGCGCTGAAGATGGCTGCATGCGAAACGGAAGGCTCATTTTTTCTCTGGCCAGGAAGGCTTTGCAAGGTGAGCCTGGTGGGCAGCTCGCTTCTTTGCCAGCAGCTCCTGGATTTCCTGGTTGTTTTCATCAAACCAGTCTTTGTTTTTCCTGGAGAAGTCCAGTACCTCTTCAGTGGATTGCAGTATGGCCGTTTTCAGCTAATCCCAGAGGGTTTCAGGAGACGTGTCCGGGAAGCAGTTTGCATCCTCGAGCTTTGCTTGGAGGTTTGCCTGGAAGTTTCCTCTCACTTCATCTGACTGCAAGTTTCCAACATTGAACCTCTTTCTGGGGGCTCCACTGTCCTTGAACTTTGGCTTGAAGTGAAGATTGAGCTTGCAGCGTACAAGCCGGTGGTCAGTGTGGCATTCTGCGCTGGGCATGACCCTGGTGTGGAGCACATCTCGTTTGTCTCTTCCTCGCACCAGAACGTGGTTCAGGAGGTTCCAGTGTTTGGATCGGGGATGCATCCAGGTAGTCTTCAGGCTGTCTCTCTGCTGGAAAAGGGTGTTAGTAATGACAAGCCGCTGTTCTGCGCAGAGCTCCAACAGGAGGTGCCCGTTGTCATTGCACTTGCCGACACCATGCTTGCCAAGGATTCCTGGCCAGATTTCTGAGTCTGTTGTACTATATCTAAGTAAAAATAACATCGGATCAAGTTCCAACTTAAACTAACCTTCCAAAAATTCTACACTAAGTATGAACAGAAAGCAGGCAGGTGCCTAAATAAAAAGGTGGGGGGAAGGAGACAAGGAGCACAGGCCGACAGGCAAGAGGCATAGGTGGGTATGAATGAGAGAACAAAAGAAAAAAACAGAGATGGTAGGGTGAGGGGTAACTCTCCAAATAGAGAGGGAAGGATGTGGAGAACTGGAGGAAAGGAGAGAGGAACCAAATGGAAACTGGAGGAGTTGATGTTATTGTCATATGGTTGGAGCGCCTAGTCGCAATCTTAGGCATTGTTCCTCCAATTTGCAGGTGGCCACGGACAGACATAATGATATGGGAATGGGGTGGCAAATTGAAATGGTTGGCCACTGCAAGGTTCCTGTCATTGCAGTGAACAGATTAAAGATGTTCAACGATACCATCTCCCAGTCCGTGTTCAGACTCCGATGCAGAGGAGGCCACAAGATGAGCACCGGATGCAGAAGATGACACCAAATCCAGATGAAAAACCAATTGTGCAGAAGATGAGAGAGAAAGATAAGCATGTGAGAAAGGGTCTGGCAGATGAGATAATGTTTGTAAATGCAAGGGGATCCACTTTGGAAGACAAAATAGATCAGATTATTTAAATAGTGAAAGATTTCAGAATGCTGTTGTGCAGAGGGATTAGGGAGTGCATGTGCATGAATCACAAGATTGGTTTGCAGGTGCAATAGGTAATCAAGAAAACAAATGGAATGTTGATCTCCCTTGCCAGAGGGATTGAATTAAAGAGCAAGGAGATTCTGGTACTGGTGAGAACATCTGGATCACTGAATGCACGCAGTTCTGATTGACTGCTCCCTCCGTGACTGCCTTGGTCCTTTCCACTAATTTGTCTCCTTGGCATCTTCCCATGAATGCAGAAGTGCCACACATGCGCCCATACATCTTCTCTCAACATTTTACCTGCGAATCTGCAGGAGTCATCTACTGCATCCAGTGCTCCCATTGTGGGCTTCTCAACATCAGAGAGACTGGGAGGCCACTTAATTAAGCCCCTTTGCTGTCTGCATCAATAACAGGGATCTCCCAGAAGCCAACTATTTCAATTTGGCACTCCACTCCAGTGGTGACATGTCTATGTTCTCATGTATGCCAAACCAAGGACTCTACATTGGAGGAGCAACATCTAATATTCCGTCTGTGCACTTTTCAATTGAATGGCATTAACATCAACTTCCCCAGTGTCTTCTAGACCACTCCCTGTTCGCCCGCTCTTCCCCGGCTCCTTCCCGCCCGCTCTTCCCCGGCTCCTTCCCGCCCGCTCTTCCCCGGCTCCTTCCCGCCCGCTCTTCCCCGGCTCCTTCCCGCCCGCTCTTCCCCGGCTCCTTCCCGCCCGCTCTTCCCCGGCTCCTTCCCGCCCGCTCTTCCCCGGCTCCTTCCCGCCCGCTCTTCCCCGGCTCCTTCCCGCCCGCTCTTCCCCGGCTCCTTCCCGCCCGCTCTTCCCCGGCTCCTTCCCGCCCGCTCTTCCCCGGCTCCTTCCCGCCCACTCTTCCCCAGCTCCTTCCCGCCCGCTCTTCCCTGGCTCCTTCCCTCCCGCTCCCCGGCTCCTTCCCTCCAGCTCCCCATCTCTAGTCACAGAGCTATCCCCCTCCCAGTTTTCTCTTGTGCCCTCCCACCCTTTTCCACCTTTTACTTCTTGCCAATGGGCCTATGCCCCTTCAGCCCCCCACCTAATTTTGTTCAGGTACCTGCCTACATTTTGCTCATAACTTGATGAAGGACTCAAGCCCAAAACACTGGTTCTGTATCTTCATCTTTACATCTTTGCTAATATAAGTATCTGGTTTGACTAGCTGAGTTTTTCCAGCACTGCTTTACTTCTTGAGAAAAGATATTCTGGATTTAGCGGTGATGAAGAGGAGGTTCATCAGGTTGATTCCAGAGATTAGGTGTACAAGGAGAGGCTGAATTGCTGGGGACTAAATTCCTTAGAATTCAAAAGAATGAGAGGGGATCTTATCAAAACATGAAAATTATCAAAGGGATAGATAAGATAGAGGCAGAAAAGTAGTTTTCAATGGCAGGTGAGACTAGAACTAGAGGGCATTGCCTCAAGAGTTAGAGGAAGTAGATGCAAATCAGAAATGAAGAGGAACTGCTATTCCCATAATGGTGAATCTGTGGAATTCTCTGCTCAAGTAGTAGAGAACTTAGCATTAAATATTTTTATGGTACAGATTGATGGATTTTTCATAGTATGGAAATGAAGTGTTATGGGGAAAAGACTTGTAGGTGGAGTTGAATCCATGACCAGATTGACAATTATCTTATTGAATGGTAGAGCAGGCTTGATGGGTCACATGCCCAATTCCTGCTCCTATTTCTTATGTTCTGACCCATACCCCCCTCATATATTTATATTGCTCATCTAATTTGAGGTTGGGGGGGGTGGGGGAATTGTTCCACTAGAAAGGAATGGGTACAGAAGGAACTTTGTTTAAACCTCTGGACTCTGTATCCCATTTTCATGGGCTACCAGCAAAGATATATCATCTTCCAGGACTGGTTCTTACTAGTGCTCAATCTGTAGTTTAACCATGGACCTAGTCTGAAGTATATATTATGAAAGGTTAAAAATGGCCAGAATCCAGAGTGAAGCAACAATTGCATACCTTTCCAGGAGCTTGAAGTGGTGGTGGGACAAACAGATTTTAGCAGAAGATAAAGAGAATCAACATTCAATTTAACATTAAAAACTCGTGTCAACATTCTTTGAAACGTAGGGGAAGGATTAAAAAAATAAACAGAAGATTGTGAAATAGTTGCTGTCACAAACACATGATTGTAATCCATAAAGTTTCTCACACTCCATATACATATCTTGTAAATCCTGATAGCAGACTGATGGCAGCAAAAAGATTCAATTTCAGATAAAATGTGAGAAGCTCAGATGTATGATCCACAAGCAGGATCTGAAATCTTCCTTTATAAAACCCATGTGGAACAAGACAGGGCAACATTTGATATAGATATTGTTTGATTAAGGCATCAACTTCAAAGAGTTCTGTGCTGAATATGCAGAGCATTTTTCTAAAAATGAGAAAAAACTTCTGATTTGTAATTTCCAGTGAACCACTGACCTCCTCCCCATTATCATTCAGTACATCCATGGGGCTCTTGCAGGAGTGTAGCTAACAGTGAACTAGGAACTCAGCCTCTCAATAGCTTTCCTGGGAAAAATTAGATTGCCTTTGGCTGTATAACAAAGCATGGCATTTATAATAGAAAAATAACTATTAGTTTGGCACATTGCAGATTTTGGAAAGTTATCCTTTAAAAATAACAGCAAAAGCCAGACTATGACATATATTAAAGGGTCAGGCTTTCACATACAAAACACAAGATGGCTTCCAAGTCAACAGCCCCTTTCACACCGCCAACCCTCCTTGGATGAGAGTAAATTGCCCTGAGCATGTAATAAGTCACTCATGTTGTCACTGCTGGAGGTGGGCAGGCCCTTGGATCCAAGAGATCCAAATGAACCAGGTAAATCATGGTCCAGTGTGAGTGGCTTACTGGCTACTACATTCCCAGTAAGTTTACTCACTTCCTTGGAGGGTTGGGAGTGTGAAAGGAGCTAAGCTTTCCCCTAACCACCCCTGTTAACTAGTGGAGCAACCATTCAGTGCTGTGTATTAAAATATTTGATAGGTAATGAAACAGAAAATTGGAAAACATTGGTTTATTGGTTCCCCATTCCCACCTCATCATTGCACACAAGGGTACTGCAGAGAAAACTGATGCACTGTGGCAGCGCACATCCTCATGGCGAACCAGCCCCACCGGTATCGCCACGTGGCGGGGCAGCAATGGGGAAATGGCGTCATCAGAGGTTTCTCTCTGACTCCAGCATCCCTTCCAGCGTGCACCCTGGACAGCAATTATGACGTCACAATGTACCAGGTGATTGAGCTCAATCTGCCCTTAAAGGGACGCGCTGAATTTGAAAACAGTCGTTAACGACCTTCGGTGTGGCAGCAGTGATTTCTTTCAGCTCCTGCAAGCATCACAGTGGTGACCCCGACGGACCCTGATTGTTATCAGGACCCAACGAACGATGGACGCAGCTGAGATGCTGTAGCCCTCAAACTCCCCCCACCTTCTTCTGGCCCCATCACCCATAGAGGTGGTTTTGGGCAAGCAGAGGAACAATTTCACCTTCGCAACATCTCAGCCGTCGCCACAAAATTTTACGTCATGGGCGTGCTTGACCAGGACACGGCGGCGAGGGTGGACAACATCATTCACCGGCCACCAGCAGTGGGCAAGTATAGTTCCCTCAAAATTCTACTCCTGGGGAAGTTTAGCCTCACTCCCCAGCAGAGTACTTCCAGGCACTTACACCTGGATGGGTTGGGGGATTGCAGCCCCTCAGCCTTCATGGACGAAATGCTGGCTCTGGCAGAGGATCATGAGCCGTGTTTCCTCTCCTGGCAGATATTCCTTGAACAGATGCCAAAAGATATCTGGATCCATCTGGTCCGAAGAGGACTTTTCTGACCCCTGCAAGGCCACAGCCCGGGCAGATGCCCTCTGGCGCGCCAAACAGGTGAATGAGGCAGCCCTCAGCCAAGTCTCCAAGCCAAGGCCCTGCCATCCGCAGGATTCCCCCAAGCACAAGCCAGAGGGAACCCAGTCAACGTGGTGCCTTTATCACCAGCGCTAGGGAGTGAAAGCCCGCAAGTGCTGCCAGCCCTGTGACTTTCAGCCAGCCCTGCGACTTACAGGGGAACGGCCAGGCAAACTGCCCTTGATGGCTGCCATGGTTGGCCACGTGAACAGCCTCCTTTACATCACTGACGTCCACGGGCCGCTGGTTCCTGGTGGACACAGGGGCCGAGCTGAGCGCCCTCCCCCCTACAGCGCTGGAAACTTGAACCCAGACCCCTGGTCCAACCCTGAGAGCTGCCAATGGTTCCACAATAAAGACTTATGACACCCGTAGGGCACAGATAGGGGATGAAAATTTCATTTGGGGGTTCATCCTGGCATCAGTGGGCAACGCGCTGTTAGAAGCTGACTTCCTAAGGGCTCATGGTCTGCTGGTGGACGTGAGGGGCAGGAGGCTGCTCAACTCCCGCACCCTTCACTCGGTGCGCCTGGGCACGGCGAACGACGACAGACCCAAAATCACCACGGTAGCCACCACCACAGACGAGTTCGCTGAGATCCTCAGCGAGTTCCCTGCCATCCTAAAGCCACACTTCGACGTCGCCTCCCCGCCATGGATTTTTCCCATCACATCTCCACTAAAGGTCCCCCTCTGCATGCCAGAGCTAGACAGCTGCCACTAGAAAAGCTAAAACAGGCAAAGGAGGAACTGTCCAGGCTTCAGGAGTTGGGCATCGTTCAGCGGTCAGACAGCGCCACTGTACATGGTCCCAAAGTCATCAGGGGGTTGGAGGCCCTGCAGAGACTACAGACGGCTAAATGTCACTACGACTCCAGACAGGTACCCGGTCCCCCATATCCAGGACTTCGCGGCCAACCTCCACGGTGCGCAGTTCCTTTCAAAAGTTGATCTGGTGTGCAGATACCACCAGATCCTGGTCCACCCTGATGACGTTTTAAAGACTGCGATTATCACCCGTTTTGGCTTGTTCAAATTCATCCGGATGCCGTTCAGGTTGAAAAATGTGGCCCATACGTTCCAAGGCCTCATGGACGCAGTGGGTAGGGATTTGGACTTTGTCTTCATCTACCTAGTTAACATCCTGGTAGCCAGTAGCAGCCACGAAGAGCACAAGGTCCATCTCCGTACCCTGTTCGCCTGGCTGGCAGAATTCAGCCTCACGGTCAACAAAGCCAAATGCCAGTTTGGGAAACAGCCATTACAGTTCCTGGGGCACACCATCTCAGCGTCTGGGGCAGCTCCAGCACCGGAGAAAGTGGCAGCTGTCCAGCATTTTCCCAAACCCTCCTCCCTCAAGGGCCTGCAGGAATTTGTGGGAATGGTAAATTTTTTACCATAGTTTCATCCCCAACGCTGCCCGCATCATGCGCCCTCTTTTCACACTGATCGCGACGAAAGAGAAGACCCTGACCTGGTCGGAGGAGGTGGATGAGGCCTTCTCTGCAACGAAACAGGCCCTCGCAGAGGCGACTTTGTTGGTACATCTGCGCCTGGAAGCACACACGACTCTCTCAGTTGACGCTTCTGCCAAGGCAGTTGGGGGAGTACTGGAACAGTGGTTAGACGGGCAGTGGTGCCCACTGGCCTTTTTCAGTAAGCAGTTGCGGCCGCAGGAGCTTAAATACAGTGTGTTCGACCGGGAGCTCCTGGCGTTGTACCTGGCTGTCACCACTTCCAATACTTCTTGGAGTGCAGAACTTTCACCGTTTTTACCGATCACAAGCTCCTCACCCAAGCACTGGCTATGGCCAAGGACCTGTGGTCAGCCAGGCAACAGCACCACCTGTCCTACGTGTCTGAATTCACCAGACATCCAGCACCAGGCGGGCAAGGACAATGTAGTCACGGATGTGCTCTCCCGCCCGTCCATCAGCACGCTAGCTCCCGGCCTCGACTACGCACAACTAGCACAGGCTCAGCAGCACAGCGCCAAAACTCAAGCTCTCTAGACCACCATCTCAGGTCTCCAGCTCGGGGATATCCAGCTTCCTAACTCCGCCCAACCATTGTTCTGCGACACCTCCACTGGTTCACCGCACCTGGTTGTCCCACAGGAGTGGAGGGCTAGGTTCATCAGCTCTATCCACGATCTCGCCAACCCCTCAGTAAAGACTAATCCGCCACTGCATCAGGTGCCAAACGTCTGAAGTCCACAGGCACACTCAGGCCCCTGTTCAACATTTTGACTCGGCAACGTGGAGGTTCCAGCATATCCACATGGATGTCATGGGCCCCTTGGTGGTGTCCAGGGAGTCGCGGTACCCGTTTACCATAGTAGACAGGACAATCAGGTGGCCAGAAGCCATCCCAGTCCATGAGGCGTCAGCAGAGACATGTGCTAGATTCCTGGTCAGCCAATGGATCGCTCATTTCGGCGTGCCGGCGCACATCACGAGCAACAGAGGCACCCAATTTACATCCCCACTATGGTCGCAGCTGGCAAGGCTTTTAGGGGTAACACTGCACCACACCACAGCCCACCATCCACAGTCTAACAGGTTGGTAGAGAGGTTCCACCAACA
Source organism: Narcine bancroftii (assembly GCF_036971445.1). Classification (NCBI taxonomy): domain Eukaryota; kingdom Metazoa; phylum Chordata; class Chondrichthyes; order Torpediniformes; family Narcinidae; genus Narcine; species Narcine bancroftii. The sequence goes on from NC_091473.1 coordinate 15,563,218, forward strand.
CCTAAAGTCCGCTCTGATGGCAAGACTTGCCAGCCCCGACTGGGTGGACGAGTTGCCCTGGGTTCTCCTTGGGATTAGGACGGCGCCCAAGGAGGACCTGCAAGACTCATTAGCAGAAATGGTTTACGGCGTGCCACTCTCCCTGCCAGGCAAATTCTTCTGACCGGAGGCCGAGACGACGCACAAAGGTGAGCGACTCGCGGACCTCCATAAACAACTGGGCAACCTAACCCCGCTGCCCCCATTGCATCATGGCACCCGATCTTCCCATCGACCGAAAGAACTGGATGTGCCACAATTCGTGTTCGTCCAGAGAGGACCACAGAGGGCCACGCTGCAGCGCCTATAAAAAGGACCGTACAAAGTTCTCCGGCGGTCGAGTGGAACTTTCAATTTAGATGCGGGGGGCAGGGAAGAACTGTTTACGGTGGACCGCTTAAAAGTCGCTCATTTAGACTTGTCACAACCGGTGCAGACGGTTGCACCCAAGTGCCGGCCACCAAAGTGACAGGATGTATAGCCGGTTCTGGGGTGGGGGGGTTGTGTGGCGGCACACATCCTCATGGTGAACCGGCCCCACTTGTATTGCACCCTGGGCAGCGATTAAGACGTCACAATGTACCAGGTGACTGATCTCATGCTGCCCTTAAAGGGGTGTGCTGAATTTGAATAAAAACAGTCATTAATGACCTTCCGGTGTGGCAGCAATGATTTCTTTCAGCTCCTGCAAGTGCCACAGCATATCCTCATAATTGGTGTTTCCACATTGAACAATCCTCAGGCAAAGCATCAAGTGTGAGTGGAAATATTAAAAATGGTCATGTGCCCCAAATCCAGACACAGAAATTTGGTAGCAAAATGCCAAGTTTACCTCTTAAAATTCTCACAACTGTTAATTAAATTCCCACCCCACCATTTAACTAACAGTAAATAATAATGAAATGCATTATTCTACCCCTGCTAACAGCAGCTTGGGTAAATGACTGTGCAGCATGGTGGTGGTGGTGGTAGAGTCACTTGGGGTTAACAAACTGGGGATGCACGAGCCCCATGTAGCGGGCCCCTGCAGCCCCTTACACACTGGACCATAAATTGCCTGGTCCAACAGCGCTGCTCCTGCCCCTTTGATGACACAGTGAGTGATGTGTCTTGCATTCACTGCATCACCAAAGGCCCTGCAGGGATTCCCCTGTTCCCTGTGTTGGCCTCCAAAAGATAAGTGTCTGGGGTGGGCACAGTGGCAGGCCATTGTTGGGACCAGGGTGAGTGCAGAGTCACAATGCTGTTATGGCCGGGGGAGGAATGCGGGGTCGGGGTGAGACGCTGTCAAGGAGCAGAGTGGGCCGGCTGGGAGCGGAGTTGAGGCAAGAGCAATGGCTGTCCTTCTTACCCATAACCGCCCCCCACCCCCACACTGCTGGAACCACTCTGACATTCCACTGGCATGAGGGATTATGGGTAAAAAAGACAGCCTTGCACGCAAGTGCCGATGAAATTTTCTACCTGAAGCCATCGATCACTTACAAATTGACCACTAACAGCTACACAGTGCGTATACATGGGCAGACAATCCACTCCAAGGAGGTTTGCCTACCCATGCAGTTTTTTTTTTAAATCCTACCCACCAATTGGCCTGTACACGGGAAGATAACCCGCCAATTTGGCAGGTTAAACTCATGCTACAATCCTATTTATAAACCAATACTACCTCACAGTGCCAAAGACCTGGGTTTAATCCAGGCCTTCACTCTGTCCACATCAATGACTGGCCTACCATTTAAATTCTGCACCCACACACATGCCACCATGTCTGCCCATGGCCTCATGCACTGCCAAACTAAACCCTCCACAAATTGGAGGAGTAACACCTAATATTCCGTATGGGTATTAACATCAACTTCTCTGGTTTCTGCTAAACCACTTCCCATTCTTCTTCCTATTCTTGTCTCCTTTCTTCCAGCTCTCCACCCCCTTTCCTTTCCATTCACAGACCATCCCCTTCCTCCTGTTTTCTCTTGTGCCCTGCCTCCCTTATCCACCAAGACCTCTTGCCTGTGGTCCTCCCTGGGTCCTTCCTCCCACCTGCTTACACTGTGCTCATAACTTAAGGACTAAAGCCAGAAATGTTGGTTATCATTCCTGACAGAATGTTCTCTAATCTATGTGATAAAATTTTTGACAAAATCTTCATGTCCACTGGATGCAATTATCTGGCTCTTTCCCTTTTTTTAAAAAAATCACAGCATCACTGAAAGGAGGTATTTTCCCTTCTCGAAATGAATCCTTCAGTACAAAGCTTAATTCCAGAATAAGTTGTTTAGAAAGTAATTTATAAAACTCCACTGGAAATCCATCTGGACCCGGAGAGTTGCCTGAATGTAAAAACATATCTATACATGAATATGTCATGTCTAAAAGAATAAAATGAATAATCTCTAAATATCAGGATGCATTTTCTTCCAACTGTTGACAAGCTTAATTTCATTCATAAAATTCTTCATAGTTTTAATTACCTTGCTTTTAACCATAATTCCACCTGATCTATCCAACTTCAAATCAAAAGTAAAATTAAAATCTTCTCCCATAATTATTTTCCCCTTTGCATTAGCTAATTGCATAAAAACATCTTGTATAAATTTATCATTGTTGAATATTCTTCTTCTTTCTTTGGCTTGGCTTCGTGGACGAAGATTTATGGAGGGGGTAAATGTCCACGTCAGCTGCAGGCTCATTTGTGGCTGACAAGTCCGATGCGGGACAGGCAGACACGGTTGCAGCGGAAAATTGGTTGGTTGGAGTTGGGTGTTGGGTTTTTCCTCCTTTGTCTTTTGTCAGTGAGGTGGGCTCTGCGGTCTTCTTCAAAGGAGGTTGCTGCCCGCCGTACTGTGAGGCGCCAAGATGCACGGTTGGAGGTGATATCAGCCCACTGGCGGTGGTCAATGTGGCAGGCACCAAGAGATTTCTTTAGGCAGTCCTTGTACCTCTTCTTTGGTGCACCTCTGTCACGGTGACCAGTGGAGAGCTCGCCATATAACACGATCTTGGGAAGGTGATGGTCCTCCATTCTGGAGACGTGACCTACCCAGCGCATATGCACTGAATATAGACAAAGTCCAATATTCAGAATAAATTTTACAATTTTCCATCACACATCTCCCTACTTTATCAATAACTACATCCAATATTTTAAATGGTAAACTTTTATTTATTAATATCGCTAGCCCTCTAGCTTTAAAATTAAATGAGATAATACCCTTCCTACCCAATCTCTTTTTTGTTTTGCATGTTCTATTTCCATTAAATGAATGGCTTGTAAAAAAAAGCCACATTTACTTTAGTTTTTTTATGCAACTTAACCTTTTTTCTTTATCCGATTCTGAATTCCATTAATATTAATACTAATAAAAGTAAATTTCCCTGCCATTAGACATCAAAATTAAAGTACATGTCCATCCAGCGTCCCCCTCTCTCCTCACCCCAACTCTCCTTATATAACATACTACACATATAAACAGTCCAGGCTGAAAACAAAAAAAAAATAAAGAAAAGAAATGAGATGAAAAAAGTAAGGAAAAACCTCAGATGTTTAAACGTCTCTACTCCCCTGATCTATGTGGTATGCAAAAGATATCACATTGGTGCCCATGAATCCGTGGCGGTCAGCATCAAATTATCCACTAACTCACTCGAAAAACCATACCGTCCTATACTATAATCTTTCCAATAAATCTAATAATCCATTAATCTTATCAAATATAAAAGATCACGCATATTATAGATTAAACCTTCCTCCCCCATTAAGCTCTGTTGAAACACAATATACTTTCAGTTAGAGCAAAATTCTTTCAGTTATGTAATTAATTCAGGTATCAACAGCCACTTGCTGGTCTTTAGCAGGCAATGAATCAGCATACCTTTGCTTCATTAGACTCAGTAAAAAAACACTATTCCTCCCTCCCGGGACGAATCCTTTCAATCGAGCTGAATATCTCAGAACAAAGCAAAGCCTTTTTTCCATAACACATCTTTAACCAAATTAAACTTTCTTCTCTTTTTTAGGAATTCAAAACATATGTCTGAAATAAAAGAAAATCTTATTTCCATTGTAAATCAAAGGTGCTGGTCTTTCTTTGGTTTGCTTTGCTGCCAACTCCAATATCTTCTCTCTCACTTCATATCGAAGGAATCTGACCAGTATTGGATGGGACCTTTGGTCAGGCTGAGGTTTAGCTCAATGTCCCATGAGCTCGCTCAATCTCCAAATCTCCTTGAAATTATGCCTAACCCAAAGATTCAAGTATCCACCGTTGCAAAAAAATTTTCATTTCTTGACCTTCACGTCCAACAATCTGCTAAAGTTGTCCAAAATGTCTATTTTTTTTTGTATTAGCTGGTCATTCTTTGCAGCAGCCTCTGCTTGTACTTTCATTTGGTCTTTGATATTTTGAATCTCAAATTCATTCCCTTTAATTTTATCATCCACTATTTCAAATCTAGTGTTAACTTGTTGCATTAATCTTTCCATTTTATCACCATTCTTCCTGATTTCATCAGTTAATACTTCCATTAATTGTTGAAAAGAATCTAAAAGTTGCTTCATTCCTCCAGAAGATAAAACTTCTGTACCTTTTTCTGCTTTTTTCTTGATTGTAGGTCATTCTTGATCTTTCCTTTTCTAGGTCCTCTTCTTGATCACTGGAGCTGTGAGTATCTTGTATCTTTTTTTAAATTTCCTTTTTTTTTTAAATGTGCTCTGCACTTGTGCAACTCCTCGTGCATGCACAGAGTCACTTCTTCAGTCAATGTTGGCGGCCATTGTCAGAGGAGGCCTTGTGCAGCAGTGTCCAAGGTCTCCCCGCCTTTTGGACTCTCTCCTTTGCATGTTATCTTATGAACAGCTCCAGGATCCTTTCTCAAGGTAGGCCCTCTTCCTTTTCTTGCTCAGTTTCTTGTATTGCAGCAATGCCTTTATCCTTGTTTGGTGTCATTGTTAATGTCTTCTGTACGTCTTCAGACAATTTTTCCTTACACTTTCTGTAACTTTTATAGTATTTTTTTTAAATCACTTTCTCAACTTTTTCGAGGAGAGCAGAAATTATCAGTCTAACCCTACCTCATCACATGGCATGCCTCCGCTCTATTCCAAAATTAACAAAGAATTTAATAATGAGACAGAGATTGAAGATTTGAAGTCAATTTAGGAATTTTTTTGAATTTTGGGATTTATATTTACTAGTCCTGTTTAACCATCTATTTCAACCTATTTTAGATACTAGCTATGAAGAATGGAGTCAGTTAGAATTAAAACTTTCAAGGATCTTTTTATCCACAAAATCTTGCATTTTTACAATAACTATGGGATGCTATGAAAGCTTATTTGAGAGGACAAATAATTAGTTATACTTCCAAAATTAAAAAGAATCGATTAAATCAGAGTCTTGAGTTAGAGAAACTGATTAGTGACTTAGAAAAGGAATTTCAGCGAGATGCCATAGAAGATCAGAAAATAGAATTGTCTAGGTTGAAACTGGAATATAATACTTTGCAATCTTATCAATTTGAGTGTATGATTAACAGGACTAAACAATGATATTATGAATGGAGAGAGAAAGCACATAAGGTATTGGCATGGCAATTAAAGAAGGAACAGGTTTCGAGGACTATTAATGCTGTTAGACGGAATTCGTTTATTACGTATAACCTCATGAGATTAATGATGAATTTTGTTCATTTTATAAAAAGTTATATACATCTGATGGAAAACAAGAAAACGGATCGATTGATCTTTTTTTTTATAATCACAGTTGAACTTACCGACGTTAGAAGATGTAGATATACAGGAGTTGGAAGCACCATTTACTGACTCGGAAATTAAAATGGCTATGATGGAAATACCGAACGGTAAATCGCCTGGTGATGATGGATTTTCGGTTGAATTTTATAAAATTTTTTACGATTACCTCTCTCCAGTGTTTGGGGATGTACTATGTCAGGTTGGAGAACATTATGAATTGCCTGAGTCTTGTTCTAGTGCTTTAATTACAATAATTCCAAAGAAAGATAGAGATCCTTTGAAAGTATCTTCATATCGACCGATTTCGTTGTTGAATGTAGATTATAAAATTATAGCTAAAATTTTAGCGAATAGATTGGCTAAGTTTTTACCTAAGCTGATTCACATGGATCAAACAGGTTTCATGAAGAATAGATATGCTTCGGATAATATTTTACGTGTGATTAGTTTGATTAATAGATTTTGACAATCTTCAGACCATCCGATGGTGATATCTTTAGATGCCGAAAAAGCGTTTCATAGAGTTGAGTGGAATTTTCTGTTCAAAGTTTTGGAGAAATTTAAGTTTGGTCCTTTTTTTTATTGGTTGGATTAAGGCTTTATGTAGTAAACCTGTAGCTAGAATATTGACGAATGGTTTGATTTTGGAACCGTTTAAACTGACCCGATCTATTCGTCAAGGTTGTCCTTTATCACCAGCTTTGTTTGCATTAGTGATCGAACCTTTGGCAAAGTTGATAAGACAGAATACACAGATACAGGGCATGAAAGTTTTTTTTTTTTTTTTTTTAAATTTTTTTATTTTTCACACCATAAATCACATTAGCCATGATATACACTATTTCTTTTCACACATATACAGTGACTTTTTCTCCCCCCCCCTTTCCTCCCAAACCACCCCCCCACCCCCCCCTCTCATCCATTTTAGGTATACAATCTAGGTTGCATTAAGCCAGTCAGACAATGTTGTCATTCAACAAAATTACACCAGAAATTCTACTGAGTCCATTCTTTTCTTTCCTTCTCCTTCCATCAACTTAGGTAATGTTTGTCCCCGGTAGGTTTTCGCTATTGTATTTAATGTAAGGCTCCTATACTTGTTCGAATATTTCAATATTATTTCTTAACCAATATGTTATTTTTTCTAATGGAATACATTTATTCATTTAAATTTGGTAGTTTCTTCCTTTTAATTTGGTTATGTATTCCATTAATATTTAAAGACATATAGTTCAGCGTAGCCCTTTTATATTTTGTTTATCTTCTCTTTCCGTTTTTCCATCATTACCTTTCCTCCTTTTCCATTTCTGTTTTCTTATTTTCAACTCTTTATAAGACAACATTCCTACAACATCTAACATTTTCCTTATTCTCCTATTTCTATCTTATTTATCCCCAATCTCCCCTTCACCTCCTGAGTTGTCCTTTATCCCATGTCGGACAACCACATCTCCCCTCTCCATTTGGATTTGCGAATCCACTCGCAAGCGTCAACTGATTTTGCAGTGACCGCTATTTCCCCCCACCCCGCCTCCCCCAGAAAAGATTTCACTTTTCATATGTCACAAAGGTCTGGCATGAAAGTTTTAGATGAGGAATATAAAATTAATTTATTTGCTGATGATGTATTGGTGTACCTAACAAATCCAGCTCAATCACTTTTGCATTTGAAGGAGTGTTTGATGCAATATGGACGTCTTTCTAGATATAAAGTTAATTGGGAAAAAAGCAAAATATTACCGGTGAGTGAAGGAGATTATTCATCTTATAAAAATATTCTTAATTTGAAATGGACGAATCGAATTAAGTATTTGGGGAAAATCATGGATGTTAATTATCAATCTTTATATAAATTAAATTATGTTCCATTAATAAAAAAATTAAAACTGATTTGATTAAATGGAAAGATTTGCCTATTAATTTATTGGGTGGAATAAATACAATTAAGATGAATATTTTTCCACGTATACAATATTTATTTCAATCTATTCCGTATTTACTTGATAATTTTTTTTTCAAGATTTGAATAAAATGGTTAGGGAGTTTTTATGGAGCGGTAAATTTTCAAGAGTAGCCTTGAATAAATTAACTTGGAAATATGATCTAGGGGGACTATGTTTATCACATTTTTGAAATTATTATGAAGCAGCCCAACTTAAATTTATTAGTTCATTGATGGATTTGGAACGGCCCCCTAGTTGGGCCAAAATTGAGATGGCAAATATTTTTGAATTTGAAATACATCAATTTTTGTTTAGATGGAATGTAAATTTGTTACAGCAACATAATGTGCCTATATTAAAACATTTAATGAAGCTATGGACAAAGAAAAAGAAAATTATAGGTTCTAGTGGTGAATTGTCGGCCTTGACTCCGTTGTATAATAATCAACTTATTTCATTCTCAATACATAATCAGTTTATTATATTGGAGATTTAAAGGTGTGGAAAATTTGGGAGATTGTTTTAAAGAAGGTAAATTTTTATCTTTTGATCAGATGAGGGACAGTTATGGTATTGATAAGAATTCTTTGTTTCTTTGTTATCAAATTCGATCCTTGGTAAAGCATGTGTTTGGTAGAGATATGATTTTACCTGAAATGACTAAATTTGAGACTTTTCTTATGAAGGTACCAGAGAAGGGTTATATTTCAGTATGGCATGGATAAAAAAGGTTGGAATAAATCTAAAGGTAAATGGGAAGCGGAAATTGGTTTTATTTTTTCCGAGGATGATTGGTCAGATATTTGTTATGATAGACTTATAAATCCACGTTATGCAATGATTAATTATAATTTTTTTTACATCAATTATACTTAACACCTGAAAAGCTAAAAAAAAAAAGTATGGTTTTCATGAATCAGATTTGTGTTTTAGATGTGGTAACGCTGTTGGAACTTTTTTTCATGCTATTTGCAATCTTTTTGGAAGAAAGTACAATTGTTTCTGGAATACCTGTATAAGATTAAAATACCTTTAGATACGACAGTATTTTTATTGGGTAGTTTGCAACCTCTGAAAGGTCTGAGATTAGATAAATTCCAACTTGCTTTTGTATATTTAGCATTATCTGCAGCGAAAAAATGTATTGCTAGTACGTGGAAAGATACGAATATGATTGATATTAATAGATGGCATAATGAGATGAAATATTGTTTAATAATGGAAAAAAATCACACATATGTTTCGCGTGATAACTAGTTTCTTTATTAATAAGTGGTTGTTGTATTCAGAATATTTACATTTTGATTTACATTGATTAGATCTTAATATGTATGGTTAATTTTTCTTTTTTTTCTCTCTCTATGGCTCTCCTTAGGAGAGTTGGCTAAGGGGGGGGTTTCTTTTTTTTAATATATATATAAAATATATCATTCATGTTTAGTTTATTCTTATACATGTTACTTATTATCTGTATTTTGAATGAATAAATAAAGTTTAAAAAAACAATAACTGATGAAAAAATTTAATAGACACTTTCTTTCTTAGGCACAATCAAATTAGACATTTTATTTGTTCTAAACTTTCAATATTTCCACAACTTCTGGATCAGAATTTCGTAGATGAACTTTTTGAATTACAATTTATACATAAAGGTATAATATTCACTTTATATTCTATTATATTGAATCTAAAAGCAGTCTCTTTAATCAGGATGGGAGAATGGGAGAATGATCTTCACACATCTCTGTCAGAAGAAGATTGGATTTCTATTTTGGCTATTATCCATGATTCATTTCTGTGCGCTAGGCAGAGCTTGAATCAATTAAAAGTGGTGCAATATAAAGTCGAGCATATTCTAAAATTAAGTTTGCTCGAATTTATCCAGATATCAACTCAATATGTGACAAATGTAAAAGTTTTGAAGTCTCTTTGATACATGTGTTTTGGTTTTGTCCCAGTTTGTTAGAATATTGGACTGATGTTTTCAGAACCTTTTGTCATCTTTGGAATCAATCTAGAACCATGTCCGTAGTTGCAATGTTTGGTTTCTCTAGCGATGCAAACATAAATTTAACATCTAACCAAAGACAGGTTTTAGCATTATATACATTACTGGCTAGAAGAGGAATATTGCTGAAATGGAAATGGCTACTAGATATCATGTTCTTTCTAAGGTTGGAAAAAAAACAATGTCAAGAAGATTAAGATCTCTTTTGATAAGATGGGGTCAATTTATGGCTTACTTTCACAATTGGAATGATCAAGGTGCAGGAATGCAGTAAATTGGCGTGTTTGGTCGGTCCTCTGGAGGGTGTTGCTCGATTTCAAATCTGCTTAGAATACTAATTTCAACCTTGGTTGGTGCTTGGGGTCAGATTATCAGAACCAACTCTTTTTTTAAAAAAATGTTTTATTTTTCTTCTTGTGCTACTCAATATATGTATGGATTTATGTATGGATTGGAATACTAGTTCAAATGTTATTATTTCTATACAATATATCAATCTAAATGTATAATATATTTAATTTATATGGACTTAATGTATTTGCTTCATGATAAAACTCAATAAAAATAATTAAAAAGAAAGAAATGCTGGTTATCCATCTTCATCTTTGCTACTTAAAGTGCAGTTTGACCTGCTGAGTTTCACGAGCAATGTGTATTTACTTCAATTGCTGCATCTGCAGATTTTAATGTTTCACTTAATCCAAACTTTGGGTTCAGCGTACAACCTGCAATTAACTCCCTTTACCATTCTTACATGACACATCTGTCCTTGGGCTTATCCATCGCCAGGGTGAGGCCGAAATGAAAATTTGAGGAACATCACATCTTATTCATCCTGGAAAGCCTCAAGTCTAATGGCATGAACATTGTCTCTCTCTCTCTCTCTCTCTCTCTCTCTCTCTCTCTCTTCTCCCCCCCCTCCCCCACTTAATACAGTTTCTCGCTTCTACCAGTATATGTGCAGATTTATATTGTTGAATTCAGGATGCTTGATTTTCATGACATTCTGCAATTGAGTGAAGATTCAATGTGCTGGGACTTCACTTTAGTTTATATAACATTTATCAAACTATTATTAACTTTGACTGTTGATCCATCTGCCCTTTAGCTTTAGAAATTGAATGCAGCAGGTAATATAGCTCAATATGGTAAACCAGAAAACTATGGATTGAGGAAGATAGGAAATGAGCGTTTGTTTAAAAATCTCAATTAAATCTACGCAGTGAAGCATTCACAGCTGTTTGAGTTAGAAAATTTCAAATATTTCTACAAAGAAATTTCTCATCTTGTTCCAAGATAGCCAGTGTCTTATCCCCAACCAAATTCAAGGCATCTTATCTGTCAATTCCTCTTCAGAACTTTGTGCATCTTAATGCCATCGCCTCCTTCAAAATGAGACAATTTGAATTGCAAAGCCCCTCATCTCATAAACCAATCTCATGAATCTGTTGTACTGACTCGAAATCATTTTATTCAGACCAAAACTACTCAGTTCCCAAAATCAAGACCCCATACAAACTTACCAAAATTTCTTTACTTTTACATAAAAAAATCCTTGCATAAAAAAACTAACTTCTTGTTCCCTTGCTCAACTTGCAGGTTTACTTTCTGCACCTTGTGAACCAATACAAGAAGACAACTCTGCATATGTAGCACTGCTTTCCATTCTGCTTAAGAAAAGGAACAATATTTTCTTGGTCAACTGGGTGAACCAGGCTACAAATACTTTTAAAGCCCATGTCCTCTGCAACTTACTTTACAATCGAACTCTGTCTCAACTGCAAACTTGTCTACACAAAACTTTTCACCCAAGTACAGTGCTCTCCATAATTTTTGGGACAAAAAGTTATTTTTCCTTTATTTGTCCCAGTACTCTGCATTTTAAATTTCTCATCAAACAATTCACCCTTTTTGGGTGGATCTATGAAACTTAGAACAAGTTACAGCTATAGTATTTCCATTAAACCTAGATTAATTTCTACTGAGAAATATAGAAGGAACAAGACCCAAATTAAAATTGTCAATATATCTAATGAAATTTGTTAAAATAGCATTGGCAATAGCAATGAAATATATTGCAGTGACTTGGAAATCAGACTCATTTAGATATGGGAAGATGGAATGCAGAAATTCAAAGCTGTATCCCTTTAGAGAAAATTACATAATTTAAGAAATAAATATCCTACATTTTTGTGAATTTGGAGCCTGTATACACAAATTTTAAGAATAAATATGTAGAAATGTTCTTCCAGCCTCTTAAGACCTGTGTTAACCTTCTTCCTTAAAATGAAAATTATCATATGAAATATGCATTTCGTGGGGGGGTGGGGGGGAAGAAATGATACTCCAGGTATTCCAGGAAACGACACTACTTCTTTATATTATATATTTTATTCTTTAAGAGGGGGAGGAGGTGAGGGGTTGGGAGAGGAAGGGAAGGGGTTATAACCATTATGTAATGACTGAAAACTTCTTCAACTTAAACATTTTATTGTATAATGATTAAAATATTTTTAAAAACTCACAATTCACATGTGATTAAAGTGCACATTCCAGATTTTATTCAAGGTTATTTGACCATGTAGAAATTACAGCACTTTTTATACATAGTCCCCACATTTCAGGGCACCATAATATTTGGGACATAGCAATTAAAGGTATATTAAAGTAGTCATGTTTCGTTCTTTGTTGCATATCTCTTGCATGCAATGACTGCTTGAAGTCTGTGATTCATAGACATCACCAGGTGCTGAGCATTTTCTCTTGTGATGCTGTGCCAGGCCGCAACTGAAGTTCCTGCTTGTTTTGGGGGCTTGCATATGGAAGGCAAGCTTAATTGGATTTTGTTCAGGTGTCTGAGTTGGACTTAAGAATTTTCCAGTTTTTAGCTTTGAAAAACTCCTTTGTTACTTTAGCAGTATGTTTGGGAACATTGTAGGATGAAGTGCTGTCCAATGAGTTTGGAGGCTTTTGCTTGAACTTGAGCAGATGTTTTCATACACCTCAGAATTAATTTTGCTACTGCCATTGACAATTTTGCATTGTCAATGAAGATAAGTGCATCAGTACCTGTGGCAGCACAAATGCCAAGGCCATAATACTTCCTCCACCATGTTTCATGGATGAGGTGGTATGCTTTGGATATTGCCATCACTCTGAAATAGGTTAAACTTGGACTCATCTGTCCACAAGACCATTTTTTCCAAAATTCTGCAGGCTCTTTTAAATATTTCCTGAAACTGTAATCTGGTCATCCAGTTTCTGTGGCTAACTAGTGGCATCCATCTTGCAGTGTAGCCTCTGTGGACAGTAGCCCCTTTCACACTGGCACTTTAACTCAGTAATCACCCCGGGGATGAATCACCTAGGAGGAGTGTATCATTGTCATTCTGTTTTGAATTAGTATACTAGATCACCCACTGTGAATGGGACACCTAGTATGCAGGATCCAATTAGTGCATGCATGTAGGAATGTGAAGGAAACAAAAAGATATTCTTCCAAATATACAACATTGATTAAAAAAGGTACAAATTTTGTATTCAATTTACTATATTCACAATCCTGATCAATGTATTATGATCTTGTATTTAAACAAAATTATTCATGCTTAATTAAAACAGTATAAGCCCTTCAGCCCATGTTGTTGTGCAACATGCTGTTGTGCAACTACATAAACCTACTCCAATATCAGAAAATCGTAGCAGGAATAATACACATGAATAAGAGCATGGGAAAATACGCACACAATTTAATAAAACATACAGGCACAATTTATAAAGGACTGTGGGAAAGTGGTAGCAGCAATAAAATGCACACAATTTATAGCAAACATGGGAAAGTCACAGTGGGGATGAAGTATATGCACACACAACAGTTGGGTACATACAACAATCAAGTAAAGATGTGTCCATGAATGAGAGGGTTGGGAGAGAAAAGGTGGAGAGGGAGACAGATACTTTAAATTTTTTTAAATTCCTTTAAAGCCCCCCTCTTTTAGTGTGCCTGGGATAATAAAAGGGCTGTGAGGGCGCTCATGGAGGAGTTTCTCTGTCACAGAATTCTGGGAGGGCAGGTCCGCCATTGCTCGGTGTCACTCAGGACAACACTGCTGGTGGATAGGCGCTGCTTTACTCTGCATTCCAGGTAGGCATTGTGAAAGGGAGCATAGAACCATTTTTCCTTGGTCTAGTGTGTTTTTCTAAACAGTTTATTCACCTGTAAATTTAGCGTTTTGCCAAGGTAAAGGGGCTATTGACACATCCACACCTTCCCCTTGAAGAGTGTTTCTGATCTGTCAGACAGGTGCTTGGAGATTTTATTCATTTTGATGAGAATTCTTCTGTCATCAGCAGTGGAGATTTTCCTTGGTCTACCAATCCCTTTGCAATAACTGAGCTCACCAGTACACTTTTTCTTCTTAATGGTTCAAACAATTGATTTTGGTAACCCTAGAGTTTGGGCATTATCTCTTACTGTTTTATTCTTGTTTTTCAGCCTCATAATGGCTTCTTTGACTTTCACTGGCATAACAGGTTCTAACGCTGATAAATGGCACCTACAGACTCCAAAGGTGTTCAAAAGCTTAGAAGTCTAGCTCTCTTATATCTGCACCAATGAAGCAAAACACTTGTGATGCCAAATGTCCCAAACATTATGGTATCTTGAAATGGTCCAAAAAGTGCTGCAATTTCTACATGGTCAAAACAAAATGTATACAAATAAACTCGAATAAAATCTGGAATGTGCACTTTAATCACAAAAATTGTTTTATTTCAATTTAAAACTGAGGAGCACAGGGGCAAATAAAGGAAAAAAGTGTCTTTGTCCCAAACATTATGGAGGGCACTGAGAAGCCAAAACCTTGATACTTGTACAACCCTGAATGTTTATTCTTATTTTCTGCCCTTGAACCAAACCTCTGACAATGCTGTTATCCACAATCCCATGATGTATGTAGCCTGCCAATTACACCTTTAAAACTATCAAATATGGCAAACAACTCCACATATTATGATTTTTTTGTTCATTAATGATGGCTCAGTGCTCTGCTGACTACCAAGTCAAGTCAATTGTTGCATGGCTCCTCCTTTGCTTAAATAATGGTATAGCATTTCCTTAACTTCCAATTTACTTGCACTGCTGCAGAAAACAAAGAATTTTGAAGAATCAACCCCATAGATGGCGGTTCATCTGCCCTTTGGGTCAATGGCAGCTCCTGTGGTACAATCTCATTAATCTCAGTCTCTAGCTTTTTACATGTACCCCTGCAAATTATTCTTTCATGTGTTCCCATCAATTACTCTGATTCATTTTTCCATTAACATACACTAACTAGTAATTTTCTGTAGTTTGATAACATGGCCACATGCCGTTGGGAGGAAACCAAAGCACCCAGTGGAAACTCATATGTTGATGAAAATGAAAACTTTGTAATCACAGCACCCTAGCTCAGGATTGAATTTGGCCTTGAGCTATGGAGCAGCAGTTTAATTGCTGTACCACTATCTTGCCACCATCTTTTAGAACCCTGTAATGCATGGCTTCAGCTTCAAGGTATGCTCAAATCAAGTTTATTGTCGGATACACATGTTCAATGTACATATACACCAAAATTCTTTGTTTTTCATCCCGTTAACTTCAATTAAAAGTTATACATTTTAGCAGTGTAATTAGGCACCTTTAGTCCTGTATCCAGACACAGACTACTCATTTCAACTTCAACTGCCCTGAGCCCTATATTATTAACTTCCAAATGTAGACATACAGCACAGTAACAGTCCCTTATGGCCCATGAGCCTGTGCCACCCAAATGCCTCAATTAACCTACAACACCCGAATGCGTTTTGAAAGTTGGGAGGAAACTCACACAGACACAGGGAGAAGATCCAAACTCCTTACAGCCAATAAAGACCTCAACAAGAAGACGGTGTTTACATCCGGTACCGCATGGATGGCAGTCTCTTCAATCTGAGGCGCCTGCAAGCTCACACCAAGACACAAGAGCAACTTGTCCGTGAACTACTCTTTGCAGACGATGCCGCTTTAGTTGCCCATTCAGAGCCAGCTCTCCAGCGCATGACGTCCTGTTTTGCGGAAACTGCCAAAATGTTTGGCCTGGAAGTCAGCCTGAAGAAAACTGAGGTCCTCCATCAGCCAGCTCCCCGCCATGACCACCAGCCCCCCCACATCTCCATCGGGCACATTGAACTCAAAACGGTCAACCAGTTTACCTACCTCGGCTGCACCATTTCATCTGATGCAAGGATCGACAAAGAGATAGACAACAGACTCGCCAAGGCAAATAGCGCCTTTGCAAGACTACACAAAAGAGTCTGGAAAAACAACCACCTGAAGAAACACACAAAGATCAGCATGTACAGAGCCATTGTCATACCCACGCTACTGTTCGGCTCTGAATCATGGGTCCTCTACCGGCATCACCTACGGCTCCTAGAACGCTTCCATCAGTGCTGTCTCCGCTCCATCCTCTACAATCATTGAAATGACTTCATCACCAACATCAAAGTACTCGAGCTGGCAGAGTCCGCAAGCATCGAATCCATGCTGCTGAAGACCCAACTGCGCTGGGTGGGTCACGTCTCCAGAATGGAGGACCATCACCTTCCCAAGATCATGTTCTATGGCGAGCTCTCCACTGGCCACCGAGACAGAGGTGCAACAAAGAGGTACAAGGTCTGCTTAAAGAAATCTCTTGGTGCCTGCCACATTGACCACCGCCAGTGGGCTGATATCGCCTCAAACCGTGCATCTTGACACCTCACAGTTCGGCGGGCAGCAACCTCCTTTGAAGAAGACTGCAGAGCCCACCTCACTGACAAAAGACAAAGGAGGAAAAACCCAACACCCAACCCCAACCAATTTTTCCCTGCAACCGCTGCAACCGTGTCTGCCTGTCCCGCATCGAACTTGTCAGTCACCAACGAGCCTGCAGCAGACGTGGACATACCCCTCCATAAATCTTCGTCCGCGAAGCCAAGCCAAAGAAAAGAGACAGCACCAGATTTGAACCAGTGTTGGTGCTGGACTGTCCAATTATCTCCAAGGATCATCTGTCAATACTACATTTCTTGAAGCCCTCTACTATTTGACAATTCCACTCAGAAAAATACTGACTCCCTAGCCTATTTACGTCTCTCGGAATTTTATTAAATCTCCCCTCAGTCTTCTTGAGCCAGAGAATACAATCCAAGTGGGTCCAACTTCTTATTGCAGAGATGCTGCAATCAAAACAACATCCTGGTGAACCACTTCTGCACCCTCACCAAAGCTTCCACCTTCCCATGTGAAGCAACTACAACTGCACATATTTGTGCAAATGCCTCCTTATCAAAGGTTTATACAGCTGCAGTGTGATTTGTGACTTTTATACTCATTGTGCCTACACATGAAGGCACGAATGCTGCAAATTATTTTTTAAAACCATCTTGCTCTCTTGTTATGCAATTTCAGGGAATCCCCAGGTCCCTCTGTACCTCAATGCTCCAAAGGATCTTGCCATTTACTGAATACTTCCTCACAAATGTCTAGATTAAACTCCAGCTGCCCATTTTAATGCCTGCATTTTCCAACTTCTAAGTTCACATCACATTTTACCTGGTAGAGTGTGAAGATTTCCGAGCAATCAAACAAGTGAACTCTAATATGCATACAAAGGAGGAGAGCAAATGCATTTAGTGTGTAGTGATCCAGAGAAAGGGACAAACAGTGCCTAGCAAGAGCAACACAAGATCACTATTGTGAAGTTCAAGAGTTTTACTAATTTTAACCTAATGGTGTGCAATGTCCTGCTCTTGGACCTTTCCCCCATCAGGAGTGGAGAGGAGAGGTAAGCCCATGGTTTGATGGATCCTCAAGTAGGTTGGCTGCCTTTGAGGCAGTTGGAAGTGCAGATGGAGGTTTGATGTGATGTTGAGCTGCATTTACCACCTTATAGCTTCTTCCAATTTTGGTTGGAGCAACTCCCATGTTACGTGGTGATGCATACAGCCAGAATGCCCTCAATAGTGCACCTGTCTAATTTCTTGAGGGACATGCAAAACTTCCTTTGCCTTTTAAAGGATTAGAGGCAGTGCTGTGCTTTCTTGACCGGTTTGACGTGACTAGTCCAAGAGAGGTCACTGGCAATGTTTACTCCTGAGAACCTGAAACTATCTACCAGCTCTACTTCAACAGTATGGATGTAGAAAGTGTGTTCTATCAACACCTACAAGCAGCTTCTTTGCCTTGCTGACATTTAGACATCCATCTCATCATTATTTGATATCTAGCCTATTTCTGTAGTGCTGGAATGGTATTTGCCTGCAGCAATGGTGTAAAGGGAGTATTGTGGAAGGCTGAGTGCACATGGTGTGGGTGTTGAATGCAATCAAGGTGTACTCCCCATCTTCACTAATTGTGGTCTGTTAGGAAGTCAGGGATCCAGTTGTAAGGGAGTGCTGAGGTCGAAGTCTGGGACAAGTTTATTAAGGAGTAGGGAATTGAAGCCTTTTTGTTTTCACTAATTTATTAAAATGTATCAAATAAAATGGATAAAGAGAAAACATAAAAACAGAGGAACAAGAGTAGGCCATCTGCCCTGTCAAGCCTGCTCCACCATTTAACAATATCAAGGCTGATCTGGCCATGAACTCAGCTCCACTTACTTGACTTTTCCCCAAAACAATCAATACCCTTACTATGCCAAAAAAAAATTATATTTAAAAAAAAAAAATACAGCACTGTAATAGGCCATTTTGGTCCATGAGTCCATGCCACCCAATTAACCTACATCCCCAGTACGTTTCGAACAGTGGGAGGAAACCAAGCCCCCGGGGAAAACCCAGACATGGGGAGAACATACAAACTTACAGACAGCACAGGATTTGAACCCTGGTCCCAAATGCTGGCATTGTAAAGCCATTGCGCTAACCGCTACGCCAACCATGCTGTCTTAAAAAAATATAATGAGGCTGCCTCTATTGCTTTCTTAGGCAGAGAATTCCAGATTCTCTCCTCTCTAGGAAATCTCCACCCTAAATCTACTCCCCTGTATCGAGGCCATTTTGAGGCTATATTCCAACACCAAGTGAAAACTATTTTCCTGCCTCCATCTTATCTATCCCTTCTCAATGGTGTGCATTTCCATAAGATACTCTCCCATTCCAAAGCCCACTTCCAAGTGACTCAATTTCTCCTGACAGGCTTAGCGTCTCACTTTCAGAATCAATTTGGTGAACCTCCACTGCACTGCCACGAACACCAATATACATTTTTCTCAGACAAGAAGACCAGAGCTGCACACTGTACACCATGGCCTCATGAGTGTCCTGCACAATTGCAACAGATCCTCCTTGCTCTTAAATTCAATCCCTCTAGTAATGAAGGCCAACATTCCATTTGACCTGAATACATGTTCCACCTGCAAACCAACCTTGTGATTCAGGCACAAGCATGCCCTCTCTACTCACCTAGCCATTCCTCCTACCCTCGCTTGCTGCTGTACCCTCCCTCCTCCACCTATTATCTCCTGCTCCATATTCTTTCCCTCAGCTCTCCACCCCTTCCCCCTCTATTCACCTCACCATCCCTCCTCCCCTTGCTTGTTGCTGTGCCCTTCCTTCCTTCTCCTGCCTTTGCGACCATGCTGTCTTAAAAAATATAATACCTTTTATTTGGACATCTACCAGCATTTTTCCATTCCTTGATGAAGGGCTTCAGTCCAAAATGTCAGTTATGCATTTTTATCTTTGCTCATAAAGGACACTTTCACCAGCTGAGTTTCTCCAGCACGGTGTTTTTACTTTAACCAGTGTCTGCAGATTTTCATGTTTCACTTCAGCACTCCTAAGTCCCTCTATGCAACATTATCTTACAATTTTTCAGCATTTTAAATAATCTCATCTGTTTTTCCTTCCGGTGGAGGACCTCAGTTACCACTCTCATCATCCTCTGCATAACTAGCTTTTCCACTCAATTTAGCATCATCAGCAAAAATAGCTACACCTCAGTCCTCAGCCTCTTCCAAATCATTCATGCATATCATGAATAGAACAGGCCTAGCACCAACCACTATGGTACTCTGCTCACCACTGCCAACCAGAGAAACTTACCATTTTGTCCAACTTGCTGTCTTGTCATTTAACCAATCAACTCAATGCAACCTGGTCTAGATAAATCTTTTATGCTGCCCCCTATCAAACACCTTCCAAAAATCCAAGTATACACCATTTACCTGTTTCTTTCATTCACTGCATTAGTTTAAGCCTCAATTCCAGTAAGTCTGTCAAAAATGGCTTCCCTTTCCTGAATTCATGTTTCATCTGCCTGATGAAACAATTTCTATCCTGATGTGTCTCACTATTGCTTCCTTAATGATATCTTCAAGAACTTTCCTCACCACCGACATCAGGTTAAAAGGCCTGCAGTTATCTGCCATTTGTTCACTTTTTAAAAATAAAGTGACATGACATCTGCTCTCTCTCTCAATCTGCTAATTCATGCTCAAAGTTTAGAGAAATTTTACCACAACCACATCTACTATATCTTCCACTATTTCTTTCTGTATCCTGGGATGCATTTCATCAGAACCAGGGAAGGGGGGGGGGGGGCAGGCCAGGGTGGGGGGGGGGGGGATGCGAGCGGAGGGAAGGGGATGCGAGCGGAGCAAAAACCAACCACAAGAGAAGGGGGCGGCCGGGGTGGCGATGACCCTCCCTTTACCCTTGTCCCAGACCGGGACCCCCTTCCCATACGTCGGGGCGATCCTAACCGGCCTGGGCCTCCCACACAGGACGCGCCGCTTGCTCGTTCTGCCCTCACTCCTGACTTCTCCGGCATTGACGCGCCAGTTTTCAGTCTGACCTGAGGCACTTACCCTATCGAAGGGGCCACTCTCCCTCCTTCACTCGCTCACTCACTCACTCGGCGACGGAGCAACGAGCGACTCGCTCACAACCACCTGGACACAAACAAACAAGATGGCGAGCGCAGCCACCTCATCGCGTTCATTAACATGCACACGCTTCCGATTACGCCATCACGTCTCATCAATATGAAGGCTCGGCGGCCGCTGAGTGGCAGCCGCCGATCAAGAAGTATGCATATTCATAGCCCCTAGGCTATGTTGGCCCCGCCCACGCCAGTGGCCCAATTCATTCCAGCCCACGATGAATGAGGGGTGTCATCAGATGTCACCAATGTTGTGATGCATGGATATTTTTTCTTGTTGAATCTTCTTTCACTGAATTTTCCCCCCTCCTGTTTCCACACCATCGTTATTGTTCCTCTCAGTAGAGACAGAACAGAGAATCGTAAGCAAGTTCATGGAGGAGATGTAAAAAGCAAACTGTTGGAGAAGCTCAGCAGGTCAAACCTATGAGAGAAGGCCGGCAGGCACCCAAACAAAAAGGTAGGGAGGAGAGGAGGGGTTTGCGGGGGTGGGGGGCAAAGGCAGGATGGAGAAAGGAGGGAGGGGGCAGCAGCAACGAGGGCTGGGTGGGTAAGGGAGGGGAGAACTAGAAAGATGGGAAAGAAAAGGCGAATAAGTTTAGCACAAAGCAGAGAAGTCAATGTTCATGCCATCTGGCTGGAGAGTGCCCAGGTGGAAAATAAGGTGGTGTTCCTCCAATCTGCAGGTGGCCAGGGTGGAAGAGTACACAAGGCCAGGGACAGAAATGTGAGTCTGGGAGTGTGACTCAGAATTGAAATGGTTGGCTACTGAGAGGTTGCTGTTGTACTTGATTTAAGATTTATTTCATGATTGAAGTATATGAGAGTTGAAGAAGAATGCAGTATTAAACAAGGGAATTTACAGGAGTGTAGCAACAACTATCCCTCGGCGGCTAAGTAGGCTCTTAACTGTGACACGCAAGAAAAAATTCATAGTGAAGTCCAGATACGTTTTTAAACTGTTTATTAATGAACATAAAAAGCCTCATAACTCAGTAACGTTCATGCTAATATGGTAATGTCCATGGTAATGTCTATCCTATATGGTAATGTCCTTGTTCACCTTGTTCACCCACTGTCTATCCCGACATACCAATCAACATGGGCTAACTAAAATCCAACCCCTGCAAACCCACACACGTGCGCCAACCATTCGCCATGAATAGCACATGCACATCAGAGCAACAGAAGGCGCAGAGCCTCTGTACCCTAGAAATCCGCCAACACCCGTAGCTGAACCATCAACCACAAACAGCACACTTTTGGCTCTTACAATACTGGACCCTAATTATTATGACACTTTTTAAAATATTTTTATTGAGTTTAACATATAAACATACATAATAAATGATGATTACATCATGAATCTATTGTATACAAGTAAATACGTACAGAAGGGAGAAAAAATGGGTATGTAGCAGCAGCTACATTGCTACTGAAAGAACACACAACCAGACGGGTTGAGCTCAGTGAGCAGAACTGATTTATTGCAGGCTGCTGGGCTGGACTTTACTCCAAGCCCGGACCTGGCTGAGAACCGCACTGGGGGGCGCTGATGTCACCCAGTCATCACGTGTTTCCCCCAGCGCGGGCTTCTGAGCCCTGTGCTGAGAAGAAGGGAAAATCCCCGACGGCACCATTTTGGCCGGCTGCCCCGCCGCGTGGATTACAAGCGGGGCCAGTTCGCCTGCCTAGTGGTGTGCCGCCACACAGCCACCCCCCCTCCCCCCGTCAGAACCAGCGCCAATGTCCTTTTTAGCTGGGTGGCCTCGCTTCTTGGGCTGGGCCACATCACTGGTTCGGTGGGGTCGAGGTGTGCTGGCTTCAGCCTATCCACAGTAAACAGTTCCTGCCTGCCGCTGATGTCCAGTGTGAATGTAGACCCTGAGCGCTGGACAACCTTGTACGGCCCCTTGTAAGGTCTCTGCAGAGGTGCCACAGGTGGACGCTGCCGAATAAAAACGTACTCTGCGGAAAGCAGCTTCCTGGGGGCGTGAGGTGTGCCGTGTCTGGGGGTACGAAGGAGTTCAAGTGGGCCCTGAGGTGGGGAAGCAGCTCATGCGGCGATCGCTGGGGGTGGTGAGGCGCATTGATGAACTTACCAGAAAGTGCCAGTGGTGCGCCGTAGACCAGCTCAGCTGATGATGCCTGCAGATCCTCCTTGGGTTTGGAGCAGATGCCCAGGAGCATCCAAGGTAGTTCGTCCACCCAGTTGGGTCCGGTGAGGCAGGCCATAAGTGCCGACTTAAGGTGGCGGTGCAGACGCTCGACCAGCCCATTGGCCTGCAGGTGATAGGCCGTGATGCAGCGTAGCTCGATCCCCAACCTGTTGGCGAACTGTGCCCAGAGTGCAGAGGTGAACTGGGCACTACGATCGCTGGTAAGGTGATTCGGAATGCCAAACCGGGCGACCCAACCGTGCAACAGCGCTCGGGAGCAGGAGTCCATGGAGGCGTCTGGCATCGGGATCACCTCGGGCCAATGAGTGGTGTGGTCCACCACCTTGAACAGGTAACGGTTGCCCCGGGAAACGGGTAAGGGCCCAACTATGTCCACATGAATGTGGCTGAACCATTCTTGGACGTGCTTGAACTCTTGCACGGGCGCCCTAGTGTGCCTGTTTACCTTGGATGGGTGCATGTTCTGGCCCAGCCCGCAACCTGCTTCCACAGCTCGTGCCAGACGAACCGCTCTGCCACCATCTGGACTGTGGACCTGATGGACGGGTACGAAAGGTCGTAGATGTAATGGAAGACTTGCCTGCGCCAATGCTGGGTAACCACTGGCCACGGGGTACCCATGGAGACATCGCACAGGACGGTGCTTCTTCTGGTCGGAGTTGGGAGGTCTTGGAACCGCAGGCCCGTGATGACAATCCTGAAGACTCGTGTCTCCTCGTCGGACTTCTGGTCCCGGGCGAGCTGGTCAAAGTCAAGGCTGGGTGTCAGTGTGCAGATGGCCGGTCGCGAGAATGCATCGGCGACCAAGTTGTCCTTCCCCACCTTGTGCCGAATGTCGGTGGTAAATTTCAAAACAATAGGAGAGGTGACGCTGCTGGCGGGCCGACCAGGGGTCCTTTGCCATCATGAGTGCCTGAGTGAGGGGTTTCTGGTTAATGAAGATGATAAAAGTCCTCCCCTCCAAGAAACATCAGAAATACTGCACCGCCAGGTCTTTGGCTTGGCTTCGCGGACGAAGATTTATGGAGGGGGTAAAAAGTCCACGTCAGCTGCAGGCTCGTTTGTGGCTGACAAGTCCGATGCGGGACAGGCAGACACGATTGCAGCGGTTGCAGGGGAAAATTGGTGGGTTGGGGTTGGGTGTTGGGTTTTTCCTCCTTTGCCTTTTGTCAGTGAGGTAGGCTCTGCGGTCTTCTTCAAAGGAGGTTGCTGCCCGCCAAACTGTGAGGCGCCAAGATGCACGGTTTGAGGCGATATCAGCCCACTGGTGGTGGTCAATGTGGCAGGCACCAAGAGATTTCTTTAGGCAGTCCTTGTACCTTTTCTTTGGTGCACCTCTGTCACGGTGGCCAATGGAGAGCTCGCCATATAACACGATCTTGGGAAGGCGATGGTCCTCCATTCTGGAGACGTGACCCATCCAGCGCAGCTGGATCTTCAGCAGCGTGGACTCGATGCTGTCGACCTCTGCCATCTCGAGTACTTCGACGTTAGGGATGTAAGCGCTCCAATGGATGTTGAGGATGGAGCGGAGACAACGCTGGTGGAAGCGTTCTAGGAGCCGTAGGTGGTGCCGGTAGAGGACCTATGATTCGGAGCCGAACAGGAGTGTGGGTATGACAACGGCTCTGTATACGCTTATCTTTGTGAGGTTTTTCAGTTGGTTGTTTTTCCAGACTCTTTTGTGTAGTCTTCCAAAGGCGCTATTTGCCTTGGCAAGTCTGTTGTCTATCTCATTGTCGATCCTTGCATCTGATGAAATGGTGCAGCCGAGATAGGTAAACTGGTTGACCGTTTTGAGTTTTGTGTGCCCGATGGAGATGTGGGGGGGCTGGTAATCATGGTGGGGAGCTGGCTGATGGAGGACCTCAGTTTTCTTCAGGCTGACTTCCAGGCCAAACATTTTGGCAGTTTCCGCAAAGCAGGACGTCAAGCGCTGAAGAGCTGGCTCTAAATGGGCAACTAAAGCGGCATCGTCTGCAAAGAGTAGTTCACGCACAAGTTTCTCTTGTGTCTTGGTGTGAGCTTGCAGGCGCCTCAGATTGAAGAGACTGCCATCCGTGCGGTACCGGATGTAAACAGCGTCTTCATTGTTGGGGTCTTTCATGGCTTGGTTCAGCATCATGCTGAAGAAGATTGAAAAGAGGGTTGGTGCGAGAACACAGCCTTGCTTCACGCCATTGTTAATGGAGAAGGGTTCAGAGAGCTCATTGCTGTATCTGACCCGACCTTGTTGGTTTTCGTGCAATTGGATAATCATGTTGAGGAACTTTGGGGGACATCCGATGCGCTCTAGTATTTGCCAAAGCCCTTTCCTGCTCACGGTGTCGAAGGCTTTGGTGAGGTCAACAAAGGTGATGCAGAGTCCTTTGTTTTGTTCTCTGCATTTTTCTTGGAGCTGTCTGAGGGCAAAGACCATGTCAGTAGTTCCTCTGTTTGCGCGAAAGCCGCACTGTGATTCTGGGAGAATATTCTCGGCGACACTAGGTATTATTCTATTTAGTAGAATCCTAGCGAAGATTTTGCCTGCAATGGAGAGCAACGTGATTCCCCTGTAGTTTGAGCAGTCTGATTTCTCGCCTTTGTTTTTGTACAGGGTGATGATGGTGGCATCACGAAGATCCTGAGGCAGTTTACCTTGGTCCCAACAAAGCTTGAAAAACTCATGCAGTTTGGCATGCAGAGTTTTGCCGCCAGCCTTCCAGACTTCTGGGGGGATTCCATCCATACCTGCTGCTTTGCCACTTTTCAGTTGTTCGATTGCCTTATATGTCTCATCCAGGGTGGGAACCTCATCCAGCTCTAGCCTTAGGGGCTGTTGAGGGAGCTGGAGCAGGGCGGAATCTTGGACTGAGCGGTTGGCACTGAAAAGAGATTGGAAGTGTTCTGACCATCGGTTGAGGATGGAGATCTTGTCGCTGAGGAGGACTTTGCCGTCTGAGCTGCGCAGCGGGCTTTGGACTTGGGGTGAGGGGCCGTACACAGCCTTTAGAGCCTCGTAGAAACCCCTGAAGTCGCCAATGTCCGCGCTGAGCTGGGTTCGTTTGGCGAGGCTAGTCCACCACTCATTTTGGATCTCCCGGAGTTTGCGCTGAAGGTGGCTGCATGCGCGACGGAAGGCTTGTTTCTTCTCTGGACAGGACGGCTTTGTAAGGTGAGCCTGGTGGGCAGCTCGCTTCTTTGCCAGCAGCTCCTGGATTTCCTGGCTGTTTTCGTCAAACCAGTCCTTGTTTTTCCTGGAGGAGAAGCCCAGTACCTCTTCAGTGGATTGCAGTATGGTAGTCTTCAACTGATCCCAGAGGGTTTCAGGGGACGGGTCCGTGAGGCGGGTTGCATCGTCGAGCTTTGCTTTGAGGTTTGCCTGGAAGTTTCCTCTCGCTTCGTCTGACTGCAGGTTTCCAACATTGAACCTCTTTCTGGGGGCTTTATTGTTCCTGGGCTTTGGCTTGAAGTGAAGGTTGAGCTTGCAGCGAACCAGCCGGTGGTCAGTGTGGCATTCCGCGCTAGGCATGACCCTGGTGTGGAGCACATCTTGTTTGTCACTTTCTCGCACCAGGATGTAGTCCAGGAGGTGCCAGTGTTTGGATCGGGGATGCATCCAGGTGGTCTTAAGGCTGTCCCTCTGCTGAAAAAGGGTGTTTGTAATGACAAGCCGCTGTTCTGCGCAGAGCTCCAACAGGAGGCGCCCATTGTCGTTGCACTTGCCGACGCCATGCTTGCCCAGGATTCCTGGCCAGGTTTCTGAGTCTTTGCCGACACGAGCGTTGAAGTCGCCCAGGATGACAACCTTGTCGGCTGTAGGGGTGCGTTGGATGAGGTTGCGCAGGTCGGTGTAGAACTTGACCTTTTCTGCTGGTTCCGCCTGGAGGGTTGGAGCATAGACACTGATGAGGGTGATGTGACGCTTGTTCTGAAGGGGGAGTCGCATGGACATGATTCGGTCCGAGAGGCCTGTCGGAAGGTTTTCGAGTTTGGAGGCAATGAAGCTCTTGACCATGAAGCTTACACCAGATAGGCGTCGTTCATCTGAAGGCTTGCCAGACCAGTAGAGTGTGTAGCCCGTGCCGCGTTCTTGGAGGCTGCCTACATCTGCCAGGCGGACTTCACTGAGAGCGGCTATGTCGATGTCAAGTCTGAGGAGTTCATGTGCAATGAGGGCAGACCGACGTTCAGGTCGGTGGCTGTCAGCCTTGTCTAGCATGGTTCTGATGTTCCAGCATGCTAGCTTGAGTTTGTGAGCATCTTTTGAGGGGGAAGGCGTGGAGGGAGAGGACGTGGAGGGGGAGGACGTGGAGGGGGAGGACGTGGAGGGGGAGGACGTGGAGGGGGAGGACGTGGAGGGGGAGGACGTGGAGGGGGAGGACGTGGAGGGGGAGGACGTGGAGGGGGAGGACGTGGACCTGTCCTCGGGCCTGCGCAAAGGAGCTTTTAGGTGGAGTGCAGTGCGCGCAGTACTGGCCCCACCCTTTACACCCATGGTTCGTGTGCCGTGGCCAAGCAAGCTGGGACGTGGCAGCGAGGTCCTTGGGTCGTAGGTTTTATATCGGAGTGGCCTTCTCCTATGCAGGTTTCTTACCCGGGCTGGAGGGGCCTGCCTCCCCTCCTAGGTCGGTCCATACTGCCCGGACCGGGGCCGAGGCCGCCGCAGCTCACCCTGTGCCTGGACTGGGGCTGCCGCCTCCCACTCTCTGCCCGGATCGGGGCCTCCCCCTGCCCCACTCGACCGAGGCCGGGGCCGCCGTCTCCCCCTTGCTCCTGGTACATAATACGTATACAAAAAAAGGGTTAATTAATAGAGGAACACAAAAGCTGCAGGTGTTGGAACCTTGAGCAGGCAAGGAATTGCTGGAGGAGCTCAGCAGATCAAACAGTATCCATGGATAGAAATTGTCAGTCAACCAAGTTCAAGTTCAAGTTTATTAGCATCTGACTGTACATATGCAATCAGACAAAAAAGTGTTTCTCCGTACCTTGGTGCATACTCATAATATAAAATACATTTCTCACACAGCACATAATAATCACACACACAAAAAAGCATAATATAAAATAAATAGGTAGAAATATTCAGAATAATTTACTCATTCATTTTTGGAGACTAGGGTTACAGGATACTGTTCATCAAAATCACAGGCACCTCATACTTTTTCATCTAGGCAATATCCTAGTAAATCTCTTCTGTTTTTGAAACCTCCTTTTCCTCACTATAATAGGGCAACCAGAATTGCACACAATCCAAGCATGACCTGATCAAAGTTTTATGTAGCTGCAATGTGACCTCCTTATTT
Source organism: Narcine bancroftii (assembly GCF_036971445.1). Classification (NCBI taxonomy): domain Eukaryota; kingdom Metazoa; phylum Chordata; class Chondrichthyes; order Torpediniformes; family Narcinidae; genus Narcine; species Narcine bancroftii. Next base: position 15,591,379 of record NC_091473.1, read on the forward strand.
TTATACTCAGTCCCCTGCCCAATGAAGCTAAGCTTACCAAACACCTTTGTTACCACCCATCTACTTGTCAGGCCACTTTCAAGGATTGGACCTGGACCCCAGATCCCACTGCACATCAATACTTTGAAAAGTCGATCGGGAGTCACGTGATGGAGTAGTGGCCGGACGGTGAACTCCAGCCCTCTCCAGAAAAGTCGGGAAAAACAAGAGAAAATACAAAGGCACAGAAATACAAGTTAAAGAAAAGTGAGTATAAAGGTGGAAAGAAGATGGAGACAAAAGGAGAAAAATCAAAATCAACGGAAAGAAGAGAGGAAGAGAAGACAACGGAGGAAAAAGGTGAAGGCCTTACCTGTCCGAAGAGGCCCGCTGTGGAGAGAGGACCCCACTACCTCAGGTCGGTAGAAAAAGAACTACAACAATGGCTCACAGAGCCGAGTAAAAGTGCCCAACCGCGCATGAAAAAAAACACACCGACGGGAGGGGGGACCAGCTGGGGAGTCGATCTCCACAGCCGGCAACGACAGCTGCAGAACACCTGCAGCAAGAAGAGACCACAGAAGACAATGGAAACAAGAAAGAAGAGGAGGAAAGGGCATCAAAGAAACAACAGATGGCCAACCCAGAGGAAGAAGAAGAGGAAGAATACAGTGAAATAGATAAAGGGAAAGGCAAGGTAAAGGATATACTTGCTCTTGTTAGAGGATACATGGAGTCATTTAAAGAATGGCAAACACAGGAATTCAATGATTTAAGAAGAAGAATAAACAACACAGAAAAGAAAATAAATAAAATGGATATGACCTTAACAGAAATGGGGAAAAAAATGGACAAGATGGAAGAACGGGCAATAGCAGCAGAAATGGAGGTAGAAGACTTAAAAAAGAAATTGGAGGAATCTAATAAAAAAGCTAAAGAGACACAAGAATTACTAGCCCAAAAAAATAGATATAATGGAAAATTATAACAGAAGAAATAACATAAAGATAGTGGGCCTTAAGGAAGATGAAGAAGGCAAGAATATGAGGGAGTTTATAAAAGAATGGATCCCTAAGGCCCTAGGATGTCCAGAACTACAGCAAGAAATGGAAATAGAAAGGGCACATAGAGCATTGGCCCCTAAACCACAACCACAACAAAAACCAAGATCTATTGTAGTAAAATTCCTAAGATATACTACAAGAGAAAAGGTACTGGAGAAGACAATGGAAAAAGTAAGAGAGGGCAACAAACCACTGGAGTATAAAGGGCAAAAAATCTTCATTTATCCAGATATAAGCTTTGAACTCCTAAAGAAGAGAAAAGAGTTCAATACAGCAAAAGCGATTTTATGGAAGAAAGGATATAAATTTACACTGAAGCATCCTGCGGTATTGAAAATATTTATTCCAGGACAACAAAACAGACTGTTCTCGGATCCAGAAGAAGCACGAAAATTTGCAGAACAATTACAAAAATAGACTGAGGGATGAAGACGGGTAATGAGAGCAAAAATGATCACGATTGATATGTATGTGGGTAAAGACAAAAATAGACTGAGGGATGAAGACGGGTAATGAGGGTAAAAATGACCACGATTGATATGTATGCGGGTAAAGAGGTATAAGAGTGAATAGAGACAATGGGCATACGTGAAAGTATCTGTAATTAGAGGAAATCATAGATAGTATAGACAAGAATTAATAAGGGAAGGTAATGGAATAGAGAGAATAAGGAGGGAATTAAAAGAGTGACCTTTGTGACATATAAAAAGTGAAATCTTTTCTGGGGGGGGGCTTGGTGGGGGAAAACAGCGGTCACTGCAAAATCAGTTGACGCTTGCGAGTGGATTCGCAAATCCAAATGGAGAGGGGAGATGTGGTTGTTCGACAAGGGATAAAGGACAACTCAGGAGGGGAAGGGGAGATTGGGGATAAAGAAGATAGAAATAGGAGAATAAGGAAAATGTTGGATGTTGTAGGAATGTTGTCTGGTAAAGAGTTGAAAATAAGAAAACAGAAATGGAAAAGTAGGAAAGGTAATGATGGAAAAACGGAAAGAGAAGATAAACAAAATATAAAATGGCTACGCTGAACTATATGACTCTAAATATTAATGGAATACATAACCAAATTAAAAGGAAGAAACTACTAAATTTACTGAAAAAGGAAAAAATAGATATAGCATTTGTCCAAGAAACACACTTAACTGAATTAGAGCACAAGAAATTAAAGAGAGATTGGGTAGGACATGTAACAGCAGCATCGTATAATTCAAAAGCAAGAGGAGTGGCTATATTAATTAGCAAAAATGTGCCATTTAAAATAGAAGAGGAAACAATAGATCCAGCAGGGAGATATGTTATGATAAAATGTCAGATATATTTGGAGCTTTGGAATCTACTTAATATATATTCACCTAACGAAGAAGATCAAAAGTTTATGCAAGATATCTTTTTGAAGGTAGCTAATACGCAAGGGAACATACTAATAGGAGGGGATTTCAATCTGAATTTGGATCCAAATATGGATAAAACGGGGAAAAAAATTAACAGGAAGAACAAAGTAACCAAATTTATAATTAAATCAATGCAAGAAATGAAACTTGTGATCATATGGAGGAAACAAAACCCAAAAGAAAAGGAATACTCATACTACTCGACTAGACATAAAACATACTCAAGGATAGACCTATTCCTGTTATCAGCCCACATTCAAGGGAGAGTTAGGAAAACGGAATATAAAGCTAGACTATTATCGGACCACTCACCCCTGTTATTGGTAATAGAGCTAGAGGACATCCCTCCAAGAATGTATAGATGGAGATTAAACCCCATGCTACTTAAAAGACAGGATTTTAGAGAATTTATTGAAAAACAATTAAAAATGTACTTTGAAGTAAATACGGAATCAGTGGAAGATAAGTTTATACTATGGGACGCAATGAAAGCATTCATTAGAGGACAAATAATAAGTTATGCAACCAAGATGAAGAAGGACTATAATCAGGAAACAGAGCAGTTGGAAAGGGAAATAATAAACATAGAAAAAAAATTAGCAAAAAAGGAAGATACAACCAAAAGAAGAGAATTGGCGGATAAAAAAATAAAATATGAAACATTACAAACATATAAGGTGGAGAAGAATATAATAAAGACAAAACAGAAATATTATGAACTAGGTGAAAAAACACACAAAATCTTAGCATGTCAGCTTAAGACAGAGCAAACTAAGAAAATGGTATTGGCAACAAGGAAAAAAGACAAACAAATTACATATAATCCAAAAGAAATTAAGGAAAACTTCAGAGAATTCTATGAACAATTATACCGAACTGAAAACGAAGGGAAAGAAGGGAAAATAGATGAATTTTTGACTAAAATTGAACTACCAAAACTACAAATAGAGGAACAAAATAAATTAACAGAACCATTTGGAACAGTAGAAATACAAGAGATAATAAAAAATTTACCAAATAATAAGACACCAGGAGAGGATGGACTCCCAATAGAATTCTACAAAACATTTAAAGATCTAATAATACCGCCCCTCCTGGATGTAATCAACCAGATTGATGAGACACAAAACTTACCAGATTCATGTAAAACAGCAATAATTACAGTGATACTAAAACAAGGGAAAGATCCACTCTCACCAGCGTCATATAGACCAATATCTCTGCTAAACACAGATTATAAGATAATAGCTAAACTATTAGCAAACAGATTAGCAGAACAGGTACCGAAAATGGTAAATTTAGACCAAACTGGATTTATCAAAAAAAGACGCACAACAGACAATATTTGTAAATTTATTAACTTAATTCATGCAGTAGAAGGAAATAAAGCACCGGCAGTAGCAGTTTCTTTAGACGCAGAGAAGGCCTTCGACAGAGTAGAATGGAATTACTTGTTCAAAGTATTGCAAAAATTCAGTTTACCGGAGAAGTATATTAATTGGATTAAAGCATTATATGAGGGACCGTTAGCGAAAGTGACAGTAAATGGACATGTATCAAAGCAATTTAACTTAAGCAGGTCAACGCGGCAGGGATGCCCACTATCACCATTATTGTTTGCGCTAGCTATAGAACCACTAGCAGAATCGATAAGAATAGATAATAATATAAAAGGAATAAAAATAAAAGACAGGGAATATAAAATCAGTCTATTTGCAGATGATGTGATAGTGTACTTAACAGAACCAGAACTATCAATAAAAGAACTATATAAGAAATTGAAGGAATATGGAGAAGTGTCGGGATACAAGATAAACGTAAATAAAAGTGAAGCAATGCCTATGAATAACGCGGATTTCTCAAAATTTAAGGAGGAATCCCCATTCAGATGGCAAATGCAGGCAATAAGATACCTAGGTGTGCAAATAAACAAAAATCTAGGCCAATTATATAAACTCAATTACAATCCACTAATGAAAAAATTACAGGACGATTTAGAGCATTGGAAAGAGCTACCACTAACACTGATAGGAAGGATAAACTGTATTAAAATGAAAATTTTTCCAAGGATACTATACTTATTTCAGGCATTGCCAATACAACTGACAGAAAAATTCTTCAAAGAGTTAAAGAAAATAATAAGGAGATTTTTATGGAGAGGGGGGAAATCGAGGATAGCACTAGATAAATTAACAGAATGGTATAAACAAGGAGGCTTACAATTGCCAAACTTCAAAAATTATTATAGAGCCGCACAATTAAGGTACCTATCAGATTTTTATCAAACAAGGGAAAAACCAGACTGGACGAGACTAGAATTAGATAAAATAGGGGAAAAGATACCTGAACACATATTATATAAATGGGACGAAAAATTGGTACAACATAGAACTTCTCCAGTATTACACCATCTCCTCAATATATGGAAGAAGATTCATGTAGAAAGAAATAAAATAAATTATCAATTACCAAAACTAATATTGACGCAAAATAAGCTACTCCCTTTTACAATAGACAACCTTTCCTTTAGAAAATGGGAAAAAAAAGGGATTAAAAGAATAGAAAATTGTTTTTCAGGAAGTAGATTCTTATCCTTTGAACAAATGAGAGATAAGTACAATATAACTGGAGATACAGCGCTGGCATATTACCAACTGAGATCCTACTTGAAAGATAAATTAGGAAGCAATTTGAGTTTACCAGAGGGAAGTAACCTTGAATATGTGATTACAGATACAATGTTAATCAAAAGATTTATAACAAATATGTATATCAAACTGCAAGAAAAGGAGAATGAGGAAACAAATGGTAAAACTAAACAAAAATGGGAACAAGATTTAAATATAAAGATAAAAAAGGAAACATGGGAGAAATTATGTTCTGGAACGATGAGAAATACAATAAATACGAGGCTGCGTATGATACAATATAATTGGTTACACAGACTATACATTACACCGCAAAAGTTAAATAAATGGGACCCAACAATATCTGATAGATGTTTTCGATGTAAAAAAGAAAGGGGAACAATCTGGACATGTGAGAGAGTAGAAAAATTTTGGGATGATCTCAATCAGATATTAAATAAAATAACAGAAAACAATATACCAAAGAATCCAGAGATCTTTCTCCTAAGTAACATAAAAAATAAAGAATTTGGAATTGACTTGGAAGATGCACAAAAAAGATTTGTCAAGATAGCCCTAGCCGTAGCAAAAAAATGTATTATGTCAACCTGGAAATTGGAAGATAATTTGAAAATACAACAATGGTATATAGAAATGAATAAATGTATTCCATTAGAAAAAATAACATATAGTTTAAGAAATAATATTGAAATATTCGAACAAGTATGGGAGCCTTACATTAAATACAATAGCGAAAACCTACCGGGAACAAACATTACCTAAGTTGATGGAAGGAGAAGAAAAGAAAAGAATGGACTCAGTAGAATTTCTGGTGTATTTTTGTTGAATGACAACATTGTCTGACTGAATTAATGCAACCTAGATTGTATACCAAAAATGGATGAGAGGGGGGGGGTGGGGGGGTGGCTTGGGAGGAGGGAGGGGGGGGAGAAAAAGTCACTGTAAATGTGTGGAAAAGAAAAAGTGTATATCATGGCTATTGTGATTTATGGTGTGAAAAATAAAAAAATTTAAAAAAAAATACTTTGAAAAGTCCTGCCAATGACAGTAGATATTCCCTTTACATTTGACCTCTCAAAGTGTAACATCTGGCACTTGGAGCATAGAACATTACAGCACAGCACAGGTCCCCGCAGCTCACGATGTTGCGCCGATCCATGTCAACCTTCTACTCAAGGATTAAAACCTCCCCTTTCTCACAGTTATAACTCTATCATATGTCTATCGAAGAGTCTTTTGAATATCCCAATTGTACCAGCCTCCACCACCACTACTGGCAATGCGTTCCAGATCCTCACCATTCTCTGTGTAAAAAACATACCTCTGACATTTCCCCAAAACTTTCCTCCACTCACATATATCCTCTAGTATTCACATTGTTGCTCCAGGAAAAAGGTGCCAACTGCCTTCCCTATCTAAGCCGCTCAAAATCTCAATGAGATTTCAAGATTCCTTATTCTCATGTAACAGTACAGAACCTGTAATATTACCTGAAAGTGCCTTCAGCCTCCCATAAGACAATTTTAAATTAAATTTACTCATACAGGACAGTGACAGACCCTTTTGGTCTATGAGCCATGCCACCCAATTACACCCAATGGGCCTAGAACCCTGATACAGTTTGAAGGGTGGGAGGGAACCGGAGCACCGGAGGAAACCCACATAGACACAGGGAGAACGTAAAAGCAGTCAGTACCAGATTTGAACCCCGGTCGGTGGCACTGTAACAGCATTGCACTAACCACTACTCTAACCATGCCATCCCCAATGCTAACCGTGCCATTCCTTACGGGAGCAGAAATTGGCTATTCAGTCTATCGAGTCTGCCCCGCAGTTCAATCATGAGCTGATCTATTTTCTCACTCAGCCCCACTGCCCGGCCTTCTCCCCCTAACCTTTGATGCTCTGGCTCATCAAGAACCTATCAATCTCTGCCTTAAATATGCTCAATGACCTGGCCTGTGCAACAAATTCCACAGTTTTACCACTATCTGGTTGAAGAAATTCCTCTTCATCTCTGTTATAAGCAGACACTCTTTAATCCTGAAGTTGTGTCACAGACCTATGTTTGCAGGATTTTAGTTTAAAAAATACCATCTCTAACAAACCATTTAATGCCTATATAGAGACACCAGCATTAGGTCCACGTGATTGAACCCTTCGGAGCAGCGCTGTGTCTCCATTTTCCACTCTTCTGGGTTCACACCAGTGGCAGTGCTGCAATTAAAGCAGCTCTGGCAGTGCCGCCATTTTTTAAAATGCCATTGTAGCGTACGCTCTACCACAAAGTGCAGAAAAAAACACAACACACACGAGGAGTGGGTCGAAGACTGATTTATTGCACTGCTGGCTCTGCTTATATTCACTCCTCATTGCTGACGTTGGGAGTGACATCAAGGCAGTGCCGATCTCCAACTGAGTGGCATTCCCGCCGTTGTTCGCCGTTTCCTACTATGCAGCTGGTCACCTGGGATGAAGGTCATTGGTCCCCACGGGGTCTGTGTGGTCACCGCATTCATTGGCTATTTTGTGTACCAGGTTGCGTCCCGGTTAGTGGGCTGCTACACCATTTTTTTTAATGCCACCTCATCCTTCGTCTCTCCAAAGTGAAACACTAGCTCTGTCAGCCATGCTTCATCTGACATATTCTCCAATTGCATACGTGTCCAATGTACTGATGCTCCATAATTCTTACTTGCTGCAGCTACTGAGGTATATAAAATCGACCAACTACAAGAGTATAAATTATATCACTACAATATGCTAAGATGGAAAAATAAATAAATAATAAATAATAAATATAAAAGAACAGATAATTCAGTTGCATTTAGTGTAAGAAAAAGTAAAACAAAGGATTCCCAAGATGATAACCATCTGCAAAATAATTCTCCTCTCAATCTGAATGGCTTTTTATTCTGAGACGATGCCCCCTGTTCGAGAATCTCAAGCCATGGGAATGCCTCTTGTGCTGTCATTTTCCCTCAGGATCCTCTATTCCACTTTGTTCTAAACTCCAGGGAATATAATTCTTATTCAATTTTTCTTTATATTTCAACCCCTCATCTCTGGATGAGCTCACAAACTCCAAGGCAGACAGATCTTTTGGTGGTCCCGGAGTAGTTTATAGTTAGGGTCAGGGTAGTAAAGAGCTGTTGGATGAAAACTGCTCCTGAATGACCTCCTGCCCGAAGTTAGCAGTTAGAAGTGGTTGTGACCAGGGTGATGGGGATACTTTATGATGTAGACTGCCCTCTTGAGGCAGCGCCTCACAGAGATGTCTGCAATGGATGGGAGGTGAGAGCCAGTGAAGGACTTGGCTCGTGGCTCATTTTGCCACTCTGCTGCTTTCTGCATTCCTGGGCACTCAATTCCCAAATAAGACTGTGCTATAACTATTCAGTACACTTTCCACAGTACACCTGGAGAAGGTTGATAGTGTGTGAATATGATGACAATGTTTATTGTCTTTTACGTTGTACAATATGTATGAACTGCAATTCTTACTTGCTGCAGTCAAACAGATACGTCTTTAAAAACTTGTAATAGTTTAGATTAAATTAAATTAAAATAGATAATAAACATAAAAGATGGACTGTGGTGATGTGAGCAGTGAGAGAGACACAACCACCATGTTGAGAGTCGTTAACGACTGTTTTATTTGAATTTGGTGTGTGCCCCTTTAAGGGCAGCACTGGCTCAGTCACCCTGTGCATGATGACATCACAGAAGCTGCCTGGGGCATGCGCCACGCGGGAGATTCGACTGGGGAAGAAATCCCCGATGGCGCCATCTTCCCAGGGCTGCCCCGCCACATGGCGTTACAAGCGGGGCCAGGGCGCCCTGAGCGAGTGCGCCGTCACACAACCCCCCCCAGAATCGGCTACGTCCCACCGCTTGGATGGGTGGCCCCCATCGCTTAGGCTTGGCTGACTGCACCGGCTGAGATGTCCAGATGGGACGCCTTCAGGCAGTCCATCGTAAAAAGTTCCTCCCTCCCCCCAATGTCTAGGGTGAAGGTTCCTTCAGTCTGGTGCAAGACTTTGTATGGCCCCTTGTACGGTTGCTGCAGCGGTGCGCCCTGCGGCCCCCTTCTTTGGGGAGGTGGATTGGCCGAGTGCCCTGGCATGCTGGGGGTAGGAGAGACAGGGAGCTCAGTCTCCTGCGGAAGTCCGCCAGCACGTTTGCGTCAGTGACCGTGGTGTTGGGGTCTGAGCCAAAAATCTCACCTGGTAGGGAAAGCGGTGCGCCGTACACCATCTCCGCTGCCGAGGCTTGTAGGTCCTCCTTGGGCGCCGTCCTAATCCCAAAGAGGACCAAGGGTAGCTCGTCCGCCCAATCTGGTCCAGAGAGCCTGGCCATGAGCGATGCCTTCAGGTGCCTGTGAAACCTCTTCACCAACCCGTTGGACTGCGGGTGGTATGCCGTGGTGTGGTGTGGAGCTTCACCCCCAGGAGTTTCGCCATCTGAGTCCACAGGGCAGACGTGAACTGCATTCCCCTGTCATTGGTGATGTGCACCGGGACTCCGAATCGGGCGATCTGGTTGACCAGAGTCTTGTCGCACGTCTCTGCAGAGGTTTCCTTGATCGGGATAGCCTCCGGCCACCTTATGGCACGGTCGACCACCGTGAGAAGGTAATGAACCTCCCTTGACACTGGCAGGGGTCCAACAATATCGATGTGGATGTGTTGGAACCTGCGAGCTGCTGAGTCAAAGTTCTGTAAGGGAGCCTGCGTGTGTCAGTGGACTTTGGAGATCTGGCACCTGGTGCAGTTCCTGGCGAGCTCCGCCACCTCTCTCTCGAGCCCATGCCACACGAACCGTTCTGCGACCATATGCACCATCATCTTCACCGCTGGGTGAGTGAGGTCATGGACTAGACTGAAGACCCTCGCTCTCCAGTGCAGCGGGACTACCGGATGCGGCATACGTGTTGACACATCGCAGAGCAGTGTGTCCGGGCTGCTAGGCAACTGGACGTCTTCGAGTTTGAGGCCCGAGATGACGGTCTGCAAGGCCTGCATCTCTGCATCGTTCCTCTGGGCCTGGGCTAGTTGAGCGTAATCTAGGCTGGAGGCGAGAGTGTTAATGGGGGGTCGTGAAAGTGCATCTGCCACCACGTTGTCCTTACCAGCCCCGTGTCGGGTGTCGGTCGAAAGGTGGCACTGTTGTCTGGCGGACCACAGATCCTTGGCCATCGCCAGTCCCTGGGTGAAGGGCTTGTGGTCTGTGAAGACTGTGAACGGCCTGCCCTCGAGGAAGTAGCGAAAGTGGCAGATGGCCAAGTACAGCGCCAGGAGCTCCCAGTCAAAGGCGCTATATTTGAGTTCTGGTAGGCGCAGCTGCTTGCTGAAAAAGGCCAGCGGGTGCCAGTGTCCATTGAACCACTGTTCCAGGACCCCCCCCCCCTACTGCCGTAGCTGAGGCGTCCATGGAGAGCGCCGTGTGCGCCTCTGGCCATGGGTGCACTAGTAGTGTTGCATTGGCTAGGGCCTCCTTCATCGCGACAAAAGCCTTATTCGCCTCTTCTGGCCAGGATAGAGTCTTTTCTTTGGTGGCCATCAGCGTGAAAAATGGGCGCATGGTGTGACCAGCTCTGGGGGTGAAATGATGATAAAGGTTCACCATCCCCACGAATTCCTGAAGGCCTTTTAGGGTGGGGGATTTGGGGAAACATTGGATGGCCACCACCTTCTCCGGTGCTGGTGCAGCCCCGGCCGCCGAAATGGTGTGCCCCAAGAACTGGAGGGTCTCCTTGCCAAACTGGCATTTGGCCACGTTGACCGTGAGGCCGAAATCCACCAGGCGAGCAGTGTTCGTCACGCCTGCTACTGGCAATGAGTATATCATCCAGGTAAATGAACACAAAGTCCAAATACGTCCCTACCGTGTCCATGAGGCGCTGGAACATTTGGGCCACGTTCTTTAGGCTGAAGGGCATACGCAGGAACTCGAAGAGGCCGAAAGGGGTAATAATGGCTGTCTTATCCACGTCGTCTGGATGCACCGGGATTTGATGGTATCACTGCACGAGGTCCACCTTGAAGAAAATCCATGTTCCGTGGAGGTTGGCAGAGAAATCCTGTATGTGGGGCACCCGGTACCTGTCGGGGGTGGTTGCATCATTCAACCGCTGGTAGTCCCCGCATGGTCTCCAGCCCCCAGATGATTTCAGAACCATATGCAGCGGTGATGCCCAGGCACTGTCTGAGCGCCGGACGATTCTGAGTTCTTGGAGACTGGAGAACTCCTCCTTTGCTTGCTGGAGCTTCTCAGGTGGCAGCTGTCTAGGCCTAGCGTGCAGTAGGGGGTCTTGACTATCGATGTAATTGCCCACAGCCGGGGGGTGGTGGATGATGTCGTCCACCCTTGCTGCTGTATCTTGGTCCAGAGCGCCCACGATGTGGTAAAACATCGTGGCATCTGCAGAGTTGAAACTGTGCTTCCGCCTGCCCGAACCACATTCTCGGTCGGTATCACCTGAAGCTCTGCTGAATCCATGGTGTTCAGGAATCCAGAAATTTGTCTGGGCTCATCGGGTCACCAATGTGGTGGTATGAGCAGTGAGAGAGACACAATCACCACGTTGAGGGTAGTTAACGACTATTTTATTTGAATTTCTGGCTCAGTCACCCTGTGTATGATGACATCACAGAAGATGCCTGGGATGTGCGCCATGCGGGAGATTCGACTGGGGAAGAAACCCCCCCGACAGCGCCATCTTCCCAGGGCTGCCCCGCCACGTAGCATTACAAGAGGGGCTGGTTCGCCCTGAGCGAGTGTGCCGCCACACGACAATAAATAATCAGAATTACCAGAGTGTAAAAGGAAAAAGGGCATTTCCATAGTGAGAACAGTCCTTTTAGTGGTCTTAGTGTAATTTATAATTAGTGTTGTTAAGGGGAGGTTCAAAAGAAACAAACTGTTTCTGAACCTTGAGTGGTGGACCAGACCTCTACCTTCTGCCATAAGGTCGCAGTGAGAAAAGGTCGTGACCAGGGAGATGGGGGTGGGGGGTGGGGGGGGGGGGGAGAGGTCCTTTATGATATTTAAATTTAAATATACATTTATTCCAGCGATTAAAACCCCTGCCCAATTAGACCCAATTAACCAACCAACCCCAAACGATTTTGGAGTGCTTGCTGTCTTGATGCAGTGCCTCACACAGATGCAAACAATGGATGGGATGTCATACCCTGGAAAGGACCTGTTTGTTATCATCTGCAACCTTCTGCATTTCTGGGCTGTTGAATTTCCAAACTAGCACATGGTGCAACCATTGAGTATACATTCCACAGTCCACCTGTAGACTATCCATATGCATGAGCCATCTCCAAAGTCTTCATCAAATGTACAGGCATTGGTGAGGAAGGTAACATCAGGAGTGTGTCACTCTGGGGAATGTGCTAATTAGCGAGTGTGATACCTGGGGAATGTGATATCTGAGGAGTGTGATACTCGGGAAGTGTGATACCAGGGCCTGCAATACCTGGGGGAGTGTGATGCATAGGGTGTGATACATTGGGAGTGTGATACCTGGGGAGAGTGATACATTAGGAGTGTGATACCTGGAAAGTAGTGTGATACCTGGAGAGATTGATACCCGGGGAGTGTGATACACCAGGATTGTAATACATTGGGAGTGTGATATCGGAGATTATGATACCGGAGTGTGATGCACGGGGAGTAAGATGCATGGGGAGAGTGATATATGGGGAGTGCGATACCCGGGGAGTGTGATAACCATGGAATGTGATACTTGTGGAGTGTGATACTTGTGGAGTGTGACACCGGGGAGTGTGATGCACGGGGAGTGTGATACATGGCGAGAGTGATACATGGGGAGCGCGATACTCGGGGAGTGCGATACTCGGGGAGTGCGATACCCGTGGAATGTGATACTTGTGGAGTGTGAAGCCGGGGAGTGTGATACCAGGGGGTTGTGACACCAGGGGAGTTTGTTACTCAGTGAATGTGAAAACTGGTAGAGAATCACCCGTTCCCGGTGTCGGATTATCCTACATCCGTCCCCCGCTCCTCCCCGGGGCGTGGCTGGGCTTTGGGTTTCTGTTTAAGTGGCAGTAGCTGCGGCTTCTTTCGAAGTAACGCCCCGGTCGAGACGTAGTGGTGTGAGCAGAACTAGGTCCGAGGTGGTGGGGGAGAGGATCGGCGGGGGCAGGGTGGAGAGAGGGGAAGGGATAAGGCAGGACGGGGATCGGAGAGTATTAGTTGTAATTGGTTCTAATCCCGACCCAGTAACCGCTGTTTCGCTGACGTGCGCTTGTTCTCCGTCGCCAGGCTTTACCCAAGGATGGCTAAGATCGAGGGCAAAGAACATCCATCCGTCGGACTATTCCGGGACTACCTGAGGATCAGGACGGTGCATCCAAACCCAGACTACGGTAAGTTGTGTGTGTGGGGTGAGCGACCAAGCTGTGGTTCATGCATGGGACATCCCGGTTGCAGGTGCGGCCTCCGAAAGTGCCGTCTCTAACTTATCAATGCAGTTGATTGCATTTCTTATTAAATCAATTAATTTGTGGACATGTACGGTATAAGACGTTCCATTTACATTACCTCGGCGTGGCAATCGTTTCTTTGTAGGAAGGTTCTTGCTCCACAGTACAACTGGGGAGAGCTCTCTGGTCTGGCCTTTCCCCACAGAACCTTTGCAATGTCTATACCGACTAATCTCATCAGCCTTGCGTTCTGCTGACCACGTGGTTTGGTTGTGGACATCTATTGACCTGCCAGCAAATCTTGGCTGGGCTGCAGTGGTCATCATCCAGCACTGAACTGCCAAATTGTAGGTTAGGGGTGAAGTGCTGGTATCAGATATGAATAGGTACCTTGTGGTTCACATTCATGTGATGGGCTGAAGGGCCTGTTTCTATGCAGAATCATTCCGTGACTTGACAGTTCCCTCTGTGCATCTCTGGAACTAGCCTGTGGTGTACAGGACTCCTGTGAACCACAGCTGAATCTCAACAAAGCCCTCCACCTCTCAACAAGCACCATCTCTTTCCCGGTGGTCTTGGCGGAAAGTCCTCCGGGGAGATGGGCTCCTTTCTTGACTGGACTGCAGCCACCCTGAGGACTCTGTGTGATGGTACGGAGATTCTAAGGTTGTGGAGAAGGTTCTCGCCAAGGTCTTGATGCTTGTTTGAGAGTTGTGGTCATGGGGTGTTCTGCCATCAGATCCGAGCAGTCAGTTGGGGGGAGCTGATGGGCTGGGCAACACCATCTTTTCCTGTGCAGCTTCCTCAAAGTACTCTTCAGATTACATTCAGATAGCATTTTATCCAGAGGTCCTGACTAGTTTACTGGTCGCTGCTAGACCATTGCTGATTCCAGCCTTCCCTCCCACTGGAATCTAAGTGGGAGGAAGATAAATGGAGGGAAAGGGATTCAAAGGATATGTCCCAAATTCCAGCAAATAGAATGAACCCAGAATGCCAACTGGGTCAGCATAGAGATGTTGGGCTAAAGGGCTTGTTCAGTGCTGTTAGATTCTATGATCGTGGTGTTATCAGGCCAACGGAACAAAATGTATCATGGTCAGGCCCATGCCTGTGATGTGGGGTAGACAGAGCATCGGCAGAGTGTATTCTCAGGGACCAGGCATCATTGGGTCTGTCAGGATAAGGGCCACATTGGGCAAATTTCTCCCCCCCCCCCCTTCCTCAGGAGACTTGATCCACCTCTGATTCTGGATGGAGCCTGGGTGAGAACAGGCAAATGGCCATAGGGTCTTTGAATTGTGGGCAAGCACATGGTAGGGGAGGCTGATGGAGTGCAACTGCAATCTGCTATTTGTCCAAACAAAAGGTATTCTTTCTAATTCTGATTCTGTTCTTAATGTTGGGAGCTCATTGGTAGTAAATGCAGTCTTGCTGCATTGTGCCTGTGTCGAACTCTCCTTGATACTAAAGTACAAAGCCACTGCAGCGATGTCTCCCAAGAACCTGAGCAATGATAAGATTGAAAGACTTGGGAGCAGAATTAGGCCATTCAGCCCATTGAGTCTGCTCTGCTATTTAACTCATGGCTGATGCATTTTTCCTTTCAACCCCATTCTCCTGCCTTCTCCCCATTACCTTGACACCCTTACAAATCAAGAACCTATCAACATTTGCTTTGAATATATCCAATGACTTGTCCTCCATAATCCATCTGTGGCTCTGTAGTTTATGATAGTTATATGTAATTTATAATGAGTTGATTGTTGTATACTTAAGTACAATGTACTTGTGCAGTGTACTCCTACTTGCTGCAACCACATAGTGTAGAGCGCATCGAAAGAATCAAAGGCTTGTTGATCCAAACCAAGGCTTTTATTGACTAGAAGACTGGAGCATATCACATGTAGGTCAACCAGTCCAGAATGATCTGGTCTATCGAGGAGCAACCCTTTAAGACCTGCCAGTCACAATCATCCTACACTACAATCTATACATATACACATTGGTGATAGAATCTGTACTATCACACACAGGTATGCAAGGTACTCTGTCTACAATAGTATGCATTAAATTGGCTCTGAACAGAAAGATAATAAATATAAAAGATAATAAATATTCACAGTTACAGTTAGTGCAAGAACAAAAAAAGTGATGTTTCAATTATCCTGGAATAGTTTATGATAGAGGAGGTCCAAGTCCCTGGTAGCTGTTGGAAAGCAACTGTTCTTGAACTTGGAAGAGCTGGTTGGTGTTCAGGCTTCTGTACCTTCTGCCTGAAGGTAGCAGTGAAAAGTGGTTGTGACCAGGTGATTTTGGGGTCCTTTACGATGTTGGCTGCCTTCTTGAGGCCTGCCTTGAATGCTTGTCTTTAATGGAGGAAGGTTGGAGCCTGTGTTGGGTTTGACAATGCTCACCATATTCTGCAGCCTTCTGTGTTCCTGGGCACACAAATTGTCAAACCAGGCTGTGATGCAGAGAAGAGTTAATGGGATGTTGCTGGGACCTGAGGAACTAAGTTACAGGAAATTGATAAACAGGTTAGGACTTTATTCCCTGGAGTGTCGGAGAATGAGGGGAGATTTAATCGAGGTATATAAAATTATAAGGTGTATAGATGGAGTTAATGTTGTAGAATTTTTCCACTATGGTTAGGTGAGATTCAAACCAGAGGATGTGGGTTAAGGGTGAAAGGGGAAAGGTTTAAAGGGAAAATTTGGGGGAACTTCATCACACAGTGAGTTGTAGAAATGAGAAGCAAGCAGCTGTCTTGGAAAATGCAGGTCCAATTTTAACATTGAAGAAAAATTTGGACAGGTACATGAATGGGAGGGGTATAGAATGATGATGCATATCAGTGGGACTAGGCAAAATAAATGTTCGGCCTGTTGCTGTGCTGTAATGTTCTATGGTTGAGGAATTAGAGTTAACATTCTGGAATGTCTTCCTTGAATTTCTCTGCCCTGCTTACCTAAATAAGCACTTTAAAATCTATCTTCTTGACCATCTTGTGAACATCGGTTGGTGTATCACAAGTGGCTCAAATGTTAGTTCGATGTTATTCTTGTGAAACTAAGGACGAGTGTTAAATGCACTTTATGGACACAAATTATTGTTGCTAGTATTCTATCACAAGAAGCTTAATTACAAGAACTAAGTGCAAATTTAAGCATGATGCTAACTTCTGAACAAAACGCACGAGTAAAACATAGAATATTACAACACAGTACAGGCCCTTCAGCCCATGATGTCCTGACTAATGTAAATCTGTCCAACGTCAACCTAATGTTTCCCTACCTCACACCCAGAACCCTATATTTTTCTTGTATCCATGTGCCTATCCAATACTCCCAATATTTTCAGCTTTTACCACCATCCCTGCAAAGCATTCCATGCACCCACAACTCTTTTTTTAAAAAAAAACACTTACCCCTGATGTCTGCACTAAACTTTCCTCCCTTCACCATTCCTGCCCTGGGAAAAAAGCACTGGCTGTCCACTTTAAGGCACTTTGTGTTGAATGCCCATTCAGATGAGGAACTTTGCAGGGCCTTTCTCCAACGTCGTTTTAAACAGGCACACTCTGTCTTCCCATTACTTCCACAGTGTGCAGAGATAGTTCAGGACACTAATAAAAAAGAGGATTCTGTCAGCAATTAATTGAAAGAAAATCGAAAATTAAATGTACAAGATGCAAAGAAGAGACATGGGATCTGGAACAATGCTACTTGAAAGCATGGCTGATACAATTTTGTTTTTTGGGGGCGTGTTGAACAAATAGCAGAGGATGAGGAGTTACAACCAGAATTGTGTGTGAAGGGTTAACATCCTGGAATTTCTTCCCTTAACCTCTCTGCCCTGCTTATCTTGAGGCTTTTGAACTCTATCTCCTTGACTATCTTGTGACTATTTGTGCAGATATTGCAAGCAACTCAAATTTTTGTACAATGACATTCTTGTGAAGCTCTTTTGGGACATTTGCTATGTTAAAGGCACTAACTGCATAGACATAAACTTGTTTTTGCTGATGTTCCACTATGAAGTTTCATGATAAGAACAAAGTCCATGATTAGATGAGACAAGATTTATTGTCGTTATGTAAGTGCAATGTGCAGAGGCACTGGAATTCATACCTGTTTGGCTAGAGCGAGAAAGTAATTGCACTAACTAGTAGTATAGACTTCCAAGACAATAAAGAAATAATAAATGTGAAAGAATAGATAAATATTGACAGTTGTAATTAGCGCAAGATAGAAAAGTGATGTTTTGGATCTTTTGGTGGTTCCAGAGTAGTTCCTGGTTGGGGTAGTGCAGGGAGGTTCAAGA
The DNA here is from genome assembly GCF_036971445.1 of Narcine bancroftii. NCBI lineage: Eukaryota > Metazoa > Chordata > Chondrichthyes > Torpediniformes > Narcinidae > Narcine > Narcine bancroftii. The sequence goes on from NC_091473.1 coordinate 15,609,248, forward strand.
GCCTAATGGCTGTTGGATAGAAGCTGTTCTTGAACCTAGAGGTACTGGTCTTTGGGCTTGTATACTTTATATCAAAGGGCACAGCGAGATGAGGTTGTGATCAAGATGAAGGGGACCCTTTATGATGTTGGCTGCCTTTTTGTGGTAGCACCTCACATAAATGCATTCATTGGATGGAAGGTTCTTCGCCTGCTGAACAAATCTTATGCTAGCAAAATAATGTTGCCTTTGGCCTGCTTTAACTGATCCCTCTCTGTTATTCTTTGGTGTTTTGTTGTTACAAGATTCCATTATTGAAGGATTGGGCGTTTAGATTTATTATTGTTACTTTTACCAAGATAGTGCAAAGCTTTCTTTTGTACGCCATTAGAAGCAGAGTCCCCACACTCTGCAAGCTGGATATACACATAATTTAGGTAAATAAAGCCACTTATTTTGGTGACTGGCTGCTTTAGCTTTGCTCTCGTGAGTCTTCTCAAATGTTCTTGCCATTTCTATGTGCGTAATTGTCTGAACTTCAAATAACTGGTTTCATAGGCTTAACTCCTGTTATCTGTCCTGGTTCCAGAATGCTGCACCTGAACAAAACTCTTATCTAGATAGGTCTAGAGCATTGCATTCAGTTTTGATCACCTCATTAGAGGATGTGGATGCATTGGAGATGGTGCAGAGAAGATTTGCCTGGATTGGAGCACATGTCTTCTGAAACAAGGTTGACAGAGCTAGGGCTTTTCTCTTTGGAGTGACAGAGAATGAGAGATGAGTTAATAGAGGAGATTAAGAGGGACATAGATAAGGAGAACAGCCAACACCTTTTCTCTGGGGTGACAATAGCAAATACCAGAGGATATTTATCTAAGGTGAGTGGAGGAAAGTTTAGGGTGGACATCAGAGGTAATTTTTTTTGTTTAACAAAAAAAAAATGCATTTCCATGGTTGGTGGTGGAGGCTGGTGCAATATGGATATTTGAGAGCCTTAGATAGGCACACAGATGTAAGAAAAATAGAGGGTTATAGGTATGAGGTAGGGAAGGGCTAGATTGTGGGGGAGTACATTTACATAGGTCTGCACAGCATCGTGAGCCAAAAGGTTTGTACTGTGCCATATTGTTCTGTGTTCACTGCCTGACTTGAAATGTTTGGTTGCTTCACAAGCTGTGGGCTCAGCAAGTTGGTGAAGAATATTGCCAGGCATGGCCTGAATGGAAAATTTTCATTAATTTCATTGGGCAGAGCTATCTTATCAAATATGCAAAAATCTTATATACAATTAAGCAGTCATTGTTAAACTCGAACTTTGTTTCTTTATAGAGTTGTGCAGCACAGTTCGATGCTGCACAATTTGCTCCCAGGCTTCTTCATACCAATCTGGTCCCGTTTGCATGCTTTTGGCCCATATCCTTCCTATTCCCTACATTTGCCCAAACTGAGTTCCTGCAAAGAAGCTTACTCTATCATTATGGTAAGCTTTCTTCTCCTTTTTAGTCTTAATGGTTTCATAATAAGCTTTCATCACTGTATAGCATTGTGAGATTATTAGTTTGTACAGTGCCTTTTAATGTGGCCCGTTTCCTTCACAGAATGTCATCAAGCAAAAATATTGAGCCACTTGAAGTATTGGGAAAGGCGTTCACAAAATGGTGGTGGGCTTATTTAGGAAAGCAGGTCCTAGAGATTAAAGGAAGGAATTCCATATATTGGAGTTGCCATCTGAGGACAGGGCTGTCACTGGGTGTGATGGGCTAGATGTAGGTGAGACCATACTTGTGTGCAGCTGTGGTCGCCACACTACAAGAAGGATGTGATTTAACAGCAAAGAGTGTAGAAAAGATTGACCAGTATGTTACTGGGACTGGAGGGGAGGCTGTATGGGTCGGGAATAGAAGGTTTAAAAAAAACAAAATAATGACATCCCAGTCATCCAGACCAATCTTTTGAATGTCCAAGGATACACGGTGTATAGGCAAGTAGGTAGAGGGGTGGCATGGCCCTGATGGTCAGCAATGATATTAAATCACTAAAAAGAAGGGACATAAGGTCAGAAGTGGTAGAATCCCTACGGGTTGAGTTAAGAAATGGTACATCTAAAAGGACCCTAATAGCAGTTATATACATGCTCCAAACAGCAGCCGGGAAGTGGATTACGAGTTACAGCTGGAAATTAAAAAAAAAAGTGTCAGAAGAAAAATGTTAAAATAATTATGGGGGATTTTAACATGAAAGGAGATTGGGAAAGTCAGGAAGGTACTGGATCTCAGGACAGGGAGTTTGCAGAATGCCCATGGGATGGCTTTTTGGAGCAAATTGTTGATAAGCCCACCATGGGAATGGGTGGTTTTGGATTGGGTGATGTGTTATGAACCTGAGGTGATTAAGGAATTAAAGGTAATTGAACCCTTAGGAAGCAGTGATCATAACATGATTGAGTTCAGTTTCCAATTTGAAAAAGAAAGGATGATGTCAGGTGTGTCAATATTTCAGTGGAACAAAGGAAATTACAGAGCTATGAGAGAGGAACTGGCTCAAGTTGACTGGAAAAGAAAGCTAGATGGAGGGATGATATTTCTACAAGAAATAAAATGCAGGATAGATATATTCCAAGAAAAAAGAAAATTCTGAATGGAAAAATGGCACAATTGTGGCTAATGAGAGAGGTTAAGTAAAATAAAAGCAAAAGGGAAGGCAGATGAGGAAACAAAAATTAGTTAGAAAATGGAGGACTGGGAAACTTTTTAAAAACTTGCACAAAGGGGCAAAGACAGTCATTAGGAAAGCAAAGGTGAATTATGAAAGGAAGTTGGCAAATAACACAAAAGGGTAGTAAGAGTTTAAAAAAAAAAAATAGAGTAAGAGATATGGGTAGATATAAGACCGAGTGAAAATGATGCGAGAGAAATTATCATGGATAACAAAGAGATAGCAGAGGAACTAAATGAATATTTTGCATCACTGTGGAAGACAATAGCAATGTACCTGAAAGAGGTTTCAGCGAACAGAATTAAGTACAGTCAGGATTACTAGAGAGAAAATGCTTGGTAAGATGAATGGACTAAAGATGGATATGTCTCCTGGACCAGATGAGGTGCATGCACGGGTTCTGAAGGACATGGCTTTGGAATTGATTTTCCAGAAATCAATAGACTCTGGCATGGTTCTGGAGGATTGGAAGGTTGCAAATATAGTTCTGCTATTTAAGAAAGGAAGGAGGCAGAAAAAAGGAAATTACAGAGCTATTAGTCTGATGTTGGTAGTTGGAAAGTTATTGGAGTTGATCCTCAAGGATGAGGTTATGAAATACCTTTGGGTGCATGGCATGATAGGTCCAAGCCAGCATGGGTTCATGAAGCATGGGTCCTGCCTGACCAACCTATTGGAATTTTTTGAGGAAATCTCAAGTAGAACAGACAAGGGAGAGGCTGTGGATGTTGTGTATTTAGATTTTCAAAAGGCCTTCAATAAAATGCTGCATAAGAGGCTGCTTAATAAGATATGAGCCCATGGAATTGTAGGAAAGATATAAGACTGGGTGGGGCATTGGCTGATATTACAGGAAGCAAAGGGTGGGAATAAAGGGATCCTGTTCAGGGTGGTTGCCAGTTACTAGTGGTGTTCTGCAGGGGTCAGTGTTGGGGCTGCTTCTTTTAACAATTTATATTGAGGATTTAGATTATTGATTGAATGGTTTTGTGGCAAAGTTTGCGGATGACACCATGATAGGTGATGGAGTAGGAAGTGTTGAAGAAACCGAAAGGTTGCAGAGAGATTTGGACAGCTTGGCAGACTGGGCAAAGAAATTTCAAATGAGATACAATGTTGAGAAATGTAAAGTTGTATATTTTGGAAGAGGAAATAAACAAGCAGATTATTATTTGGATGGGGAGAAAATTCAAAATTCAGAAATGAGAAAGGATTTGGGGGGGTCCTAGTGCAGGATAACCGAAAGGTTAATCACCAGGTTGGATCGGCAGTAAAGAAAGCAAATGCTATGTGGGCATTCATCTCTAGGGGAATAATGTACAAGGGTAAAGAGGTGTTGATGAGGCTCTATGGGGTCTCATTTGGAGAGCTGTGTGCAGTTTTGGGCCCCTTATCTTGGAGAGAATACAAAGAAGAATTACCAGGATGATTCCTCAAATGCAGGGGCTAACAAATGAAGAATACTTAGCAACTCTTGAACTATATTGGAGTTTAGAAGAATGAGAGGGGATCTCGGAAACATTTTGAATGTTAAAAGGATTGAACAGAGTAGATGTGAATAAGATGTTTCCTTTGGGTGAATCCAGGACAAAAGGGCACAGTCTTAGAATCAGAAAGTACCCATTTAAAACTGAGATGAGGAGAAATTTCTTTAGCCAGAGGGTTGTGGATTTGTTGCCACGTATATCTCTGGTGGTCTGATCATTGGGGGAATTTAAGGAGGAGATTGATAGGTATCTGATTTAGTCAAGGATCAAGGGATATGGGGAAAGGTCTGGAACATGGAACTAGATGTGAGAATAGTTTAGCTTGGTGGATTTGCGGAGCAGACTTGATTGGCTGAATGGCCTACTTCTTTTCCTTTATCTTGTGATTTTTAAAAAAAAAAACAATTTTTTTTGGAGGATTTTGAGTAGATTGGAGTGGTTCGAGGAGATTCAGGAACCTGATAGACTGTTGGACAGTTGGGTAGTCAAATCCCGAAACCTTTCGGGTACAAGGCATACTTTCTACAGGGCACCTGTGGAAGATGAGTAGAGTATTTGACAACATGACAAATCTCTTCATACTCCTTAGAAAGTGGAGGTGTTGGTGTGTGTTTTTCATGGTTGCCTCCATTGGAGATCCTCAGATTATAAGGACTCTTAGCAAATTCAACTTGCTAACTCTCTCCATTATTATCCTGTAAATCAAAACCAGTGTGTTTGTCCCTCAGACTCCCCTTCCTAAAGTCCACAATAAGCTCCTTTATCTTGGTGATGTTGAGAATAAGGGTGTTGTTCTGGACCACTCAATTAGATCTTCAATCTCCATCCTGTATTCTGACTCATCCCTTTCAGTGATTCGGCCAACAATGGTGGTGCCGTCAGTGAATTTGTAGATTGCATTGGAATAGAGCAGATGACTGAGCACACAACCTTGAGGATCCCCTGTGTAGTGAGGAGGAGGTGGTGATGTTGCCAATGAGGAAGTTGAGGATCTAGGCGCAGAAGGGAAAAACTGAGTCCTAGATCCCTGAGTTTGATTATTGGTCTGATGGTGTTGAACACTGAGCTGTGGTCAATGACTAGGTGTTCCTGTAGTCCAGGCAATCTAACACGGAGTGGAGGGGAACTGGTGGAGTGCGGTTTGTCACATTGCTACGGCTTTGGTGATTAGTACTTTGTGATTAGCAGAGCTAGGACTTTTCTCTTTGGAGCATGGAGAATGAGAGGAGATTTAATAGAGATCTGCAAGATTATGAGAGGTGTAGATAGGGTGGACAGCCATTGCCTGTTTCCTAGGGCAAGAATAGCAAACACCAGAGGGCATGCATACACAGTTAAAGGAGGGAAGTTCAGGGAGACATCAGGGGTAAGGTTTTTTTTTATATATACGGAGTTGTGGGTATGTAGAATGCTTTGCCAGGGATGGTGGTGGACACTGAAACATGAGGGGCATTTAAGAGACTCTTAGACACGCACATGGATGAAAGAAAAAGGAGGATACAGGGCAGGGAGCAGTTGGTCCTTTTTTAAGGAATATGTGGGTCGGCACAACATCAAGGGCCGAAGGGCCTGTACTGTGCTGTAGTGTTCTATGTTCTATGTCAGGCAATAGGGTCAAAGTTCACTTTGCATCTGATCCATTACCAATAGATTAATATTACTGGTTAGTGCTGGAACTGCATGCTGGACGCCAGTGGCATGATGCACGCAACTAAACCTTGGAACGCTGTACCTGTGCTTTTTGGGTCCAAGTGATCTCAGTGATGCTTTGTTTAATTGGTGGGCCTGTGACACCTTTCCAGCCTCTCCTTCCAAACCCACCTTTTCCCTTTTCTGCAGACGATTGCACCCTTTGAGATTCCTGACATGTGGTGCTGCTCTGCCAGCCTCCTTGTGAGAGTGTTAGCAGTATGCAGTTGACTCTGTGCACATGTTGTTCTGAGTGCAGGGCTGGTCACAATTATGTGGACTTGTGCAGTAGCTGTGATGCAGTGAAAGCTCCTAGTGAAAGAACTCCTAAAACTACTACTGTGGCTCAGTATCAAATTTTGGGTGACAAAACTCCTGTTAAACCACCATCGTGGAATGTCCATAAATCTTTCACTACTATGACCACAGATACCCCTGAAGGCAAGGAGAGATGTTCAGGGGGATGTTTCCTCACCTTGGTGGGGGGGAAGACCTGAAGGGGTCTAACCTCAGGATAATGGGGAGATCATTAAGGAATCTGATGACATATTTCTTCAATCGGATTGTTTTCCCTTTCTGTGGATGCATTGTCAATGTGTATACAGAAATTCCTCCAATCACATAAGGAATGTGTTCCAAGTGATGGTGAAATTTCATTAACCAAAGACTGGTGAAATGCATTGATTATTTTGGAACCTTTTGTATTGGCTAAGGGTGGCATACCAATAAAATCAATCCTTGTATCCAGGAAACTGACTCTAAAGTGTCGATGGCTATACAGTGGATTGGTTTATCAACACCATTAAGTCAATGAATGCCTGTGTTCAAAACAGTTAAGGTTTGTGGGTACTCCATCATTATGGTAAGCTTTTATCACCAACAGTCTTACACCCCGGCATTTGTGGGTCAGGAGAAGGGTCAAGGGATTATTTGATCAGAAATGTACTTTTTAATTCTCTCACTAGCTGAGGGTAACCTGGCCCAGGCCAGCATACTATAGTTGATGAGCTACCTACTGCCTGGGTGGTGAAGGTCTCAACCCCATCTCAATTTAGGGGTAGGAGGATGTGGACATGGCCACAATGAAAGACCAGTGATCTATTTCCAGGTGATTATGGTGTCAGTTGCAAAAAGTGCTGGTGTTCCCACACACCTGCTGCCCTTGATCTGGATGATGGGGGTGATGGGACTGTTGGAATATCTGCTGTGTGCCTTGTAGTTGGTGCACAGTGCCATGTTTTGGTGATGTACACCTGCTTTACATGTCCTAGGTGGTGACTGCTTCTTGAGTGTTATTGGAGCAGCACTCATCCATGCAAGGGGAGAGTACCCATAGAGCCGTAGAACACTAAAGCACAGAAACCGACCCTTCATCCCATCTAGTCTATGCTGAAGTTAATCTGCCTAGTCCAGTAGTCCTCAACCTTTTTCTTTCCAGTTAGTGATAATTTGGCTGCGCCTGCAGGAGAAGGGAATCTCAGGGATGTATGTGATGTCATGTATGCACTCTGACAAAAAAAATCTTTTAATACGTTGGCTGTTTCTCCAAAGCAGCCTGAGTTGTAGATGGAGGGGAAGTGTGTGTGAGGGTCTGAGTCATGTTTACAACCATATGCAGTTTCTTGTTAATAACCTCTACAGGTTGTGCTGGTGACATGTCGAATTTCCTCAGGTTTCTGAGGAAGTAGAGGCATTATTGCACTTTCTTGGCCATGTGGGTAGACTACGACAAGTCTGTGGAGAGGTTAACCTGGAAACTTGAAGCTACCAGCTAAATCAACATCAGAACAGTTGGTGTGGACTGGGGAGTGATCCCTGGCCTTGCTCTAGATGTGTATAACTAGCTCCTTGATCTTGTTGTCTGTCCCCTGTTGCAATGATATCAGATTTGCTGTTGATTGTCTCTTGTGAGCTCCGTGTCTGCAAAGACTTCAAGGTGGATGGCATGAACTTGTATTTTTCAGATGGTGCCATTGCATTCTTGGAGAAGCTCTCTACAGAAGTCGGACTTCCCTACAAGAAGGTTGAGGTGAGAGATTATTCTTTCCCAGTCTACCCTCAACACCATCGATTTACTCAAATTCATTTAGAGATGTGGGAATTATTCAGGGAAACAAATGAGAAAGAGGTTAAATGGGTTATTCCTGGTCCACTATTCAACAGGACATCTGTGCCACATTCCTGCTTATTCATCGATCTTTTTTCTGTGGCAACTGCATCACAAAGAGGACAAGCATGTAAGGTGAGGGCAGGAGTTGGGGGGGGGGTAGTTTAAGGGAGATGAGTAGGGCAAATATTTTTCTCAGAGTGGTGGACGCCTGGAATGGGCTGCCAGGGGTTGCAGTAGAAATTGATACTGTAGTGGTGTTTTCTGGCTTCTAGAAAAATGCAAATGTGGAGGGATCTCTAACAGGTACAAGCAGCAGTTTTAGTTTGGCCATCCTGTTCAGCACAGACGTGGCCCTAAGGGCCTGTACTGAGCTCCAGTGTTCTAAGCTCTAACACATACTGCCTAAATACACCCATTTGATCAATTAACCCCTGTTCATCTTTGGAATGTGGGAGTAAACAAGAATACCCAGAGGATACCCATATAGGTCATGCAGAGAATGTACAATGCTGGATTCGAACCTGGGCCACTGGCCCCTTAATTGTGTTGCACTAACCACTATGCTTTCTGTCAGGGGAGATACCTCTCCATATTTGTGTTCAGCCCTTAGAGTATTTTGTAGGTTCAGCATCTCCAGTTTTCTATCTTCTTGAGACTTGAGGTGTAGTCTCCAAAATCTATCCTCATGTGCCATACCTGTTATCCCTCAACTAATTTGGTGAATCTTTGCTCCTTTACTACATCAAGTATGTTTTGTTTTTGGGTAAGGACCAGCGTTGTGCAGGCAAGGTCTCTCCCAAGAGCCTGTGTCATTGTAGTATGACAGCTTTACACATCCTGAGTCCCAACTGTAGATCTGGATTCCGATCTCACTGCAGCAATGTGCAGAATTTGATTTCCACTTATCAACAGAAATTTCAAGGAAAAAATAGCCATTGAAAATAATAGCCACAAGTGTTATAGACTGTTGCATTAGGCTTGTTAACTCCTGGTTTGTTGGTGACTGGACCGAAAAAAAAACATCCCTGACTCTGACTCAGAATTCCCTTGTAGCTGAGCTGACCATCTCTGCAACCTGCTCAACTCTCAAGTCCTGGTTCCTTTTAATTAAACCTGTTAATCAGCTGGTTTTCATCACTCTGCTGTTGATAACTAGGCAGCACAGTGACGCAAGTGGTAGATCCACACCGTCGCAGCTCCAGGGATCTGGGTGCATTTCTGACATTGGGTGCTGAATGTGTAAAGTTCGCACACCCCCTCCCCCCCCCCCCCACCCCAGTGACTGCGTGGGGTTCCAATTTCCACCAATGCCCAACCTGCTGATCGATTAATATGCAACTGCAATTTTCTCTTCATGTAGCAAGTGGCAAGGGGGACTTGATGAGAATGAGTGAGAGGGTTCAGAAGGTAATAAGGAGAGGGGGATTACAGATAGGGAAATGGGTGGGTCTTAATACCCTCCTGTTCAGTGAGTAGTACCAGTGCCTTTGGCTGCCTGCGGCCCCAAGCTCTGGAATTCCATTTCTGCTGCTTATCCTTTTGCTACCCAAACATATTCTCTAGGCTTCAACATAATCTGCTAGAGGAACTAGGTGGATCAGACGACATCAATGAGGGGAGAGAAATGGTCAGCTCCAATCCATCTTGCTCTTTTACAGTGTAGGAGTCCTAGTCAATATATGGAAAGTTAAAATCCCCCACGGTCACAGCTTTGTGTTTCTGACTGCTATCTACAAATTTCCTTCTCCAATTCCCATTGATTATTGGGAGGTATGTAATACAACCCCACTAATATGGGCATCCCCTTCTTGATCCTTGGTTCTAACCATATAGCCTCAGTAGACAATCCCTCTAATCTGTGCTATCTAGGCACTGATGTGATATTTTACCTGACTAGCAAAACCTCCCCTTCACCTTTCATTATTCCGGTTCTATCACATCGATAACAATATATGAAAAGTATAGATCAGGTGGACAGCTAGCAACTTTTTTCTGGGAAATGATAGCAAAATACCAGAGGACATTTGTTTCAGGTGAGTGGAGGAATGTTTAGGGGAGATATCAGAGGTAAGTTTTTTTTTACAAAAAGAATGGTGGGTACCTGAAATGCACTGGCTGGGGTAGTGGTGGAGGCTGCTACAATAGGGACATTTAAAACATTCTTAGATAGGCACATAGAAGGAAGAAAAACTGAGGGTATGGGTGTGAGCTAGGGAAGGATTAGTGATGTGGAGTAGTTCACATAGGTCGGCACAACACGTGGGCTGAACAAAAGAACATTTTTTTAAAAAAGGAGCATGAGTAGGCCACTTGGCCCATCAAGCCTGCTCCGTCATTCAATGAGATCCTGGCTGATCTGATGATCACCACCTACCTGCCATTTCCCCATATCCATTAATTCCCCTACTTTGTAAAATTATACCCAGCCTTGTCTTAAATATATTTATTGAAGTAGCCTCCACTGCTTCAACGGACAGTAAATTCCACAGATTCAGCACCCTCTGGGAAAAGCAGTTCCTCTTTATCTCTGTTTTAAATTTACTACCCTAATTCTTAAGGCTATGTACTCTAGTTTTGGTCTTCCCCACCAATGGAAACACACACCTCTATTTTATCTATTTCATAATTTCATATATTTCTCTAAGATCTCATTCTTCTAAATTCCAGCTAATATAGTCCCATACATTTCTCTAAGATCTCATTCTTCTAAATTCCAGCTAATATAGTCCCAGACGACTCGATCTCTCCTCATGGGCTAACCCCCTCATCTCTGGAATCAAACTAGTGAACCTCCTCTGCATCACCTCCAAAGCCAGAACATCCTGTACTGTGTTGTACTGAAGGGCCTCTACTGTGTTGTACTCTTCTATAATGGTACCCTGGAACATTGAGCTGCTAGTTCTGCCCCACCCCTGGAACTGAACCTCACTGATGGCAACACTGCAGGAATTCCATGTCCTTGTTCCATACTCTAAGCTCATCCGCCTTTCCTACAATACCCCTTGCATTGAAATAGACTAGGGACTGTGTTCTTCTTGTGCAGGTCACACCTGGCAGGGTGGTCCTCATTGTCAGCTGGGAAGGAACTGACCCAAAGCTGAAGTCCATTCTCCTCAACTCCCACATGGATGTGGTTCCAGCATTTGAGGTGAGTGGCCCGGAGAGCGGTTTGTCTGGCAGTGTGGCGTCGGGTTGCAAAAGTGTGTCGACTTGTAAAGAGAGGCTGGAACTGCCCTCCCTGAGCAAAGAAGGCTAAGGGGTGACTGACTGAAAACCATGAGGAGTACGAATAAGGTGGATGGTCATGGTCTTTTTCCCAGCGTAGGAGTGCTGGAGGGTTGATCCACTTGCAGAAGGATGAGCAGGGAAACTTGTAAGGCCTCTGATGGCAGGGTGTGAAATGTGTGACCATTCAATGAGTTCTCCAGGGGTGTGCCCCTGGGCTGGTATGGAGCCCAGCAAACAAAGTGGGGTGAGGTTGGGGGGGGGGGCAGGTCCCAGTAATGAAAAGACAGTTTAAAAGTAGAATGGCCAAACCAGAAAGTGTAGATTATGGGATCAAGTGCAATATGTTCCCTCATCCCGCCAGCCTTGCCTTCATTCAACAGGAGCACACCAACAGAAATGTGCTGTCCCTGATCTCTCCCTACATGGCCTCTTAAGCTCCTCCCAACTTGTCAACCTCCTTCTCCCTTTCTACAGCTATGACCAAGTTCCTGTCTCAAGCCTTGTCCCAATTCAAGTCTTTAACTGAGTTAAACAAGAAAGTCTGCAGATTCTGGTGTCAACTGCAACACACAAACCTGCTGCAGATACTCAGCATGTCACACCACATCTACAGGAAGTGAAGGGCCATCAATGTTTCCAGCCTGCACCCTTCATCAGGTGGATGATGCTATCCCACTGCTCTCAAGCTCTACCACTGTGTAATCAAGATTATTTTATTGTCATGTAATGAAACATAAATATGATATTACACAAAATTTCCTTTAGTCTACAGCAAGGCAGACAAAGATTCACTATCAGCAATATTGCCCAGTGTCCCTTACAGCCAGAAAAAGGGAAGCAAAAGAAAGTTCCCTCCCAGAGTCCTGAATGTGCATGGCTTCACCTTCAGTGCTCCCACAGCCTCTGCAGCCACACAGCCTTCAGTCCAAACATCACCCAGATTCTCTAGCACTGCTATGTGTTCTTCCCATACTTTATGAAGAGTTTGATTACCATTTATCCTATGGATACTGCATGACCTGCTGAGTCTCTCCAGCATGTTTATGTACCACATTAAAAGTAGAGAGCATGGGGCTGAAGGTGAGAGGGAAAGATTTAAAAGGGATCAGAGGGGTAATGTTTGTCAGTCAGAGGTTAGTGGATAGATAGGCTAAGCTGAAGCAGTAGAGATGGGGACAGTGATGTTTCAAGAAGTTGGATGAGTGCATGGATTGGATGGGTTGGAGGGATGTTGGCTGAGTGTGGGCAAATAGGACTGGCTTGGGTGGGTGAGTGGCTGGCGTGGACAGGTTAGGTTGAAGGGCCTACTTCTGTGCTGACTAACTCTATGGTGGATCTAGGCTCATTCTTCTTTCTGTGTGCAGGACCAGTGGAGGTTTGATCCATTTGCAGCTCAGAAGGATGAGGAGGGGAACATCTATGGCCGAGGGGCACAGGACATGAAATGTGTGACCATTCAGTGAGTTCAACACCAGGGCTGTGCCCCTGGACTGGTACTGAGGCTGGAAAGCCAAGTGGTGTGAGGAGGTGGGGGAGGGGATCCAGTCATGGAAAATAAAAGCCTGCAGATGCTGGCAATCTGAAATAAAAATGATTGGGGCAGGACAGTGTCTGTGGGAAGAGAAACACTTGGTGCCTCAGTTCAATGTTTTTTTTTAAACCGCAGAACAGATGCAGAGTATAAGCTGTTGGGTATCTGGAGTATTCTCTATTGAAATTTCAGAGGGACTCATAGTCGATTTTCAGTTTCAGCCCTTGTGAACCTATTGAGCTGTTGCATGGGGGAGGGAACTACCATGAAAATAAGTTGGGAGAGCAATATCAGCTTGGTCTCTGATCCTCATTGCTGTCCAATAACTCAAAGTTGTAAATGGAGGAGGTATGTGTTTGAGTTGAATAATATTCCCCTGCGGTCCTGTTTCGCAAGGTGTGTGATGAAGAGGTCCTTGGATAAAAGCTTGTTCATTTGTCACATGATATAGTGAGTAGGGTTCGAATTATTGTCTGAGTACATACATGACATCACATACAACCCTGAGATCCTTCTGCAAGCAGTCTAACAGGTAATCTCTAACATTCATACAATTGTATAAAGCAGAAGAAAAGGGGCACAATTTACAGAGATAGGGTGGACAGCCAGCACTTTTTCTCCTGGGCAACAATAGCCAATACCAGAGGTCATCTGTTTAAGGTGGGCAGGGGACAGTTTAGGGGAGACATCAGAGGTAGTTTTTGTTTTAAACAAGGAGAGTGGTGGGTACCAGGAATGTATCACCAGTGGTGGTGGAGGAGGCTGGTACAATAGGGACATTCAAAAGACTCAGATAAGCACATCGATGTCAGAAAAATAGAAGGTTATGGGTGTGAGGGAGGGAAGGGTTAGATTGCTGTGGAGTAGGTTTACATACATCACAGTACTGCCCTTTGGCCCTTGTTGTTGGGCTGATCTAAGGTTATTCAGTTGTTAATCAAAAGAGTACCTGTTCTAGGAGTGTTCATTGTGACACTGACATGCCCAAGACTGGCTGCACCCATTCCGACCAATGTGACCTTCTCATCTTGAACCTGGACAGCGAGATCCTAGTGATGTGCAGTCCTCCAAGGCTGGGTCTTCCATGCCTTGATTTGTCTATTAGCTATCAAGATCACTTGTCACCTCTTCCTTCCAGGTACATTGAAGCAATTCGTAAGTTGAAATCGGAGGGAAAAAGATATTTGCGAACAATTCACCTGTCAATTGTTCCTGGTAAGAATGGAAAGCTCTGACAGTAATGTAGAAAATGCTAAGACCTGTCTTTGGTTAGATGTTAAATTTATGTTTATATCTCTGGAAAAGCCTAACATTGCAATTAACAGACATGATTCTAGATCAATCCCAAAGATGACCAAAAATATTCTGAATATATCAGTCCAATATTCTAACAGATTGGGACAAAACCAAAACACATGTATCAAAAAAACTTTAAAACTTTTACATTTGTCACACAATGAGTTGACATCTGGGTAAATTCGAGCGAGCTTAATTTTAGAATATGCTCGACTTTATATTGCACCACTTTTAATTGAATCAAGCTCTGCCTAGCGCACAGAGATGAATCATGGATAATAGCCAAAATAGAAATCCAATCTTCTTCTGACAGACATGTGTGAAGATCATTCTCCCATTCAGTTTTGATCCTGATTAAAGAGATTGTTTTGAGATTCAATATTTGATAATATAAAGTAGATATTATACCTTTATGTACAAATTGTAATTCAAAAAGTTCATCTACAAAATTCTGATCCAGAAGTTGTGAAAATACTGAAAGTTTAGAACTGCGCTGGGTAGGTCACGTCTCCAGAATGGAGGACCATCGCCTTCCCAAGATCGTGTTATATGGCGAGCTCTCCACTGGCCACCGAGACAGAGGTGCATCAAAGAAGAGGTACAAGGACTGCCTAAAGAAATCTCTTGGTGCCTGCCATATTGACCACCGCCAGTGGGCTGATATCGCCTCCAACCGTGCATCTAGGCGCCTCACAGTTCAGCGGGCAGCAACCTCCTTTGAAGAAGACCACAGAGCCCACCTCACTGACAAAAGACAAAGGAGGAAAAACCCAACACCCAACCCCAACCCACCAATTTTCCCTTGCAACCGCTGCAACTGTGTCTGCCTGTCTCGCATTGGACTTGTCAGCCACAAACGAACCTGCAGCTGACGTGGACATTACCCCTCCATAAATCTTCGTCCGCGAAGCCAAGCCAAAGAAAAGAACAAATAAAATGTCTAATTTGATTGTGCCTAAAAAAGAATGTCTATTTGGCAGATTAAATTTCATCATCAATTGTTGTAATGATGCAAAATTTTGTTGAATAAAAAGATATTTGAAAATTTTAATTCCTAGCTGATTAGGAATATTGCTGAAGTGGAAAGAGGACATTCTTATCCACCCATTGACGATGGCTACTGGATATTATGTCCTTTCTAAGTTTGTAAAAAATCAGACATAATGTTAAGATTAAGATCTCATTTGATAAGACTAGGTGTCCATTTATGGCTTACTTTCACAATTGGAATGATCAAGGTGCGAGGGATGCAGTAAATGGGTGTGCTTGGTCGATCCTTCAAGACACTTAGAATACTAATTTCAACCTTGGTTGGTGGCTGGGGTCAGATTATCAGAACCAACCTTTTTTCTCCCCCACCCTTTAGTTTTTCTTGTGCTACTCAATATGTGTATGAATTGGAATAAGACTCCATGTATTCTTATTTCTATATACATAGGATCTCAATCTAGATGTATAATATATTTAATTTGCATGGATTTGCAATGTATTTGTTTAATGATAAAACTCAATGAAAATAATTTTAATGGAAAAGAATAGAAAGCTCCGAGTTTGGAACAGCTGCTTGGATCCAAAGTTCTAAAGCTATTTAACCATTCCAGTCCTCTTCCTGCCACTGCTTTGAGATGGGATCTGTCTTTGTAGCTTCATCCTTTCTCACTGGAGTGATTGACAGATGCCAGCAGTACCACACAGGAGACTGCAGCCACAGGAATCTGAAGCTAAACACAATCTGCTGGAGGAAATCTGCAGGTTGAGCAGCGTCAGTGGGAGGAAAAAGAATGGTTGGATTTTGGGGGCAAAGCCTTAATCGAGACTGGGGATGGGGAAATTAGGTCAACGTAGACTGGTCAGGGTGGGAGGGGACGGGACAGAGGCCCCGTGTGGGATTGGTAAACCAAGGAGAGATGAAACATGATGGACAGAGGCAGGGGATTGGCAGATGGGACAAAATGAGAGGGAGGCAAGAAAATCTGAGGTTGGGTGGAGAATGATGAGTATTCAAGATGAAGGATGCACTTGCTAGGATCTGTATGAGAAGGTGAGAGTATTGACCGATCTTTATCTTCCATTGATTGATTCTGCTTGACCCACTGAGTTCTTCTAGCAGCTAGCTGTTTGCTTGGTTGGGAGTAACCATTCCTTTAGGTCCTTCTCTGCGATTCACTCCTGTACCAGCCATTATGTCAAAGACTAGAAAAGGTAATTCAATTAATGTCTGATCCAAGCAATTCTATGATCAAACCATGCAATTGGGTGCACGATCCCATGAATAGCAGTGTTCCCCCTTCCCCACTCCATTTGTCTTCAACGTCCTGGGATGTTTTACATCTGGTGATTGGAGCTTGGTCCAGCAGGCACCTGAAAAGTAATATTCCCTCAGTGAGATGGTGGTCTGGTCCTTAGACCCATGGCCCTTCGGGGATTAGGACAAACTGGTCCCTCCCCACCTCTTTTTGCCGCCTGCATGGGTATGTGATGGCTGGGGAGTGAGCCCCTCTGGTGAGGCTAATGGGAGCAGGCCAAGGATGGAAGTGGTAGAGGGAGGGGACTTCGCATGGCCGATTCTGAAATGTGCTCCCTCTATTCCAGACGAGGAAATTGGAGGTCAGAATGGCATGAAGAAGCTGACAGAACACGAGGCATTCCGAGCATTGAACATCGGGTTTGCCCTTGATGAAGGTAAGGAATGTTTCTTCGCCCTTCTCTCCCACAACCCCCCCCACCGCTTCTGATTCTATTTCTCTTCCCATTTTATTTTCATCTCCTTTCAGCAAGGGCTCCCTGTGTCGTCTCCTTCTGTTTCCATCCACAGCTCCCCTCCTCCCTCTGTGACTGGTCTGAGCAGAAATCTCCAATATCAGAGTGGGAGGATTGATGATCTATCATTGCCCCATGAACTAGGTGGTATGCTTTTTATTTCTGGATGTGTCTCTTCAAAGGAGTAAGCTGGCTGTGGCTCCAACCTGACCTTCACGCTGTACACTGAGGCAGAGTCCCCTTTTTAAGACTATCATCAAGATCATGTTTATTGTCGCATGCCAAGGTACAGTGAGAACGTTTTGTTTTGCAAGGAATCCAACAGGTCAACCTGTGCTTAGTACAGTACTTAAAACGCAGTACTGAGTCGGTACAGTGCTGAGGCTCATACAGGGGTTCATACAGGAGTCTGATAAGGGCAGGAAAGAATTTGCTCGTGAGTGATCAACACTTACCTTTGGGAGGGTGTTGTGGTGAAGAGAGTGCGGTCAGGGTGGGATGTGTTTAAAATGTTGGCTGCTTTTCCAAGGTAATGGGAAATGTAGATGGATTCAGTGGATGGGATGGGGGTGGTTGTTGTTATGGTCTGAGTCATGGTCAGAACTCTGCAATTTTCATCTCTTGTCCTTCAGTCCCTCAGCTGCCCTGGTCCCAGACTCCCTACTCTCTCTCTGCAGCAGGTCTGACTGACCTTTCTGTGCTCCGATTGAGCTCTATGATTCAGGTCTCTCTCTGCCCACTCCTTTGTATATGGCAGCACCTACCCTGCTCGCCTGTGTCTTCACTGCCCTACCTCCCACCTCTCCAGTTCCTTCTCTGCTCGCTGGCTCCCTGCCTTTGACGCATGACCCAACCCCTGCCAGGGCTGCCCTTGGCCCTTCCCAGCTGCCTCTTGCTCACCAAATTAGTGTCGCACATGATCAAGTGGGGACTTTAAGCGGAGAGGCTTGGGAGTCTAAACTTGGTGTTTAAGTGGTAAGGGTTGGGAGTCTAAACTTGGTGTTTAAGCGGTGAGGCTTGGGAGTCTAAACTTGCTGCAGGCGGAGTAACTCGTGAACCCTGGAAGCCTTGAGACCCACCAAGTGCTGCCTGGCAGTTGAGACCTGGGGCCAGTGGATTGGCTCTGCCTCGAATGCTCCATGTAATCCTTTTAAAACGGAGATTTGTTCAGTCACCCTACTCCCACGCACTGGTTTCTGGCGTCTGACGATTTGAAATCGAAGTTGAAAATGAGAAGCCTGACAGGTGACCCTTACAAAATTATAAGGGACATGACTAGGACAGAGAGGTGCTTCCCAGGGCAGGGGATCTAGAGGGCACATGTTTAAAGGAAGAAATTTTAATGAGATCTGAAGGGTAACATTTTCATGGTGAGTATTTGGAACAAGCTGTCTGATCAGGTGGTGAAGGGAGATAGAATTTCTATCCTAAAAAGACTGGTCAGGTTTATATGGATTGAGAAAGTGTATTGGGATACATGGCTGAATACTGGAGCAACAGGAACATTCAAAACTCTTAGACAGGCACATGATGTATGGAAAAGTAGAGGATTATGGGTGTGAGGTAGAGAAGGGTTAGATTGTTGTGGAGTAGGTTTACCTAGGTCCACCAAACATTGTGGGTTGAGGGACCTGTACTGTGGTGTAATGTTTGATATTAATATCTGTGCTGTGGGATTCTGAGTGCAGTTACTAATTTCTGACCTTCATCCCTGCAGGTTTGGCCAACCCCACTGATGCCTACACAGCGTTCTACGGTGAAAGGAATGTGTGGTGTGAGTACTGGTTTGCTTTTTGGATCTGGCCTGTTGTGGTGTCTGTTGGATGCAGATAGTCAGTATGCTGCCCTTTGTGTCATTGCCGCTGAGCGCTGTATCTGTCATCGAGGGCCTGGGGCTAAAGCTGTCCCTCGTGGGTGGGCTCACCGGTTGGCCCTCAGGCTGAGCCTTGTTCACAGGGTTCAAATGGCCAAAGGGTGGCCATTGTTTGAATTGAGGTTTATTGTCTTGTGCACCGAGGTACAATGTTTGTGTTCTATCCTGCATATCAACCTATCCATAGTAAATCACACTGTACAGTGTACAGAGTTGGTTGGAATGTTAGTTTGCTCAGGGGTCCAAGGTTAAAATTCTGCAGTCAATGCTGGAGATACTCAAAGGGTCAGGCAGCAGGAAAGTTGAGCCCAGAAATATCTTTTTTTATATAAAAGGGAAGGTTGAGATTGTTGAGTTGGCACTGTCTGTAAGGAGTTTGTACATTCTCTCCCTGTGTCTACGTGGGTTTTCCCCAGGTGCACTGGTTGTATGGGGTTGTTGGTTAATTTGGGTGTAACTGGGCATTGCACATTTAAATGGCTGGAATCAGCTTCTATCATGCTGTAAATAAAAACAAAATAAAATTTATAGTAGACGGACCAACATCGTGGGCTGAAGGGCCTGATGCTCTTTGTTCTTGCACCTTTGAAGAGAGAAGGAGGGATTGAGTTTCAGGTCACAGACCTTTCATTACAATCCAAGGAAAATTCACTGGGTTTCACTTGGGAGGAGGGGCAGGCAAAACTCTGGCCCCTTTAATAAGGGCAGGAGATGTTTGACAGTTATTATCTCAGACTCAAATGATTCTGAACCTAACCCTACAAAGACATGAACTGGGAAACCTCAGAGATTGGACAAGCAGTATCAAATGCTAAAACTAAATAAAAAATAGTCAGCTGCAAGGTCCGGAGAAATGTAACCCCGTTAATGCCAGTTAAAAATGTACGAGGGTAGATTAACTACAGGATGTTGACATGCAAAACTTCAGATTCCTGCATGTCCACATCTCTGAAGGCTAGTCCTGGGATCTCCGTTTTGATGCAATCGTGAAGCAGGCTCACCAGTGGCTATACTTAGTGAAGAGTTTGAGGAGGTTTTGAATCTCACCAAAGACTCTTCCAAATTTCTATAGGTGTACTGTGGAGAACATTCTGATTGGTTGCATCATTATCTGGTATGGAGGTGCTAATGCAGAGGACTGGAAAAGATGAGAGTTGTGAACTTGGCCAGCGCCATCACGGACATCAGTCTTCACTCCATTGAGGATATCTGCAAGAGGCGATATCTTAAGAAATCGGCCTCTATCATCGAGGACCCCCACCACCTAGGCCATGCCCTCTTCTCACTCCTACTATTAGGAAGGAGCTTGAAGGAAAACCCCCAGAAGGACAAAAAAAGCTTTTTCCTCTCTGCCATCAGATTTCTGAAGGAACAATGAATCACAGATACAACTTCACTTTCTCTTCTTTTGCATGAATTTATTTCTTTTGAAACTTTAATTATTGCACTATTTGAACATGTAATGCTGTCGCAAAGCAACAAATTTTGTGACTTGTTCATGGCAATATAATTCTGATTACTCCTGGCTCGGGTGGTGAAGAAGGCTCATCTCATCTCACCCTGTCCACCTGCATTGTGAGACAGTGAGGAGGTGGATGCAGAGGTGCATCACTTCTGAGCTCTCCAAGTTGCCCACTTTGTGGGAAACTGTTGGTAGATTGGTTTGCTGCATGTGTAACCTCACCATTTGAGGACAGAGGTGGAGGGTGAGAGCAGGAAGTGCAGGCCCATTTGATCTAAACTACCGGTAATTCTACAGGAAATAGAATCTGGACACCATTAGTATCAGAATAAAGTTCATTAGAATGATAGTGGACTAGAGACGGGAAAATGCTCTTAGATGATTTACTCAAGGTTTTTGTGGATGTGTAAAGTGGGTGTGGCATGATTTGATTCCAACAGGGATTAGATAAAGTGCCAGATTGGGATGAGGTTGATGGCTTTTTGTGCTTAACTAAAAGCAAATGACATGAATGAATAGGATGTCCTCTGCATGATAAGATGTACCTGAGTCAGAGCCTTGGCTGTCTGTGGGGCTCATTTATTTCCCAGTTTATAGTCACACAGCAGGGAAACAGGCCCTTTGGCCCAACTTGCCCATGCTGACCAAAATGTCCCACCCACACTAGTCCCACCTGCTTGCATTTAGCCCAGGTCCCTCTAAACCATTCCTATCCATGTATTTTTTTTCTTTATCTTTGCAATTGTACCTGCTTCAACCACCTCCTCTGGCAGCCTGTTCAATACAGCCACCACTCTCTGCATAAATGGATAAATAGATAGATAGATAAATAGATAACAGGAACTTGAGGGGTTATTTATCTAAATCGCTGCCCCCTAAACCGATATCCTCCAGTTTCCGATTTCCTTACTCTGGTCAAAAGTCCCTGCGTTCATCTGATCTATTCCTCTTGTGATTTTTAAAAAATTTATTGACCTCTGTGAGATCACCCCTCGTCCTCCTTCGCTCCAAGGAATAAAGTCCCGGCCTGCTCAACTTGTACCTTTAGCTCAAGCCCTCGAATCCTGGCAATTGATTCTCCGACTCTCGACAAAAGACTCTGCCTTTTAAATATTTAGTGATGGCTTGTTTTCGATCCAAATTCAGAGGTTAAGAGATTTTGGAGTGTATTCAGGGGGATAGAAGTGACTGTACACTGTGAGGAGGGTGATTATTGAGGCAGGGTGAGATGCAGAATGAAAAATTTACTTTGAGGTTAATTGCATTGGTGGGAACCAAAGATGGGGTGTAATGAATTCCGGTCTACAGGGTGGAACTCTGTGTCCCAATACAAGACAAGCAAGGTTAGCATGCAAGGTACAACATCTGGATGGCTAATGAAATGGTGGCCTTGGTGTAAGGGGCTTGGATATAAAAAGTTCATCTCATCACACACACACACTGGATTTTGCTGAGATCACAATGGGATTATTGTCTCAGGGAGGAACTTCTTGCATTGGAGAGGAAGGGGAGTGATGTACCTCCTGGGTGGGGTTGGGGGGGGGGGAAAGAGAGAGAGAGTATCTGCAACTTGGTAGGGGGGAGGGGTTGCAGTAAGAGCATAGTTTGGAGATAGATTTTAAGGATTTTTGAAATTCACCACCATGTATCTCTGAGGTTGAATCTTGAGTGTGTTCAAGCTAGATTTCTGGGTTTGATGGGAGTAGATGTTGTGCAGGTATCCGTTAGGAAAATGGGTCAAACGATAACATTTCATTCGGTTTCCAGATAACTTGCTGCATTTATGTGGCAATCTTGTTTTTCTTATCTAAGATGCCTTTCATGGTAAACAAAATAAATCAGGTCAGGTGAACCATGATCTTAATGATTTACATGGTTGGATTACTGGAAAATCTTTTTCTGGGAAATCTCTGTCCTTCCTTGACTCTTTGAAATTAAACAGTTACGAATAGTTCTTCACTTTTTTTTTGATAAAACAAAAGATGCCGTGAGCTCTGCTCCCACTGCTGTTTCTGGTCACTTTATTCCATGTGATGGTAACGATCATTGCTCTCTTTCCAAACAATTGCCCTGGGGGAGGTGTTCTCTGGTTAGAGGAGTGGGTGGTGTGAAGATAGGTCACTCTTTGGATCTGGAGGTAACTAGGAAGTCTGCAGGTGCTGGGGTCTAGTGCAGTACACAAAAGTGCTGGAGGATCTCAGCAGGTCAAGCAAGTAAAAGGCAGTCCATGTTTCAGACCTGAGCCCATCAGGTGTTCCAAAAATCAGGCATGCCTGAATAGGAAGGAGGATGGGGAGGGTAAGGGAGAGGAGCACAGGCTAGCAGGTGAGAGGGTTGAAAAAGAGAAAGGAGCTGAGAGAGGACTGGGCGAGGGGATAGAGGGATGAGAGAGATACTCTGCTCTCTGATAGGAGAAGGGAAAGGGGTTGAGAGGTGCAGAAGGGGAAATCCAGATAGGGAAATGGAGAGACCAAGGGAGAGGGTAAATGGAAATTGGTGAAGTCGGTCTTGATACAGTTTGGTTGGAGACTGGTGAGATGGAATGTAGTGTTGTTTATGGCTGCTGGGGAGCATTTGATGTTTACAAGGATGTTGCCAGGACTTAGTTGGGGAGGTGGGGGAGAAGGAATGGGTGGGCCTGAGCTATAGGGAGAGGTCAACCAAGCTGGGGCTTTATACAGGGGGAAGTGGGGGGGGGGGTTCATCTCATCAAGGTGCATAAATCCATGAGAGGATTAGATTGGGTGAACGCAGTGAGTCTTTTCCCCAGAATAATGAAGTCGGTAACCAGAGAGCATAGGTTCAAGGCGGGGGGAAGGGGAAAGAATAGATTTAACAGGAATGAGATAATAGTTAAAAGGTTTGTTTTGCATGCTGTCTTGCAAGGGCGGCCCAGTTTGTGTCGTGGTTAGCCTGATGCTCTTACAGTGTCGGAGACCCAGGTTTGAATCTGGTGCTGTCTGTAAGATGTTGGTACATTCTCCTCAATGTTTCGTCTGGGTGCTCTGGTTTCCTCCCTCCCTCCAAAATGTACAGAGTACATATTACTGAGTGGCACAGGCATAAAAGGCCAGAATTGACTTCTAGCATGTTGTAAATAAAATTTTAAAAAGTTAACCCATGCATAAGTAAAACATGAATGTGTGCAGGCACCATGGTTGAAGTAAAAGTACAATGCTGGAGAAACTCAAAGGTCAAACCATGTACTTTATATAGCAAAGATAAAAATACATAACCAACATTTCAGGCTTGAAAGGTTTGATGAAGCACCTATGCTCTGTTGTCATCAGTGATCGGGACATCCCAGTGTCCAACTGTGTCAGTTCTGCGTTCCACTCCTATACTCTCATGTCGGTCCATGGCCTCATGTACCACCAAGACCACTGTTCTTTGGAGGAACAACACCTGATTTTCTGTCTGGGCACTCTCCAGCTGGATGGCATTAACATCGACTTCTATGGTTTCTGCTGATCTACTCTCCATTCTCCTTCACACCCCTTGTCTTCTTTTCCTGTGCTCTCTACCCGTCCTTCCCCCTGCTTGCTGCTATACCCTCCCTCCCTTATCCACCTATTACCTCCTGCCTTTGGGACTGTGCTTTACTCTCCCCTCCTTACCTTTTTGTTCGGACGCCTGCTAACATTTTTCTATACCTTGATGAAGGGCTCAAGCCCAAAACGTTGGTTATGTATCCTTATTTTTGCTATACAAAGTACATTGTTTGACCTGCTGAGTTTTTCCAGCACTGTTTTTAACCCATGCATAGTACAGCAAATGAAACAGTATGGAGTAACAGTGACAGATAGGTTAGAATAGAGTCAGGGAATTGATATGATTAGTCTGAGGTTCACTCAGGAGCTAGCAAAGGGAAAGAAACAGAACTGCTTCTGATGCTGGAAATTCTCAGTGGGTCAGAAAGCACCTGTGGGGAGATGAGGACAGACTGAATGTCAGGCCATGAAGCTTTAATTTCCCCTTTCATTACTGTGTGCAATTCTGGTTGCCCCATTACAGGAAGGATATGAAGGCTTTGGAAAGGGTACGCAAGAGGTTTACCATGTTGGATTAGAGGGTATAATCTATGGGTAGAGGTTGGACAAACTTGAGTTGTTTTCTCTCGGAGGGTCAGAGTCTGAGGGGTAACCTGATTAAAGGTTTATAAAATTGAGAGGCATTGATGGGGTAAACGGTCAGAGCCATTTTCCCAGAGTTTTTTTTTAAAAAGTAAGGGTGGGGTGAAATTTAAAGCAAATGTTTTTTACCTGTAAGCAGATAAATGTGAAACCATGTTTAAACATTTCTCAAAAAAGCATTTATTTTTTATGTTTGTAATTTCATTTTACCATTTTTAAACTTTATTTATTTGAAGAGTCATTAATAGTAATACAAAGTACTTTCCATAAAGAAAATTTTGAGTATACATTAAAAAAAATAAAATTTAAAAAATGACAACTTAAAAAAAAATTAAATCCCCACTCCCTTCCCACCCCATCAGCCAACTCTCTTAAGGAGAGCTAAAAATATATAAACAGAAACTAAAAGTATATAATAAATCAAAATATATTTAAATGCATATATTCCAAATATGGTAACCACTTGTTAACAAAAAGAGAATAATTGTCATGTAAATTGTATGTAATTTTTTCCATAACAATACAAGCTTTCAATTCCTTATGCCATCGCATTATATTAATCACTATATTATCTTTCCATGTACTTGCTACACATTTTCGAGCTACAGACAATGCTAAATGTACAAATGCAATTTGAAATTTATCCAACCCTAATCCCCTTAAAGGAATCGTGTTGAAGGGCTTCTAGATAGACACATGATTAAGCAGCAGAGAGTTCGTTTATATTGCACATCATGTTCAGCACAGACATGTGGGCCAAAAGTGGATGATGCCCATCTGGTGAGGGTATCTGGAACTTGGAGGGGGGTGGGGGGGAGAGGAGAGAGAAACTGTTTTATAATAAGGGGTTTTGATGATTTTTAGAATTTTCCTCTATGCATCTCAAGCATTAAGCATTTATCAAGCTCGATTTCTGGGCTTTTCAGGAATAGCAGTTGTGTGAGTATCAGTCAAGGAAATGCCAGCATTTCATTTGGTTTCCAAACAACTTGTAGCATTTGCATTGGCAACCTTGTTTTTCTTGTCGGGGGGCACGGAAATCTTTTTTTTTTTTAAAAAAAAAAAATCCTTTCAGTTGAACTATGAATGATTTGTGTGGCTGGATTACTGCAAAATCTATTGTAGCGAAATCCCTTACTGCGAAACCTCTTACTGGGAAATCTTTGCCCTCTATCTGTGTTGCTTTCCTAGAATGACTCAAGTTAAACAGTTCCAATTAGTTGTTCACTTCCTTGATTAAACAAAAGATGTTGTGAACTCTGCTCCCGTTACTGTTTCTGGTTACACACTCCATGTTCTGAGCAAAGCTCCCTTTCAAGCAGGTGACTGGGCCATAGCTCGCTATGTTCATGACTTGTATCTGACTTTCTTCTGCACCAAAGGATAAGTTTTGTTGTGTCATGCAGCCATACAGTAAGTGTTGGGCACTTCCAGTCGCCCCAATAATCACAAGCTCAAAGACTGAGGCGAACAATAGGCTTGTACATAAGACTTGAGCTGGCCCAGATCCAAGCTAGGGAAGTGCAGGGAAGGGAGAGGTGGCCTGACCTTTATGGCCTGGGGTCCAGGGGTGGAGTCCAGGTAAGAGTATCATCAGGGGGTGGGCCAGCCCAAGCCTTTACCGGCCAATGAGTACATACAATCCAGACCATTAAAGTAAGGTGACAAATTCTTTGGTCCATTGAGCTTGAATTAACCCATTAATCATTTTGCACAAATTCTATTTTCTCTGCATTCTATTTCATTCACATTATATTCCTTTCTCCAGCTTCCTGCCACCTTCCCTTCCTCCCTCAGTGCAGCTTCCTCCTAGCTTTTTCCCATTTCGCCTCCCTCCCATCTGTATTTACCAATCATCTGCCCCCTGCCCACCCTTTTATTCAGACCAGGGCTCATTCGTAAATAGTTCTCAAAACATTTCAATAGTTTATTATTTTGGATCCTCTGTAGAAATTCACCATGATGGATCTGCTCCAGGTAGAAGCAAATTTAAAAGTGTTTTGATGATTTTTAGAATTTTCCTCTATGCATCTCAAGCATTAAGCATTTATCAAGCTCGATTTCTGGGCTTTTCAGGAATAGCAGTTGTGTGAGTATCAGTCAAGGAAATGCCAGCATTTCATTTGGTTTCCAAACAACTTGTAGCATTTGCATTGGCAACCTTGTTTTTCTTGTCGGGGGGCACGGAAATCTTTTTTTTAAATCGCCGCAGGTAACACGCACCCCTGCAGAAATTTTGAGTCAGTGATCCGAGGGAATGAAAATTTATGAACTTGACGTTTTAAAACTAGAAGGATTATCGATTCGTAATCCTGGCTTGATGCACAAGGAAAATGTGCTCACACAGATTTCAACAAAGTGTTTCCCTTTTAGGGCATTTATAGTGAAAGCATTTTCTTAAAATACAAATGATTTGTTGCTGAAGATCATGGAGGAGATGGCTGGTGAACTTCTACCCATCTCCTGCTATTCCTGAGGAAGGTTTTTTTTGACCTGAAACCACTGTCCTAATACATTCTGGGGATGCTGCCTGACCTGCTAAGTTTCTCCAGCCCTTTGATTGTTGCTGTTTAATTCCACTTGGATTCTACCCCTCACCTCCATGTGGGTGGGTGGAGGGAGGAGGATAATTTACAGTGGCCACTTAACCCCACCAGTCAGCACGGCTTTGGGATGTGGGAGAGATGTACACATTCTTTACAGATAGCGGTGGATTCGAACCTGGGTTGCTGGTATTGCAATAATGTTGCCCAAAGGAGAGGTTGTGGATTTTGAAAATAGTTGAACAGTGAACCAGGAGCTTGGCTCTGTATTCTGCACAATTCTTTCTTTACCCTGGGAATGTGCAATGGAACTCTGTAGAAAGTAATAAAGGTGGGGGGGGGGGGGGGTGGTGGGGGGGGGTGTGCGGGGAATCTTCGCAGCAAGAAATATCATCAACTTTTTCAGTTGACCTTGTGTGTTGGGGTGGGAGGAGTAATGCCAATCCACATTTAACAAGCTTCCTTTGTGCACTCACTCAAACACTGTCATCCACTGAGTCTTGCTTCGGGTCAGGTGGTATCCAGAACTGGAGGAAAGTTTTGGGGGGGGGGGGAGGGGAAATGTATCCTTAATCCTCATTGTGCGCTTTCCCTGAGAGTTGTTGATCTGGTTATGGAGAGGTCTAGCTCCCAGATGTGAGGCAGTGTGACTGGGGAATGGACAGGGCAAAGAGGAGGCCTTTCAGTGGTTGATCTGTCCAACATATGTCTGTTTGTGTGTCCAGGGGTGATTGTGCATTGTCCAGGTAGCCCAGGCCATGGCTCGCGTTTCATCGAGAACAATGCAGGAGAGAAGGTGGTAAGTGTTGAACTAAAGCGTGTGAATCCTTGCCCAGCCCCTGCACCCCCAGACTTCCCCCCCCCCCCCATATCTTTACTTGCTTAAACCCTTCCCCTTCCTTCAAATTGGCTCTACCTACATCTCCCACTCCAGTCACACGCTTCTTCCCCTTCAGTTGGCATGCCAAGTTGCAAACGTGTACCTCCAGGTTCAAGAACCATTTCCACCCTGCTTCTTTCAGGCTCTTGGAAGGACCCCTCATTAGTTCATTCAAGTTGCTGCCTTGTCCTGTTTAACTGGTCATTTTCTCGTTAACACCATACCCTGCACATTTGTCTTGCATGGCACCAAGTGCCCCGTGCAATTTTGTTTTTGTTCCTGCTGTACAATGGAAGGGTTGACTTGCTAGGATAGTACGGTACAGTTTTTTCTCATTTTACCTTGGTACATGTGATAATAAGCAATTTAATTCCCACTCCATTTCCCCACAACGCCATCCTACACACTTGCTTTAGACCCTTGTTCCTCCAGACTGACCCCTCTTGCCTGACCACTCCACATCTTTCTATTTAATTTTTAATTTAGTGACCTAGCACAATAACATGCCCTTCCAGCTCACTAGCCAGCACTGCCCAAGTACAGCCATGTGACCAACCAGCCTACTAACCCTGTATGGCTTTGGAATAAGAGGAAACCGGAGCATCTGGAGGAAACCCATGCAGGTCACTGGGAGAACGTACAAACTCCATACAGACAGTGGTGAATTTGAGCCTAGGTTGATGGTCCTGTAGTTGTGATGCACTTACCATGCCATACCATGCCACCATATCCAGGAATATGGTGACCAATCCGGGACCAATTTTTAAAGGGAGGGCCTGAAGACATGGAGGGTGTAGATATTATGATTAAGCCATATTGAGGAACAGAAGGCAAGAAAAATAGACCAGAGGACATCTATTTAAGGTGAGTGGAGGAAATTTTAAGGGAGATGTCAGAGGTAAGTGTTTTACACTGAGAATGGTGGGTGCCTGGAATGCCCTACTGAGGGTGGTGGAGGCTAGTACAATGGGGACATTCAACCGACTCTTGGATAGGCACATGGATGCAAGAAAAATAAAAGGTTATGGGTGTGAAGTAGGGAAGGGTTAGATTGTTGTGGAGTTGGTTTACATTCAGTAGGTCAGCACAACATCGTGGGCTGAAGGGCCTGTACTGTGCTGTAATGTTCTGTGAAGATTCATTCGATTTCTTTTTTTTTGTTTAATCATCGAAGCGTCGAGTTCTCAATTCGTTCTTGGAGTTCAGAGAGGAAGAGAAGAAGAGGTGAGTCTCCACATCTTATTTCCATTTGTGGCATCTTTATTCCTGTGTTTGTCCTGCACAGTCCATTGTGTCTCCTTCTAGCCATCTGCAGCAAGGTCTGCCTTAATCTGACTGGTATACTGGTGTGCCACCTAGTTACACGTGCCATTTTAAGGATGGACGTAATGTTAAACCAGCGGCCCAGTCAGGTGGACATAATCACATCACCTTATGGGGAACAGGGGGTTGTCCTGGTTGCTGAGCTGCACCAGTAATAACTTGTGAAGTGTCTTGCTGTTAAATGAATGGCTGACCCCCATTCCCCAAGCAAAAACTGACTCTGCATCATGCAGGGAGCTGTCAGCACAGGTGACTGAAAAAGTGCTGTCAAAATGAGACCCCTCAAGCAATCAGACTGGTAAGGAGCTTGGGGGGGCCTCGATGGCTCTTGCTCAATCTCCCTTCAACTGACAGTTTATACAAGGGACTGCCAGTGGGCCTGGAAATGAAGGCCCACAAGAGATGGGAAGTGACCTGAACGCAAGGATGAGATTTAAGAGATCATTGTGGCAATGTACAGTCCCTTCAGCCAACAATTTTGTGCTGACCCATGTAAACCTACTCCACAACTAACTCTTCCCTCTCTCACACCCATAGCCCTCTTTTTTTCTTACATTTACGTGCCTGTCTGAGTGTTTTGAATGTCTCTACTGTACCAGCTTCCACCACCATCCCTGACGATGCATTCCAAGCACCCGCCACTTTGTTTTTTTAAAAAAAAAACATCTCTGATATGTCCCATAAAGCTTACTCCACTCATCTTAAACAGATGTATTGGCTAATGTCACCTTAGGGGGGGGAAAAAAGATTGAAGTGGTGCCTTTGTGACCATTGAGTGGGGGAGATGGTTGAATTGCCTAGGGGGGGTGTCCTGTTATAATCCTTTGAAGTGCTCCAAACTGATTTCAACTTGTCTATAGCATGCTGTTAAAATAGTTGGGCCTGTGTTGGTTCATCAAGAGGTTAGAATCTTTACCTAGTGATCAGAGACTGGGGAATACAGCATTTTAAATATATATTTTTTGCATTATTCCACAAGTTCCTGAAGGAAATTTCTGGCTGGCAACCTTGCCTAATTTGTGGAACAAGCTGCCAGAGGAAGTGGTAGAGGCAGGGACAATTATAATGTGCAAAAGATATTTCGACAGGTACATGGATAGGAAAGCTTTGGAAGGATAGGGGCTGAACGCTGGCCCAAGGGACTGGCTCAGGAAGCCATTTTGGTCGGCATAGAGGAGTTGGGCGTAAGAGCTATTTCCGCGCTGGATGTTACTGTACTGATTAGGTGGCCATGATGTTGACAAATTCAATGTGAAAAAATGTGAGGGAGTGAATCAGGAGCGGGGAAGAGGGGAAATGTGCATAGTAGGATTCTCAAAGTGTAGAGATGCAAGGCGAATTCGGGAGTGCATGTCGATGGATCCCTGAATGTGGCAGGATAATTAGATGGTGAAGAATACATATGGGACATTTGATGTTTATTTGCTGAGGTGTGGAAAGCAAGAGCAGGTGGTTATTACCAGAACAATTACAACACTCATCAGTCCCACATGCAAAGAGTTCTGGTCACAATTCTATGGGAAGGATGGAATGGTGTCACCGATGTTGTGCAGGGAATTTGCAAGCCTGTTACTAGAACTGGATGATTCCAGTAGAGATGAGACTGTAAAGGATGGGCTTGTTATCTTTGGAATAAGGGAAACCCAGAGAAGATTTGATTGAGGTGTATAAAATTCTGAGGGGAATGCTTGGAGTAAACAGTGAGGGAAATCAAGAATACAATCCAGAAGGTGACATGGTTAACATAGCGGTTGGCATAATGCTATTAGAGCACCAGTGACCTGGGTTCGAATCCATTGCTGTCTGTAAGGAGCTTGTATGTTCTCCCTGTGACTGAATAGGTTTCCTTTGAGTGCTCAGGTTTCCTCCACCCTCAAAAATATATGGGGTTAGTAGGTTGATCAGTTACATGGGTATAATTGAACAATGTAGTCTTGTGGGCAGGAAGGGCCTATTACTGTGATATATCTCTAAATTTAAAAAAACACAAGATGCTGGAAATCTGAAATTTTGTTAATTGTCACATGTACCCAGATGCAGTGCAAAGCGTAGTCTTGTATATTATTCAGGTAAGTAAACTCGCAGCTGGCCTGTCAACCCTGTCATTGCCTCAGAGTTCTTTCACCACTGTCAGTTTCTCCTTTTTGACCTTCTCCACTCCATGTAAACCAATCCCAGCCTCTCTTCACCATGGAAGCCCTCCATCCCAGGCAGTGTCCTGGTGGATCTCTTCTGCAGCCTCTCCAGAACTGACACATCCTCCTCCATGGGGTGGTGGTCAGAATTGCATGCAATGCACAAGTCAGATTTCAATTTTATTGTCAGAGTATATTCATGACATCACATGCAACCCTGAGATTCCTTTTACCTGTGTCCCAGCAGAATTACCACTAATTGGTAGTGTAAAAAGAAACTGTATAACCATGTAAACAAATAAAGAACTGTAAACCAATAACAAATGTAAAGAAACCTCAATTCCGAGAGAACAAAAGGAAATTCAAAAAAGTGCACAAGTAAGAGTCCTTAAGTGAGTCCCTAATTGAGTTTATTGTTGAGGAGTCTGATGGTGGAGGGGTAGCAGCTGTTCCTGAACCTGGAGGTGCGAGTCTGAGATATGGGGAGAGATTGGGAAAACTGGATTTTTTTTTGAGGCCAAGGAGAGACTTGATAGGAATTTATAAAATAATGAGAGGCATTGATAGCATAGACATTCAGAATCCTTTTTCCCAGGGTAGGAATTCCACAAACTAGAGAGTGCACATTTAAGAGTGGAGAGGGAAGGAGATGTGCGGGACAGTTTATTATTTTTTTTTACAGAGATTGGTGGGTACCGACAATGGGCTGGCAGGGGTAGTGGTGGAAACTGATGCAATAGCTTGTACACAGGCACATTTAATATGAAGGGATGGAGTGATATATATCAGATGCAAGCAGTAGGGTTTTAGTTTGATTTGGACATTGTGTTCAACACAGAAATGTGGGTTAAAGGGCCTTTTCCCATGCTGTACTGTTGTATGTAGTCGGGACATCTGAGAAACAGGATTGTTTCCAGGTATTTGGTTAGCATGTGCTCTGTCACCTGCTACTGATGTCTCTGGAGTGTTCCTCACTTCCTATTGCATTATGGTCACTTTGGACATCATGCTTGCTCCACAGAGCCTCTATGGGGGGGTTCTTCACTGGAAGGGGAGGAGTGGTGGGCAGAATTCAAGCGCATCTCTCAGCAAAAGGAAAAATCTCAGTGTGCCATCAGCCCAGAACTGCCGATGAAATGGAGGAGGGTTCAGCATCTGTGTACTGCTGTGAAGAACTGCATTCAGAGCTGAAGAGCTAGACCCATCTCAGTTTTTTTTTTGTGGAGATAAAGGGCCAGGACCTGAAACATTTCCTGTCCTTTCTTCCTACTGATGCTGGTTGGCACACGGACTTCTCCTTCCTTGTAGAGAAGGTGTTTCTCCTGTGTTCCACCCTGGTGTTGCAATGCAGTGTATTGGACTGCAGTGAGCATCATTTGATTCTTTCTCTGTGCCCTTCTCCCATCACCTTGCAGTGCCATTCTCTTTCTCCATCCTTCCCCTTCCACTTTCTGATTTGGGCCGATGCTCAGATTCTGGCATTCTTGATGCAGGGCTCCGGGACCAGGATGTCAACCAGCTCTTGCTTTCCACGAATGCTGCCTGACCTGCTGAGTTCCTTCAGCAAACCCTTGTTTGCTCAAGAAGCCCTGAGTTCTCGGCAGCCTGTGGTCAGAGTCGATGACCGTCATTAGCAAGGTGTTTGGTCCCAGGCGTAGGATCACGAGACAAGGATAGAACATGGAAGAAAAACCATGCAAAGTCAGCTGTCAGAATGCAGGAGAATGAATGCACAATAACCATCTCACACACGGGTGAATTAAGCCTCTCAGAGCTTGGAGAGGCTGCGACTGTTTTCCTATGTGTGTAGAAGGCTGAGGTGTGTGCAATTGCAATAAAGTGAGATTAGGATGAAAGGTGAAATATTTAATGGGAACATCAGGAGGATCTTCTTCACACAGAGAAGAGTGAGACTGGAAGGATCTGCCACCTGAAGTGATGAACATGGGCTTGATTTTTGACATGCAAGAGAAATTTGGATAGGTACATGGATGGAAGGGGAAGAGAGGGTTATGGACCTGATACAGTTCAATGGAACTAGGCAGAGTAATAATTCAGCACAGACTAGATGGACTGAAGATGCTGTAGTGATCTGTGGTTCTATAATAATGAGAATGGCCTGCTTAATGGAATAGGACCATCTAAAACAAGAGATGAGAGGAGAAAGATTTAAGAGATTAGAGGGGCACCTGCTTCACACATGAGGGAGTGTTGGCGGCAAAGGCAGTCACGCCATGAAAAGTTGTTTGGGCGGTTACTCAGACAGAAAAGGTTTGGAGGGATGAGGACTGAATGCAGACAGGTAGGATGAGCTCGGGTAAATAACGTGGATCAGATGAGGTGAAGGGCCTGTTTTCCACGAGCATAGGACTGGAATGCATAAAGGACCCAGAACAGAGTCAGCAAAGGATAGTGCATGTAGATAATGAGGTAAACTGGACAGGCCAGTGACCACAGTGCAGAGATGGGGGAAGTGTTCAGTTCTGGTCGCCTAATTACACGAAAGATGTTGATGCGTTGAAGAAGGTGCAGAGGACATTTACTAGGATGTTGCCTGGAATGGAACTCATGCCTTGTGAAGCAAGACTGAGTGAGCTAAGGCTTTTTTTGTGGAGTGGCAAAGGATGAGGGGTGACTTAATAGAGGTGTATGAAATTGAGGGGCTTAGATGGGGTAGACAGCCAGCATCTTTTTTCCTGGGGTGATGATAGTAAACACCACCTTGTCGGAGGTGGTGGAGGCTGGTACAGTAGGGACATTAAAAAGACTCTCAGACAGGCACATGGATGTAAAAAAAAAAAATAGGGAGTTATGGATGTGAGGTAGGAAAGGGTAAGGTTATTGTGGGGTAGGTTTACACAACATTGTGGACTGAAGGACTTGTGCTGTGCTGTAATGTTCTATGCATGCATGTCTGCAGCAGACCACAGGTTACAAGGCAGAGAAAGCAGGGTAAAGAGGGCACAAGTAGCTCCTTGTTCTGAGTGTCACCATGTTCTTGTGTTTAGGCTTAACAGCAGCAAGTGTTTGACCTTGGGAAATGTGACCACTGTCAATCTGACCACCTTAAAAGGAGGCGTGGCCTACAACGTCATCCCCAATGAATTAATAGCCTCCTTTGACATCAGGATCCCTCCCACCGAGGACCTCCAGGTAGGTCTTGATCTATTGAATGGCATGTGACGGCAAGGTGCAAGGTAGGTGCCTTGTGTCTGCGATAGGACAAAGGGAGATCTGGGGGGAGATGGGGAAGAGTGATTCTGTGTCTGGATGTGATCCTCTGTCTTGTTTCAGGCATTTGAGGAGCAGCTGAAGAAATGGTGCCAGAATGCAGGGGAAGGAGTTTTCTTTGAATTCTTTCAGGTAATAAAACAAAAGCTGCAAATCATTCCCGACAATTTGTACTCCAGGAATAACCTGCAGGGATTTGGTACTGTCCCACATTCAGCTCCTGGTGGCGATGTTTGGGCTTGTACACAGTGTCTTCCACCTTGGATCCCCATCCCTAGCACAGGTCACCCAACTGCTGGTTATAATCATAGCTGGTGTCCCCGTCTGCACAGTGGATCCAGACTGTTCATCCTGTGTAGGTCCAGGATTGCCGTGTCCAAACTGATCTGTCTGGGTAGTACAATGAGATGGACACCCGAAACAAGTTTCTCCCATGTGGGTGATTTGTCCAGAAGCATCTCCTCCCCAACTAATGCAGTTGGTCCAGCCCGGTTTCCCCTCTTGTCTAGACTGGTTTGTGGGATCATTCAATGATGCTCAGTACATATGCTCTGAAATTCTTGTTGCAGCCAAACACTTACTTCATGAGTAATAATAAATACAATTGTATACATTAAATTAAGATGATAAATTAAAAAAAAAAAGGTATGTATTTAATAAATATGCAGTTACCACAATGCAAGGGAAATAAAAAATCATGTTATAATAGGGCTTTGGTGGTGATGGAGCTGTCCCTATGTTTTTTTTTTACACAGCCACTGTGTTCTGGGAAATTATTCCCAAATTTCAGGAATGCAGTCTGTGTAAAAAGATTGGAACAGAAATGAGGAACTCATTCCCGTTCCAAAATTTTACCTCCTGGACCCCGAGGAAATTTATACTGAACTGATCCACAGCAATGAGATTATGAATAGGACATATTAATGATGTGTAATACAGCAGCACTGACTGCAGACCCAACGGTCCTGGGCGTTAGCATGGGTCCTGAAAGCACTCCGTCTGTTTGGAGATCCTGGTAATCCCAGGGGAATACTGGACTTAAACCTGTTCCATTATTGAGGACATTTGTACTTGCTATCATAAAAGATATTTATTTCCACGTATTTTGAGAACCCATCTGATCTCCCTATAAACATAGGTCTGAAAGATTATTTTTCCTTTAAAACAAATCTGGTAGTTTCAGGGATATATTATTGTTTTAGAGTACTTCATTCCAGAATCAGATATGTAACTGTAGATGGTGAAGGGGATTTGAACACTTGACCTGCAAGCCTTGGGAATTACAGGGGCATTTTCTGAATGGTCTGGTGGGCTGAGCAGTGCTGATGTTGGAGCGGGGAGCAGGTTAAACCCCAGCTGCTAGTCCCCATGACATGAAACACTCTTCTCCAACAATAGTCATGTAGCAAGGTTCAATGTGTGCCCAAACAGTTGGGTAAGAAAATCAGGCAAATGTTTAAAAAGAGGGGCTGCAATAAATTTTAAGGATAATTGGTACCATCTGCCATTGCAGGGTTGGCAAAGCCGGTCATTTCCTGCACCGACACGTTTTTATAAGAATGGAGAAAATTGCAAAAGGTGGGAAATGTCTGAACATTGTCCCGAAGAATGGATAGAGGGCGGGGAATTTGTATCCATTGAATAAAATGTCTATGCAGTGACGCTGTATGTCGCACGTAGGTTATACTTCGCGCAGTGTTGCCCCATGTCTAGCCTATGTAAATACTGCACTTCAGCTTTTCAGTCTAAATGTTGTATGTAACAATGGCAGGTTTAAAAGCCACTGTTGGAAAAAAACTGTTCTTGAACCTAGAGGTGGTGATGGTCTTCAGGCTTAAAATTTAAAAAAAAATTGCATCTAGACATACACCACAGTAACAGGCCAATTCAGCCCTATGAGTCAGTGCTTCCCAATTTATACCCAATTAACCACACCCTAGTACATTATTGAATGGTGGGAGGAAACTGGAGCCCCTGGAGAAAACCCATGCAGACACAGGGAAAACGTACAAACTCGTTTCAAACAGTGCTGGATTTGAACCCATTGCGCTAACTACTAAACCAACCACGCCATACCTTCTGCTGAAAGGTAGCAGTGAGAAGAGGTTGTGACCAGGGTGATGTAGGTCCTTTGTGAGGTGGCTGTCTTCTTGAGGCACTTGGCTATATTTGCCTTCCAGAGCACTCAAATTCCCAAATCAGGATGTAATACAACCAGTAGTGCACCTGTAGAACTTTGATAAGAGTATTTTACAACATGCGAAATCTTCCCAGACTCCCAGAAAGTAGAGGCATTGGTGTGCCTTCTTCACAGTTGCCTCAATGTGCTGGCTCCAGGAGAGAGCTCTTCTCATATACAGGCTCCCAGGAAAGTGAAGGTTCTGACCCTCTCCACCTCCATCCCATCAATGCAGACAGATCCCTCAGCCTTTCTTTCCTAAAACCAACAATCACCTCGGTGACGTTTGAGAGCCAGATGGTTGTTTGGCAATCACCCAACTAGTTTTCGATCTCCATCCTGTATCTTGACTCATCATTTCCAGTTATTCTGCCAACAACGGTGGTGTTGTCAACGAATTTGTAGATTGCGCTGGAGCTGAACTTCATTATGGGGTCATAAGTGTCCATGGAAAGGAATTGGGAACTAAGCAGGCAGCCTTGAGGTGCCCTGTGTCGATGGTCAGTGTGGAGGTGATGTTGATCCACACTGATTGAAAATTGGGCATCCAACAGGGGTAACTAACGAGGTAACTAAAGCTGGTGATGGGGATGGCTTTGGGATAATTGCTGATTTGGATTTCTCCTCCCAGAAAACCATGAGTGATAAGCTGACGTCGACTGATCTCTCCAACCCGTGGTGGAACGCATTCAGCAGTGCATGCCGAGAGATGTGAGTAGGTTTGGGAAGCAACCACAAGAGCCTCCTGTCACTCTCCTCTCCTCACTCCCTATTTGCAGGGCCTCCTGTCACTCTCCCCTCCACCTCCTCACTCCCCATTTGCGGTGGCTCCTTTCACCCTCCTCCCTCTACCCCAAGGAGGGTGCATTCTGCCCATCTCTTGTGGTAGTTCTGAGCAATGTTTTGTGGTGATGGAGTGGCTTTGCACTGACACCTAAACCCTGACCTGTGAGATGAGGATCTCTGAGGATGAGGCCATTGACGATTACCTGAATTCCTGTGTGGGATGCACTCTGACCGTGATTTGCAGTCAGGTGCGGGTCTGTGCTCTGGGATCTGTGTTCCAATAAGGGGCTTCTTTCGAACAAAGGTTTGTGTTCCTGTATGGGTCTGTACTCTGAAATCTGTGTTTTGATGTGGGTCTGCAGTATAGTGCGGGTCTGTGTTCAGATGCAGTGTGTGAGGGTGAATGATGCTGACATTTGGTCCATGCACACTCCTCCTGTGTTCCAGGGATATGACTGTGCAGACAGAGATCTTCCCCGCCTCCACCGACACCCGCTTTATTCGGGAGGTGAGTCTCCCCACAGCAGCCATGATGCTGGCAGAGGGGGTGGGGGTGGGGTTTTGTGTGTGTGTGTGGCTGTGTGTGTGTGGCTGTGTGTGTGTGGCTGTGTGTGTGTGGCTGTGTGTGTGTGGCTGTGTGTGTGTGGCTGTGTGTGTGTGGCTGTGTGTGTGTGGCTGTGTGTGTGTGGCTGTGTGTGTGTGGCTGTGTGTGTGTGGCTGTGTGTGTGTG
The DNA here is from genome assembly GCF_036971445.1 of Narcine bancroftii. Lineage (NCBI taxonomy): Eukaryota > Metazoa > Chordata > Chondrichthyes > Torpediniformes > Narcinidae > Narcine > Narcine bancroftii. Next base: position 15,647,321 of record NC_091473.1, read on the forward strand.
GCTGTGTGTGTGTGGCTGTGTGTGTGTGGCTGTGTGTGTGTGGCTGTGTGTGTGTGGCTGTGTGTGTGTGGCTGTGTGTGTGTGGCTGTGTGTGTGTGGCTGTGTGTGTGTGGCTGTGTGTGTGTGGCTGTGTGTGTGTGGCTGTGTGTGTGTGGCTGTGTGTGTGTGGCTGTGTGGCTGTGGCTGTCTGGCTGTCTGGCTGTGTGTCTGGCTGTCTGGCTGTGTGTCTGGCTGTCTGGCTGTGTGTCTGTCTGTCTGGCTGTGTGTCTGTGTGTCTGGCTGTGTGTCTGTCTGTCTGTGTGTCTGTCTGTCTGTCTGTCTGTGTGTCTGTCTGTCTGTCTGTGTGTCTGTCTGTGTGTCTGTGTGTCTGTCTGTGTGTCTGTGTGTCTGTCTGTCTGTGTGTCTGTCTGTCTGTGTGTCTGTCTGTCTGTGTGTCTGTCTGTCTGTGTGTGGGGGTGGGGGTGCAAAGAGGGTATGGGAGGGTACGGGGCTGTGTGGTGGGCCTGTGTATGGTTGAAGTGTGGGGTTGCTTGTTCCACTACTGAGTAGTGCCCATGTTCTTGCCCACAGATGGGTTACCCAGCAATTGGATTCTCCCCAATGAACCATACCCCCATCCTGCTGCACGACCACAATGAATACCTCAATGAGAAGGTGTTCCTGAAGGGCATCGAAGTGTACTCCCACCTGCTGCCTACCCTCGCCAGTGTCTCTCACCTCTCTGGGGAAGCCTGAGTGCAGGTCTCATTGTCTCCTCCAGATCACCCCTTTTCTCTTCCCCACCTCTTTTTTTTTCCTCTCCTATCCCCTCCTCTCCCCCATAAAAACAACCTTTGGTTTTTGAAAACAAACATCTGCTGCACTAACAGATTTTTAATCACTTTGCAAAGCATGGGAACTCCTTTGCAGCAGGAACCTCTGCCACAAACAGATAGTCTCGCCCCCTAAGAGAGTCTCTTCATGGTTAACAATTCATGTCTTTTATATCTTCTGACCCCTAGGTTTCTAGGGCATTCAAACAGACTGTTCCATATAATCTACATATTCCTTAGAATTCTCTTGGGATTCGTGAATCAGGGTCGTGTCTCTTACTCAATGGTTAATAGTCTTTTACTGTTTTACCAAATAAGGAGTTGTTCTTTAACCTTATTGAATTATCTAAACATGGAAAGTTCTCTACAATATTATTTTGATTAATACTTTAAAACTTGCATTCACACCCTTCCCACCCCCCCCCCACCTTCTTCCCCACCCTCTCTTTTCTTCAGACATTGAATCACTATGCTGGTGCCTTTTATCATTTACATCTGTTGGGGCAACTATGGATACATGGGAAATAGAACATGTTGCCTAATTTGTTGTTGAAGCGTCATGTTGTTCAGAGGGGCAAGCTTGATGAAGGACCTCAATTTGGAAATGTAATTTTAAGGCCCTTTTCTCTTGCATACTTCAGTGAACAAACTGATGAATTGACTTTGGCCTCCAAACATGTCCAGATCTAACTATCATCTGCACTCCTCACCGTGATGAATGAAGTTGGGTGACCTTGGTTCTAGTGGCCATATTAGTTGAACAGTTTCGCCCATCTCTGCTGTTCTCCACTCCTGCCTTTTTGGAACTGAGGCATAGCTTTGCAGCAAAAAGTCAAAAAGTGTTGATACAATTATGGAAGCCATTCTCTCCTCAACAGGACTGGAGGCACCTACGGCAGGAGGACTGCATGTGTTGTCCTCTGCCCCAGCTCTTTTGTGGCTCAACAGGAAGGGAGGGGCAAAGGAGCAGGCACACTCTGAATTCTGTGGGATAAATGTAGTTTGGTGACTTTGGGACAGAATCAGGGATTGGTTTTCATTTAAGTGTGATTTATTCTTCCAAAATAAAGTGTTGCACATTGAAGGCTCCCTGCTGTCTTTGCTTTTTTTAAAAAAAAATATTGCTCTCTCCTCACTGAAGATGAAATATTTTGCAGTACACAACCTGACTGAACTCAGAAACATGAAAAGTGGAGGCAGAATTAAATCATTTGGCCCATCGAGTCTTCTCTGTCATTCAAATCATGGCTCGTGTATTTTTCCTCTCAAACCCATTCTCATACCTTCTCCCCATAACCTTTCACACACTTGCTAATCAAAAATATATCAACCTCTTTTAATCTACCCATAACTTGGCCTCCACAGCTATCTATGACAATGAATTCCACAGATTCGACACCTGAAGAAATTTCTCCTCATCTCTGTTTTAAAGGGATGTCCTTTTTATTCTGAGGCTGTGCCCTCTGGTCTCAGACTCTCCCACCATTGGAAACATCCTCTCTGTGTCCACTCTAACCAGCTCTTCAGTATTGATTAGGTTTTGAGGAGATCCCCTTCACCTTTCTGAACTCCAAAGTCATCAAATACTCCTCCTATGTTAACCCTCTCATCCCTGGGATCACATGCTCATACATGGGTAATAACAAGAATATATATCCAACAAAGTAAACCTAGATTAACAAATAGCTGAAAACAACCTATGAAAGAGACCAAAAGACAAAATGTATATAAAGCAAAAGCTATTTAAATGATCTAATCCTTGTGAAGTTTTGATTAAACATGTATATTCCATTAATGCATGAAAGAAAGGACGACCAAACCATAAAATGGGATCCAATAATCTTATAAATTTTGAAGATAGTTAAGAAAAGAGTCCCATAAATTTATAAAATTAAGGTTCATTTTATTAGTGGAGCATCTAATTTTTTTCCAGAGTCAAACATACCATCACATCAGATAACCATTGAGCATGTGCAGGAGGGACAGTGTCCTTCCATCTCACAAATATAGCTCTTCTAGCAATAAGAAGAGCAAAAGCAACTACATGGGATTATAGCCCAGACACATTTAAATCCGCTGACTCACTTCAAATAGGGCAAGAAAAGGATTAGGAGTCAAATTAACATTAAGAACTAAAGACAAGGTACAGATAGTTTTCTAATAATTGGAAAGCAAGGAACATGACCTAAATATATGAAATAATGTACCTTCTTCAGTCTTCCCTTTCGGCCTGACTGGAACATAAAGATCCTGTACTCTCAAAATCTCACCCTAAATGCCATCCAAATTTCCTCTACATTCTTTCCGGCAGAAAGATCAGCCCACACAACTCTCTGCAAATCCCTTCTCATTTCTCCAAATCTGGCCTTACCCCACTCGAAGACCTAGCCAATTGAACTTCAGAAAAATAAGCTCGATGTACTATTTTAAATTGTAATAATGAGTGTCGGGCACATAGAGAAGATGAATTAACCAATTTCAAAATAGAATCCCATGTAGCATCAGAAAATTCTTGTTGAAAATCTTGTTCCCATCATTTCTTAGTCTTGTCCAGGGAACCGCCACTCGACATCAATAATAGCTCATAGAGAGCAGATATCAACTTTTTAGTATTTGGTTTAAGATTATAAATCTTCACTATCATCTTTAATTCCAAATCTTGTCAGAGTTTTAATACCAAGTAATTTTAAAAATCCCCTAATCTGTAAATATCTAAAAAAAAAATTAGTTCCTGTGCCACGTGACAGTGAGGACAGAAATAGAATCAGGTGGAAGTTAAACATGTGGCTAGAGGGGTGGAGTAAGAGACAAAGTTTCAAGTTCTTGGACCACTGGGACCTTTTTTGGGGGGAGATGGGACTTATAACCATAATGATGGGTTACATCTTAATCCCAGAGGGACCAGTCTCCTGGTAGGGGCATTTGCTAGGACTGTGGGGAGGGGGGGGTTTTAAACTAGTATCGTTGGGGACAGGGTTTCAAGTTAGGCAGGACAGCAGGGAGAGGGTTTGTAGGCTAAGGAAAGAGGCATGTTTAAATAATTTGAGGGAGGAACTGCAGGAAGTAATAAAAAAGATGTTGTAGTGACAATTGTGAGAATGGTAGAAAGGAGGAGAGGCAGAAGGTAGGATGTAGGAGATCCCTGAGATGTATTTATTTTAATGTGAGAAGTGTAGTAAGGAAGTTGGATGAGCTAAAGGTGTGGATTGACATGTGGCATTATGATGTTGTGGCCATTAGTGAGACATGGTTGAAGGAAGTTTGTGACTGGCAGTTAAATATTCCAGGATTTTGCTGCTTTAGGTGTGACAGAGTTGATGGAGTAAGAGGGGGAGGTGTGGCATTACTTGTCAGGGAGGATATTGCAGCAGTGCTGAGGCAAGATAGACTGGAGGGCTCAACGAGGGAGCCAGTGTGGGTAGAACTGAAAAATAAGAACGATAAGGTTACTATTATGGGGGTATATTATAGTCCTCCAATTGGGGAAAGGGAACTAGAAGAACAAATGTGCAAGGAAATAGGTGAGATGTGCAGTAGAAATAGGGTGGTGTTGGTTGGGGATTTCAATTTTCTAAACATAGATTGGGAAACACAGTCAGTAAGAGGGCAGGATGGCTTAGTATTTATGCATTGTGTTCAGGATTGCTTTTTGCAGCAATATGTTGAGATGCCCACTAGAGGGGGTTGTTTGAGAATGAAATGGGGCAGGTGATGGAGGTGAGCATTGGAAAGAACTTCAGATCCAATGATCATGGGTCCATTAGCTTTAGCTTAATGATGGAAAGGGATAGGCCGGGTCTTTGAGTGGGGGAAGGCCAGATTTGGAGAAATGAGAAGGGATTTGCAGAGAGTTGTGTGGACTGATCTTTTTGCCAAAAAGGATGTAGGGGAAATTTGGATGGCATTTAGAAGTGAGATTTTGAGAGTACAGGATCTTTATGTTCCAGTCAGGCTGAAAGGGAAGACCAAAGGTTCGAGGGAGCCGTGGTTTTCTGGTAAAATTAAGAAGTTGGTAAGAGACAAGAGAGAGGCCTATACTAAATATAAAAAACAGGGGATTGAGGAGATGTATGATCATTACTTAGATCGCAGGAAGAACCATAAGAGGGAAATTAGAAAGGCAAAAAGAAGGTATGAGGTATCCATAGCTAATAAGGCAAAGGTGAATCCTAAGGGTTTTTACAGATATGTGAACAGTAAAAAGAGGGTTAAGGATAGAATAGGATCACTGGATGATGGGATTGGTGAACTATGTAAGGAACCGAATGAGATGGGAGAAATATTGAACAATTTTTTCTTATCCGTATTCATGAGGGAAAGGGACATTGGGCTATACAAGATAAGCGAGGCAAAGGGCTTGGATATGGAGAGGATAGGGATAGTCAAGCAAGGGCTTTGGAGCTTCTAAGGTCACTAAAGGTAGATAAGTCTCCTGGTCTTGATGGGATTTTTCCCTGGACTTTAAGGGGAGGTCAGGGAGAAAATAGTGGGGGCACTGACAGTGATTTTTCAAAGATCACTGGAGGAGGGGGTGGCACCACAGGATTGGAGGGTTCCAAATGTTGCTCCATTGTTCAAAAAAGGCAGTAGGTGTAGACCAAGTAATTATCGGGCAGTGAGTTTGACTTCGGTGGTGGGGAAGGTTATGGAGAGTATTCTTCGAGATAGTATGCACGCATATCTGGATCAGCAGGGATTGATTAGGGGCACCTAGCATGGGTTTGTAAAAGGAAAGTCATGTTTGATGAACCTTGTTGAGTTTTTTGAGGAAGTGACAAAAATGTGGATGAAGGTAGAGTGGTGGATGTCATTTATTTGGATTTTAGTAAGGTTTTTGATAAGATTCCGCATGTAAGGTTAATAAGGAAGGTTCAGTCACTAGGGATTAGTAGAGAGATTGTGACATGGGTTCAGAGGTGGCTGGAAGATAGACAGCAGAGAGTCATGGTGGACAACTGTCTGTCAGGTTGGAAGCCTGTGACAAGCGGGGTGCCTCGGTGCTGGGTCCCTTGTTGTTTATCATTTATATTAATGATTTAGAGGAGGGTGTGGTTAACTGGGTAAGCAAATATGCAGATGATATGAAAATAGGGGGAGCGGTGGATAGTGAGGTAGGTTTTCTTGGATTACAGAAGGATTTGGTTTGTTTGGAAGAGTGGGCTGAAAGATGGCAGATGGATTTCAATGTAGACAAGTGCGAGGTGCTGCATTTCAGTAAAAATAACCAGAATAGGACATATGCAGTTAAGGGGAGGGCATTGAGGCATGCAGAGGAGCAGGGGGACCTGGGGTTATGCTACAGAGTTCACTGAAGATGGATTCCCATGTAAACAGGGTGGTTAAGAAGGCATATTGTATGCTGGCCTTCATAAATCATAGTATAAAGTATAGGAGGTGGGAAGTGATGCTGCAGCTGTTTAAGGCATTGGTGAGGCCTGGTTTGGAGTATTGTGTTCAGTTCTGGTCTCCAAATTATAGAAAGGATATAGATAAGGTGGAGAGGGTGCAGAGAAGATTTACAAGGATGTGGCCTGGCTTACAGCATCTGGATTACAGGGAGAGATTAAGGAGACTGGGACTTTATTCATTGGAACGTAGACGACTGAGAGGGGACTTGATAGAGGTATTTAAAATTATGAAAGGAATAGATAGACATAAACAGTCTCTTTCCCCTGAGGGCAGGGGAGGTTGGAACAAGAGGGCATGAGTTGAGGTTAAGGGGGCAAAACTTTAGGAGAAATATTAGAGGATACTTTTTCACTCAGTGAGTGGTGGCAGAATGGAATGATTTTTCAAAAGATATAGTTGTGGCAGGGACCCTTCTGTCTTTTAAGAGAAGGTTGGATGTGTACATAGTGGTGAGGGGGTTGGAGGGTTATGGGCAGAGAGCGGGAGGCTTGAGCTAGTGAAGTTGTTCAAGTGAACTGGTGCAGGCTCGAAGGGCCGACGTGGCCTGTTTCTGCTGCTGTAAATGGTTATATGGTTATTTTAAATTTAGAAGATAATTGTTCAAAAGAGGCCAAATTTTGGTTAATAAAGAGATCTTGGAAAGATTGGATACCAAACTCTGACTATTGACAAAAACCAAAATCTTGAGCAAAAGTTTTTTTTTAAAAGAAATTAGCTAAAAGAGGACTGATTAATAAAAATTTATGGCATCCAAAATGTTTTCTCAATTGAAACCAAATCCTCAACATTTGCTTAACAACAAAATTAACAGTAAATTTAGAAGCAAGAAAGTGTAATGGAGCTCCAACTATCCAAATGAGGTAATACTTCTTGGTAGAATCAATTTCCAAATTAATCCATCTAGTGTCTGTCTTTATGATGAATCCAAAAATTAATATATCTAGTATTAGCTGCCCAATAATATAATCTAAAATTAGGCAATGCCAATCTCCCCCCCCCTTTCTTTTTAGGATTTTGAAGGATTTCTGTACCCATTCCAACACCAGCAGTTCCTTCCTGAGACATGGGGCCCAATACTGCTCATAATCCTCCAAATGCAACACGTTATGAAGCTCAGCCTTACATCGTTGCTTTTATTTTCTAGTTCCCTTGAAATCAATGCTAAAATTGCATTTGTCTTCCTTGCCATCAACGCAACCTGCAAGTCAACCTTTAGGGAATCCTGCACCAGGACTCTCAAGTTCCTTTGGATCTCCATTTCCTGTATTCTCTCCCCATTCAGAAAATAGTTTGCTCCCTTTATTCCTTTTACCAAAGTGACCACACACTTCCTTATGCTGAGTTCCATCTGCCACTTTGCTTGTTCTCCCAACAGTGAAGATGGATGCAAAATACCAATTTAGTTCCTCCACCATTTCTTTATTCCCCATTCCCACTTCTCCAGCATCAGTCTCTCTTCATATTTCTTTAAAAAAAATTTGGTATTCTCTTATATTATTGGCTAGCATACATTCATATTTCATCCTTTCTCCCTTATTGTCAGTTTTGTTGCCTTCACCTGGTTTTTAAAAGCTCTGGCTTCCTGCTAATTTTTGCAATACAGTATGCCCTCTCTTTTGCTTTTATCTCTCATTCACGTAAGGGGTTACAGCAAAACATTCTGTCTAGTATTTTCACTTACCGAGACTTTATTCCCAACACGACATCCAACCAGTGACTGGGGCTGCAGAAGGTCACATGGCCCACCAGCCAGCCTATTAGATAGCAAGCTGATAAATTCATGAATCCACCTCCAACGCTGTTTGGCATATATTAGCTCACCTCACTGACAAAAGACAAAGGAGGAAAAACCCAACACCCAATCCCAACCAACCAATTTTCGCTGCAACTGTGCCTGCCTGTCCCGCATCGGATGTCAGTCACCAACGAGCCTGCAGCAGACGTGGACATACCCCTCTATAAATCTTCATCCGTGAAGCCAAGCCAAAGAAAAAAAGAAAAGCTCAAGAATTGCACAGTTATCCAAGTAACAGTTTGATAAACCAAAGTCAGTTGACTTAGGAATCAAAGTCCATTTAACAACCTGACAGAACAGAAACAATAGCAGCAAAAACAGGTCAATTTTTTCTAGAAAATTCTATGAATGGAGGATAGTATACTGGCTAACCAAAGCTACCTTGTCACTATTAGACAGATAATAAAGATCCTATTGTAACATTCGCCTCGCCAGCTATTAGTCATCTCTCAACCAGCATCTGAAAGCATATTCACTTGTGTGGTGAGATGAGATCATGCTTTCTCAAAATGAAGCAGGTAATACAAACCCTGTGACTGAGGCCCTAAGGCAGCCCGTCCCATAAAACCAGAGAATACTACAGAAACAGGCCCTAGTTCCAATAACCTGCACCCAGTCCATAGGCCTCCATAACCCTCCCATCCATGTACCTGTCCAAATCTTTTTTAAATGTCAAAATTGAGCCTGCATTTACCCACTCTCACCACTCTAAAAGTTACCCCTCAGGTCACATTTAAATGTTTCCTTCTCACTTTAAATTTAATTTCAGATTCCCTTACCCTGGGAAAATGGCTGATTATTTATCTTATTGTTGCTGCCCTTCACGATTTACAAAACTTCCATAAGGTCTACTGTCATTCTCCTTGGGGAAAAAAGACCAAGCCTATCTAGCCTCTCCTTCTTGTGTCTAAGATTATGACAGGCTTTGATTGGGTGGACAGTCAGCACCTTTGTCCCAGGACAGCAGCAGCAAATCCCAAAGCACATCTGTTTAAGGTGAGTGAGGGAGAGTTTAGGGGAGAGGTTTTTTTTACACAGAGCATTTCTGGGGGTGGCAGTGGAGGCTGGTACAATAGGGACATTCAAAGCCTCTTAGAAAGGCACATGGATGAAAGAAAAATAGAGTTATGGGTGTGAAGGAATAGTGAAGCACAACATCTTGGGCCATGTGAACCCTTTCTGCACCCTTTCCACACCTGCAGTGTGGGGACCAGAACTTCTCACAATGTTCCAAATGCTGTCTCATCAATATTTTGTACAGTTGTAACCTAAATCCCAACTCTTGTACTCAGTGCCCTGACCAATGAAAGCAAACGTGCTGCACTCCTTCTTCACCACCCCACCTAACTGTGTCAACTTTCATGGATCACATCATCTCTGCCCAGAATCTGCAGTCCTTGATTTTCCAATAGCATCATGAAGAAAGCACATCAGCGCCTCTACTTCTTCAGGAGTTTGTGGAGGTTTGGTGCGACACCAGAAACCCTGGCAAATTTCAACCAATGTGAGGTGGAAAGTGTGCTGACCGGCTGCATCTCAGTCTGGTATGGGAACACCAATGCCCATGAGCGTAAAGTCCTCCAAAAGGTAGTGCACACAGTCCAGAATTTCACTGGCAAATCCCTCCCCACTGTTGAATACATCTACAGTGAACGTTGCCGTCGGAGGGCAGCAGCAATCATCAAAGACCCACACCAACAAGCACATGCTCTGTTCTCGCTGCTGCCATCAGGAAAGAGGTCTAGGTGCCACAAGACTTGCACCACCAGGTTCAGGAACAGCTGCTACCCCTCCACCATCAGGCTCCTCAATGACTCATTTAAGGACTCTTACTTGTGCACTTGATTGATTGTCTTTATTTTCTCTGAATTGTACAGTCAGTTTGTTTACATTTGTTATCTAACAGTTCTTTATTTGTACACCTAATTTTTTTGCACTACAAATTAGTGGTAATTCTGCCATGCCCACAGGAAAAAGGAATCTCAGGGTTGTACATGATGTCATGTATGTACTCTGACAATAAATCTGAAATGTTTATCCTTTCATCATTGTCCTGAGATACAGAGCCCTGAAGCTTTGCAATTCCCTCCATCACTCTTTGCCTCCTGAAGTAATCAGCGTTGAGCAATGTCCTGACCTGCCAATGACAGCTTTGTTACTGATGGTGTCAATGTAAGGTTGGAGACAACACTGGTGAGGAATGAGGCTTATCAGAATGATAGAGTTACTGACATGCACACACATCTCACGGAACTTCTGCATGACAACAGGAGCATGCTGGCAAGTCCAACATTAACTCTGCACAGCTGTTGCCTGATCTGCTGAGTGTTACAGAAGTACCCTGCTTCCAGTACAGGAATGGTGCTGCTACATAAATTCATTATGACATAATTCAGGCTCTGCACACTAATTATTGCAAAGCCTGGGTCAATGGGATCCCCATCTCTAGCTGGGAGAGAAGGACCACCTCTACTTGGGGCAAAAATAATCTCCAACCTTGGGCAATGGGAACCCTCTACCTGGGACAGTGGGATTCCCTGCCCATCTATCTGACACTTCTGTCCTCCTGTCATTGGTATGGGAACACCAATGCCCATGAGGCATTGGGGCCATGGAGCAGAGTCTCCTGGCATTGAATGAACTGGTGAAGGGAGGTGATAACTGGAGACATTAAGAACACAGCCAACTTAGAGATACCCCATCTGGGACCAACAAACCTGCAAGTCACCAGAAGCCCAGCAGGTGGCGATCAGGTACAGGGCATTGCCATAAAACATCAGCAGCACTCCAATTGACTCACACTGCAGGCACACTACAGTGTCCTGTGTGTGGAGTGTGTGAGAGAAGGAGAGGGGGTTAAAGCCAATTTGAGAGATTGAGAAAAATAGACAGATAGATTGATAGAAACCATATATGCTGTTGTATAGGATGTCCCAGGAATTTCCACCTAAAATGTTGGTTCTGTGGGATACCTTTTGAATAAGATGATGCACCACCACCAAATCTGGCACTTAATGCTGACCAGTGGATGCTGTTAAAAACAAATCAGCATATTTTAATAACAAATAATCATTTAAAGGTTTAAATTTTATTTGGATGTTTTAAAATAAATCACTGTTGGCTCCTGTAACAGGGTGTTTAAAGCCGAAAGCTGTAGGACTGGCAAATGGACCCCGTGGAGGAGCGCTGAGATTTTGCGAATGACAAACAAAGCATGACGAGATTGCATTGAAACCGGCAGGAAGAGGCAGCAGTGTTGTGTCTTTGTCATCAAGGTAAGAAGTTTAATCTCTTTGTATAGTATAGGACAACCCAATTTTAAGATGAAATTTTAAGTTCCAAGGATCATCCAATACAATGGCATATATTGTAGATTTATTGTCAGAGAACATACCGCACGGATGGCAGTCTCTTCAATCTGAGGCGCCTGCAAGCTCACACCAAGACACAAAAGCAACTTGTCCGTGAACTACTCTTTGCAGACGATGCTGCTTTAGTTGTCCATTCAGAGCCAGCTCTCCAGCACATGACGTCCTGTTTTGCGGACACTGCCAAAATGTTTGGCCTGGAAGTCAGCCTGAAGAAAACTGAGGTCCTCCATCAGCCAGCTCCCCACCATGACTACCAGCCCTCCCACATCTCCATTGGGCACACAGAACTCAAAACGGTCAACCAGTTTACCTACCTTGGCTGCACCATTTCATCGGATGCAAGGATCGACAAAGAGATAGACAACAGACTCGCCAAGGCAAATAGCGCCTTTGGAAGACTACACAAAAGAGTCTGGAAAAACAACCACCTGAAGAAACACACAAAGATCAGCATGTACAGAGCCGTTGTAATACCCACGTTCCTGTTCGGCTCCGAATCATGGGTCCTCTACCGGCATCACCTATGGCTCCTAGAACGCTTCCATCAGTGCTGTCTCCGCTCCATCCTCAACATTCATTGGAATGACTTCATCACCAACATCGAAGTACTCGAGCTGGCAGAGTCCGCAAGCATCGAATCCATGCTGCTGAAGACCCAACTGCGTTGGGTGGGTCATGTCTCCAGAATGGAGGACCATTGCCTTCCCAAGATCTTGTTCTATGGCAAGCTCTCCACTGGCCATCGAGACAGAGGTGCACCAAAGAAGAGGTACAAGGGCTGCTTAAAGAAATCTCTTGGTGCCTGCCACATTGACCACTGCCAGTGGGCTGATCTCGCCTCCAACCGTGCATCTTGGCGCCTCACAGTTCGGTGGGCAACAACCTCCTTTGAAGAAGACCGCAGAGCCCACCTCACTGACAAAAGACAAAGGAGGAAAAACCCAACACCCAACCCCAACCCACCAATTTTCCCTTGCAACCGCTGCAACCATGCCTGCCTGTCCCGCATCGGACTTGTCAGTCACCAACGAGCCTGCAGCAGATGTGGACATACCCCTCCATAAATCTTCATCTGCGAAGCCAAGCCAAAGAAGAAAGAACATACATGACTTCACATACAACCCCAGGATTCTGTGGGCGAGGCAGAATTATCATTAATTGTTAGTGCAAAAAAAAACTACACAATGCACACATCTAAACAAAAAAATATAAACAACTGACTGTGCAATAGAGAGGAAAAAAACAAACAATAAAGTGCAAAAGTAAGAGTCCTTAAATGAGTCTCTGATTGAGTTTGACATTGAGGAGTCTGATGGTGGAGGGGTAACAGCTGTTCCTGAACCTGGTGGTGTGAGTCTTGTGGCACCTAAACCTCTCTCCTGATGGTAGCAGCGAGAACAGAGCATGTACCGGGTGATGTGGATCTTTGATGATTGCTGCTGCTTTCTGACAGATGTAGATGTTCTCAATAATGGGGAGGGATTTGCCTGTGATGTCCTGGGCTGTGTCCACTACCTTTTGCAGGGCTTTGTGCTTGGGGATATTGGTATCTCCATACCAGACTGAGATTCAGCTGGTCAGCACACTTTCCACCACACATCTGTAGAAATTTGCCAATGTCATACCAAACCTCCAGAAACTTTTGAGGAAGTAGAGGCGCTGACATGCTTTCTTCATGATGCCATTGTTGTGTTATGTCAAGAAAAATTCCTTTGTGATAGTGGCTCCCAAGAACTTACATTTCTCACCCTCTACACCTCTGATCCCCCAATGATCACTGGATCGTACACCTCTGGCTTTTCCTTCCTGAAGTCAACAATCAGCTCCTTGGTTTTGGGAACATTGAGTGTGAGGTTGTTGTTGGTGCACCATTAAGCCAAGTTTTCTATCTCCCTCCTGTATGCTAACTCATCACCTTTCTTTATACAACCCACTACTGTGGCATTGGCAAATTTGTAGATGATGTTACTGTCATACTGAGGTACACAGTCTTAGGTGAAAAGTGAGTAGAGCAGGGGGCTAAGAACACAGCCCTGTGGTGCTTTGGAACTGATAGAGATTGTGGAGGAGATGTTCTTACCAATCCTTTCTGATTATGGTCTGGAGGTGAGGGAATCCAGGATCCAATTACACATTAGGGTGTTAAGTCCAAGGTCTTGGAGATAGTTAGTTGGATAGATGAGTAAAAAAAGAGATTAAAGAAGAGAGAAAGAGGGCATCAAATTGGCAGTGTAGGAGTGTAAGAATGTGAGGGTGTGAAAGGGTGGAGCATGGGGCACATTCTCTCTCTCACACACACTCACTCTCATATGCATGCATGTACACAAATACTCATACACAAACCCAAATGCACTCACACACACAGTCTTTCTCTCCGATCTACACACATACACACTCACACACTATTTCAAAGCTATAAGATATAGGAGCTGCTCATTGAGACTGCCCCACCATTTAATCATGAGCTGATCCATTTTCCCACTTAGCCCTACTGCCTGACCTTCTTCCCATAACCTTTAATACCCTGTCTAATCAAGAACCTATCACACAGCACCCAACCCAGTCCAGCCAATCCCATAGTGCGCTCATCAAGAGCTATTCTAAAAGGTCATCTCATAGAGATTCTACAAATTTTCCCTTGAGATCCAGTACCAGCCTGGTTTTCCCAATCTAATTGCATGTTAAAACCAGGGCTGGCTTAAGCCAAATTGGACTAATTGCTCCCAATTGGGCCCGCACCTAAGGGGGCCCCGCGCTTTTGTAAAAGGCAATTTTATATTAAAATATGCTTAGATCCATTTGGTCCATTAACTCACATGCACTTTTTAAGCACACATTTTGATTGCTTTCCATTCTACCATAGAGATATAAAGTCTATAATAAACTTTTTATCTCTAAAATTCTACAGACCTTGGCTGTGAAACTGGGGCCCTGCAAAAAATGTCTCCAATTGGGCCTCACAGCTCCTAAGGCCGGCCTAGTTGAAACCCTCCCCCCCCAACTCCCCCCATTCTTGACTACCATAACATTGTCTTTCTGACATGACTTTTTTCTATTTGCTGTTCTAATTTGTTGCCTGCATCCCAGCTTTGGAGGTCGACTTAACTGACAGTGTCCTTTTACCCTTGCCATTTCTTAACTCGACCCACAATGATTCTATGTCTTCTGATCCTATGTCATCTCTTTATAATGATTTAATGTTATTCTTTACTAAAAGAGCCTTCCCAGCCCCTCTACCTTCCTGCCTATCCTTTTGATACACCTGAATCAGCTCCCACTTAACATCCATCCTTTAGCCATGATTTTGAAGTGGTAACAATTGTACTGATGAGGGTGGTGCAGTTGATGTTGTTTACAGTAAGGCCTTTGACAAGGTCTCACACAGGGAACCAGTGCAAATGTTTAGAGCCATTGGGATCTAAGGCAAGTAGGCAAACTGGATGCAAATCACAGAGTCATACAGCCTGGAAACAGGCCCTTCGGCCCAACTTGCCCACACCAACCAAAATGTCCCACCTGCCTGCATTTGGCCCACATCCCTCCAAACCCCTCCTAACCATGTTTCTGTCTTAAACCATCTCCTCCGGCAGCCCATTCGATACACCCACCACTCTCTGTGTGAAAGAAGTTACCCCTCAATTCACTTAATTATACCACTGTAGTTGTATTTTAGTTGTTCTTTGTAGCTTTTCTGTTCAACTGCAGCAAGTAAGAATTTTGGTGCATTTGTACATTGTACAATGTGTTTGACAATAAACTTATTGTGTCCAGTGGTTGGGGAAAATTAAGTCCATCCTGCTGCCAGGAGCTTGTGACAGACCTGTTGCTGAATTGGATCCAGGTTCTGTTGAACGAGAAAAGAATTTGATCAGAATGAACAGAAACTAATTCATCTCCATTTTGAATGCAGCCACAAATCAAAGTTAAATGAGAAACTTGACCCATTTAGTGAGATAAAATCAAGGAGTTAATAGGTTTGTTAGACTGCCCTATACCAGGGTTGGGAGATAACAAGATGAACTCATCCTTAGCATTTGAACAAGATCTTCAATATGACAGTCTACCAGATAAAATGTGACTTTAATTAATTTTATGAATAAATATTATTTTATTAACAAAGCAGAGTTTCCATTAGCGGCAGGAAGCATCTCATTCACATTATGTCTACTAACTGACAACTTGTCATGCTGGATCCATTCTGATGTGTAACCATGGATGTTTCATAGCCTCGACACTGAGACCCAGGGCCCACTGACCTGAGTCTCGATGGTGGGCTCACCATTATATGTGGAAGGCACTCTTAGGTCTTAACCCCCTCTTTCTCTTTTGCCCTCTGACCTGTTTTAGCAGCTGTTGTAACGATGACCTGCAGAACATGTTGGAGGCTCAGTGCCTGCTTTGTGTTGAGAGACATGGAACTCTACAACACAGTACAGGCCCTTTGGGCCACCATCTGCCGACCTATGTAAACCTACTCCATGACAATCTAATCCTTCCCTGCCGCATACCAATAACCTTCTATTTTCCTTACATCCATGTGCCTATACAAGAGCCTTTTGGGAGTCCCTATTGTACCAGCCTCCACCACCAGCCCTTGTAATGTATTCAAGGCACCACCACTCTCTGTGTCAAAGAACTCAGCACTGATGTCTCCCTTAAACATCCCTCCTCTCAACTTATACAGGTCCTCTGGTATTGGCCATTGACTCTGAAGAAAAAGGTGCTGGCTGTTCACCTTATCTAAGCTCCTCATAAGCTTATCTCTTTCTTTGGCTTGGCTTCACGGATGAAGATTTATGGAGGGGGTAAAAAGTCCACGTCAGCTGCAGGCTCGTTTGTGGCTGACAAGTCCGATGCGGGACAGGCAGACACGATTGCAGCGGTTGCAGGGTAAAATTGGTTGGTTGGGGTTGGGTGTTGGGTTTTTCCTCCTTTGCCTTTTGTCAGTGAGGTAGGCTCTGCGGTCTTCTTCAAAGGAGGTTGCTGCCCGCCAAACTGTGAGGCGCCAAGATGCACGGTTTGAGGCGTTATCAGCCCACTGGCGGTGGTCAATGTGGCAGGCACCAAGAGATTTCTTTAGGCAGTCCTTGTACCTTTTCTTTGGTGCACCTCTGTCACGGTGGCCAGTGGAGAGCTCGCCATATAACACGATCTTGGGAAGGCGATGGTCCTCCATTCTGGAGACGTGACCCATCCAGCGCAGCTGGATCTTCAGCAGCGTGGACTCGATGCTGTCGACCTCTGCCATCTCGAGTACTTCGACGTTAGGGATGTAAGCGCTCCAATGGATGTTGAGGATGGAGCGGAGACAATGCTGGTGGAAGCGTTCTAGGAGCCGTAGGTGGTGCTGGTAGAGGACCCATGATTCGGAGCCGAACAGGAGTGTGGGTATGACAACGGCTCTGTATACGCTTATCTTTGTGAGGTTTTTCAGTTGGTTGTTTTTCCAGACTCTTTTGTGTAGTCTTCCAAAGGCGCTATTTGCCTTGGCGAGTCTGTTGTCTATCTCATTGTCGATCCTTGCATCTGATGAAATGGTGCAGCCGAGATAGGTAAACTGGTTGACCGTTTTGAGTTTTGTGTGCCCGATGGAGATGTGGTCATGGTGGGGAGCTGGCTGATGGAGGACCTCAGTTTTCTTCAGGCTGACTTCCAGGCCAAACATTTAGGCAGTTTCCGCAAAGCAGGACGTCAAGCGCTGAAGAGCTGGCTCTGAATGGGCAACTAAAGCGGCATCGTCTGCAAAGAGTAGTTCACGGACAAGTTTCTCTTGTGTCTTGGTGTGAGCTTGCAGGCGCCTCAGATTGAAGAGACTGCCATCCGTGCGGTACCGGATGTAAACAGCGTCTTCATTGTTGGGGTCTTTCATGGCTTGGTTCAGCATCATGCTGAAGAAGATTGAAAAGAGGGTTGGTGCGAGAACACAGCCTTGCTTCACGCCATTGTTAATGGAGAAGGGTTCAGAGAGCTCATTGCTGTATCTGACCCGACCTTGTTGGTTTTCGTGCAGTTTCGTGCAGCTTATACACCTCTGCTAAGTCACCTTTCATCTTTCATCATTCCACAGAGAAAAGTGCTAGCTCTGTCAACCTTTTCCCATAAGGCATGTTCTCCAAACCAGGCAATATCGTGGTAAAATCTCCTCTGCATCCTCTCTAAACCATTTACATCCTTCCTATAATGAGGTGCCTAGCCCTGACCACAATACTCAAAGATTGAGCATTTTTCCATAGGATTTTAACCAAAGGATCCAGGCAGTGTAATAACCACTGAAGAGGAGAATTACTTACCACTGCAAGACAGAGATGGATGGAGGGAGATATGTTCTTGAGTAAGAAAGGAATCCAGGGTATGAGAAGGCAGGAGAATGGGATTGAAAAGGATAGTGAATTAGCCATGATGGAATTGGGGGGAGGTAGACCTGATGGGCTGAAAGGCCTAATTATCCCCCTATGTTTTGTAAAAGTCCAGTGAGGTGTGAAGTCACAGCGCAGAAGTTAGTTACAGCACAGAAACAGATCCATCTGAACATCAAGCCTGATTTATTCTCTCCCCCCTCATTCTCAAACCCTCTCCCCCCCCACCATATTTTGTCCCTTTTTCCCATTCCCCTGCTCCCAAATGCATATCCCCACCCTCTTCTGATTACATCCTTTTCCACCCACATTTCACCAATAGAATTCACACCTCTTCCCCTTATCTCTTCCCCCTGGTCCTATCTATTCTTCAACTCTCCCCTATATCACCATATCAGATTTCAGCACTCATAACCTTTGTTTCCACAAACCACCCACTCTGGACGTCTCCAGGATCACCCTGTATTATTCATCTTCCTCCAACTGATCTTAACTTTTCTTCCTCTTCCCTCTCCATCTCTTTGTCTGGTACCTTCCTCCATCTTCACTCTTCCCCTAATTCACCAACCCCCCCTCTGCCCCCTTGTCTGCATCACACTGACTCTCTCTCTCCCCTCCACACTCTCAACTCAACATCATACCCTTCCATGGGGCAGTACTCATTGAGGTAAGCAGACAGGGACAACCTGTTGCCCACTCCAACCTACCACCCATGCCTTTCACTTCATGCATGAGGGAGTTGTGGGTTCTGGGCTGGAGCAGGGTCTTTGGGAGATCGGTGGATTCTCTAATACTTTGCCACTGAGATCTGAGCAGTGCATTGAACCCCTGCTGGAACTTCCAGTCCAGTCAATGGTAATGTCCTTAGATCAGTCAGTATTAAAGTTCAATAAAGTTGAGGAGGTGCTGAAGTTCCTGATGATTATAAAGATAAATGGGAAGTTGGAGAAGAAATTGCCGGTTGCCTGGCTCAGATTTATGAGTTGTCATTAAGTACAGACATTTAAGTCCCCTCCCAACAGGTTAGCAAACTGAGAAATCTTGCATTTAGTTCTTTAATCCAAATCCTTGATATATATCAGACATAAACACTGCTCTTCATGAGTCAACTCATTTGCTCCAACTCTGTTTTTCACTTACATAAATTCTCAATCCATGCTATACATTATCCCTTTCCTCTCCCCAATTCCATGTGCTTTAACTTTGCACACCAACATCTTATGTAGGATTTTTGATAAGGATCTGAAATTCTGAATCCACCCACATCCACCAGTTATCTATTCTACCAGTTACATCCGCAGAAAAATTCACAAGTCTGTCAAACGTGAATTCACTTTCATAGATCCACATGGACTTTGTCTAATCCCATTGATATTTTCCAAGTGTCCTGTTATCATTTCCTTTATATTAGATTCTTTTTTTATTCCCTTGACTGGTGTTTTTTTGGTTTAACACTGAAGATAGAAGAAGGTAGATATGTGGTTCTGATAATATCTGAGAATCTTATTCTGACTTGGATTGCCTACATCAGAACAAAATGCTACATCTGTCCATGTAACTAACCATTCCCAGTAACCAGTTGCAAGCAGCATTCTATATCCAATGCAGGAAAATTATCCATAGAACCGTCAAACACGACAGCACAGAAACACACCCTGAGGCCCATTGAGTCCATGCTGAGCTATTATTCTGCCTAGACCCACTAACCTGCACCTGGACCATAGCCCTCAATACCCCTCCCACTAAAGCACCTATCATAATTTTTCTTACAGTCAAAATCAAGCTCATAGCTCGTTCCACGCTCTCACAACTCTGTGTGTGAAGTTCCTTCTAATGCTCCCTTTAAACATTACATCTTTCACCCTAAACCCATATCTTCTTGTCCTTGTCTCAACCAACTACAGTGGAAAAAGCCTGCTTATATTTACTCTGTCTATCCCCCTCACAATTTTGTATACCTCTATCAAATCTCTCCTCATTCTTTGACACTCCAGGGAATAAAGACACAACCTGTTTAACCTTTCCCTGTAACTCAGTTCCTAGAGTCCCATCAACATAGTTGAAAATCTTTTCTGCATTTCTTCAATCTTATTGATATATTTACTGGAGTTAGATGACCAGAACTGCACACAACACTCCAAATTTTGCCTCACCAAGGTCTTACACAACTTCACCATAATGTTCAAACTCCTTTACTCAATTTATGAAGGCCATTATACCAGGGATGGCCAAATTGGGGCTGGCAAACCACATGCGGGTCTTTGATATGTAATGTGTGGCTTGCAGAAATATGTTGGCCGAGACAGGAATCATACGAGCTGCACCTTGTATGCCAAAGAGCTGCCTGTGACTGCAGAGTCTTGCTAGGTCCAGGCTGCCCATCCACCAGAGCTCCCGACACCCCGACCGCGGACTCTCACCTTGGCCCCAGATGCCAGGCCATCCAAGCTCCTGATACCCTGGCCACCTTCCCATCTGAGCACCCGACGCCCCTGCCACCTTCCCATCTGAGCTCCCGATGCCCCCGCTACCTTCCCATCTGAGCTCCCGACGCCCCCACCACCCTCCCATCTGTGGTCCTGACATTCCGACCATGGAGTCTCGCCTAGGCTCCAGCCGCCTGCCCATCTGAGTTCCTGATGCCCCGAACATCGACTTAGCACACAGTCCCAGCAACCCGTCTGCCCATCCGAACTTTCTACACCCTGAACAGCCCAGGTACTTACCATGGTCAAATGTAGTGTGCGAGTAAAGGTTGACCCCCTTAAAATTTACCCAAAAAACTGTTCTACAAAATTCAACTATTACACGTTTTTGCACTTTTTGATTATTGAAACTAATACAAATTAGCAGTTTAAAAACTACATGCATGAATAAATATTATTACGTACGTGTATTTCTCAATATTTATATACAGTTTTTGTAATAATATGTGCATGTAGAGAAAACATTTGTAGTAGTAATATTTTCTCATGTCTTGCGGCTCTCAAAAATCTGAAGTTTTTTGTATGAGCCTCTTACATTAAGCAAATTTGGCCATCCTTGCAATATGCCAAAAGCTCTCTTTAGGACCCTATTTAAGTGTGAAGCTATTTTCAGGGAATTATTGATCTATATTCCCAAATCCCTCTGTTCCACTGCACTCCTCAGTGTCCAACTGTTTACTGTAAATTTCCTTCCTTTGTTTGTCTTCCCAAAGTGTAACACCTCACACTTGTCTGTATTAAATTCCATTTGCCATTTTTCAGTCCATTTTACCTGCTGGTCCAAATCTCTTTGAAAACCTTTCTCGCTGTTCACAACGCCTCCAATCCTAGTGTCAACTGCAAACTTTCTGATCTCTTTTATCAAATGCCCATTGGAGGCTTCATTGATGTGTTGGTATTCAATGAGTCACAGCGTCATACAGCAAGAAACAGACCCTCTGAACCTTCTTGTCTATGTTGACTAAATTGGCATTCTGGGCGAGACTTGCATTTGGTTCACATCCTTCTAAGCCTTTCCTTGTCATAAATCTGTCCAAATGCCTTTTGAATGTTGAAATTATACCTGCTTCTACAGTTTTGTCTGGCAACTCACCTAGCAGGGGAGAACCAGTGGTCAGGATGGCTGATCTCCCAGGACAAACCTATCCCATTGCACTTCAGGTGTGCTGACACCTGCAATGTCCCCAAATGTGGGATACTTGACTGCAAAATTTGTAGTAATGGGGGATTGTGTTCACGCTAAGGGCAGCACGGTTGGCCTAGCGGTTAGCGCAATGCCTTTACAGCACCAGCTATCGGGACCATGGTTCGAATCCTGTGCTGTCTGTAAGGAGTTTGTGTGTTCTCCCCGGGTTTTCCCCGGGGACTCCAGTTTCCTCCCACCATTCAAAATGTAGGTTAATTGGGTATAAATTGGGGGGCATGGACTCCTGGGCCGAACGGGCCTGTAACAGTGCTGTATGTCCAAATTTTTTACAAATTAACTCATTCCAGATATTCTGAATGAAAAGTGAAAGGAAAATCAGGGTTGTATGATCCAGTGATCATTAGGGGATCGGAGGTGGAGAGAGTGAGCAAATTTAAATTTTTGTGAATCACTATTTTGGAGGACATTTCCTGGGCTCAGCACACCATTGTCATCATGAAGAAAGCATGCCAGTAGCTTTACTTCTTCAGGAGTTTATGCCAGGGATCGAAAACCTAAGAAAATGTCCAGAGAAGTGTCATGGAAAGTGTGTTGACTGGCTGCATCAGGGCCTAGTTTTGGGACACCCATTGAGAAAATCTGCATGGAACGCTGCCATTGGAGAGCAGCAGCATTTATCCACACCACCCAGGACATGCTCTGTTCTCGCTGCTGCCAAAAGGGAAGAAGTACAGGTGCCACAAGACTCACACCACCAGGTTCAGGAACAGCTGGTACCCTTCCACCACCAGACTCTTCAACAACAATCAAGACTCATTTAACAACTCTTTGTGCATTATTTATTACCAAATATTCATTTTCTGTATTACACAGTCAGTTTATTTATATTTATCTCTTTTTCTATGCACATCTTTTCTTGAGTACATTTTTTGCCCTAGTGATAAGTAAAAATTCTGCCCAGCCAATAGGGCAAAGAATCTCAGGGTTGTATGTGATGTCAGTTCTCTGACAATAAAGTTGAACTTTGAACTTACTTGGGAAAAGCAGCATGACCTGAGGTGATCCACATTCCTGTCAGTGCCTCACGGTCTGACAGGAGATTGAACGGAGGGTGGTCAGGAAGGCGGGGTGGGAGAATTCTGGAGCTCAGCATCCTGAAGGCCATTAAATTCAGAGGGATGTACAAGAACAAAGGCACCTCTGAGGATTGCAGGGCTGTAGAAGGTGACATGAGATGGGTGGGCAGAGACCAGATATGAGCATACAAAAAGGATAAAAATAATGTAACTGCAAATTGCAAAGCAGCAAGTCCACACAGATCAGAAAGTACAGTACGGATGGGTGATCAGGACATAGAATATTCCAGCACAGTATAGGCCCTTCGGCCCATCATGTTGTGACGACTCTACAACAATCTAACCCTTCCCTAACTCACAGCCCATAAACCTCTATCTTTCCTACATCCATGTACCTATCTAAGAGTCTTTTAAATGCTCCTATTGTACCAGCCTCCACCAGCACCCCCACGCCCAGCAATGTATTCTAGGCACCGACCACTGACCGATTAAAATACTTACCTCTGATATCTCCCCTGAAGTTCCCTCCACTCACCTTAAACAGATATCCTCTGGCATTTGCTATTGTCTCTCCAGGAAGAAGAAGCTGGCTCTCCATCTTATCTAAGCCCCTCATAATCTTATACACCTCTATAAGTTACCTCTTATACTTTGTCACTCCAAGGAGAAAACCCCCAGCTCTGTTAACTTTGCCTCATAAGACATGTTCTTCAATCCAGGCAACATCCTGGTAAATCTCCTCTGCACCCTCTCCAAAGCATCTGCATTCTTCCTGTAATGTGGCGACCAGAACAGAATACAATACTCTGGTTTAACCAGAGTTTTATAGAGATGCAACATTACCTCACGTCTCTTGACCTCAACCCCCTGACTAATGAAGGGCAGCACTTCATATGCCTTCGTAACCACCTGATCATCTTGTTTGGCAACCTTGAGGGATCTATGGACCTGGATCCCTCTGTTCTTCCACACCGATAGGAATCCTGCTATTAACCATGTTCTATGCCCAACTATGCATCCTCCCAACATCCTGCTGTAACCATCTATGATCTTCTACATTGTCCAATATGGTGCAAGGTCAAGGACGCCTTCAGCAGAGGTTTAATTTTCTGGAGGTTGGTTGTCCAGGAGCGACAGTTCCATTGGCAGCGCCTTCCCTAATTGCGAACTCTCCACCACTGAACCAGCGGAGCCTCTTTCAGTGGGATCAACCATGAGTGAACGTTGCCATTTATGCACTGATTCCTTCTGTTGCGGGATGTATTCCAGAACAGTTTTTGACACTTTCTCACAGCAGGTTCCTATCTCAGCAGTGATGTGAGATGTCAGGCGTGCCCTCTAGACAAGGCTTAGGGGGGGGCATGGGCATGGGAGGGTCTCTCCATCTCCACACAATCATTTTCCACACACCTCTTTTGCACCCCCCTTCCCCCACACACACATGCACATGTTCACTTAATTAGCTGGGAAGATTGGAGAGAGAACATGAGCAATGGGATGTAAAAGCTGTGAAATTCAGGCAGTTGGGAATGCCTGACAGATTAGACTGTGATGACATAACAGAAGACATCACCATCAAGATCATCCTTACCTCACCCTCTCAGAGACATTACTTACTTCTTTCAGTTCCTTCCCCACTCCCTCTTCCAATTGTTTCCAGTTCTGACAAAGGTCCTGAAACACGAGCTCTCTTACTCTCTCATGTGGATGCTGTCCGTCCAGCTGAGTGTTTCCCATTTTCCTGTTTTACCTCCTTTTCTCACCTCAGGCTCTTACCAACTTCCTTAACTTCAGGTCCTTAGCTACCAACCCCATCAGCAGTGGAAACAGTTCCTCCCTTTTCAAGCTTATAAAGCCATTTGTGGTTACGAATGTCTCAACCAAGATGCCACTGACCCTAATTCAGCTTTCAGGAGACCAATCCCAACTTTCCACACATCGTCGCACAGCACCGAAGTTCTTCGGTACTGAGTCAAACGAGAGGGCCTGCAGTCGTTGGGGTCAAGTGCAAAACTCAGTAGGTCAGGCACCATCTGAATAAAGAAAAGGGCAGCCAATGTTTCAGGTCTGGGGAACTTCTTAAAGGTACAGATATAAGCAAAAAGCAATTAGGTGCCTGAATAAAAAGGTGGGGGAAGAGGAGGGAGGAAGGGACAGGGGAAGGAGCACAGACTAACAAGTAGGAGGTCATAGATGGATAGAGGTGGGAGTGCAGAAGAGAAGAAAGCTGAAAGTGATAGGAGGAGAGGATCAGGGAGAGGCCCCTGGAAGGGAAGGGAAGTGGGAGCAGGAGGAATAGAGACAGAGGGATAGGGAAAGACAGATGCACGGGGAAAGGGTTAATGAAAATTGGAGAAGACTATGTTAAACACATTCGGTTGGAGATGTTGTTGAGAGGTGTTGTTCCTCGAATTTGTGGATGGCCTTGGTTTAACACTGCATGAGCCCATGGACAATCCTCAGCTCTGAATCATTCCAGCAGTATTTCTTTTGCCTGAAGCATGCGACCTAAATTGGACAGCTGTGGACTCCCACTGGAACTGAGTGAGTGTGTCCAGTCCTCTACAGGACCTTTCTGAAGTTCTTCCTCAAACAAGAGATAATGAAGCTGGTTCCAGAGTTTTCCATTCTTGCTGAGTCTCTTGTACCCACTGCTATTTCTCTGCACTCAAAACTCTGTACAAAGTTAACTGCTTTAAAACAAAGCCATTCTGCTTCTGTTCGAATCAGAATTGCAATCCCACTTGATTTCCTTATCTTGTGTTGAAATGCCAGCATTTGGTGTGAAATAGAAGTCACCTCTCTCCTGGAAACTGTAATCTGTTCATTATCGCTCTTCATAGAGTTGTTGCGGTAAACGTGACACTGAGGTGCAAACCCTCGAGTGCCTTCTGAAGGTTTTGCACTCAATCTATTGCAGACAATAGAAGTAGGCGGCCTTTTTGTGAAGCTGACATTTCAGTGACTCAGGCTAGAATCTGCAGGTGTAGGGACGGAGACTGAAGCAAGACCAGTAATTAGCTTCCCGATTGCAGCGTCTTGGTGAGGGGACATGGCAGGGACAAGCTGATAACCTGCCTTGGTGGCAGAAGGACACCAGGTTTCTCAGGGTTGGCACTGACATATTACTATGCCGAACCCTGGAGATGAATCACATTGTAAAGTACAGTATTCACCTCAACACTCACTTTGTTGGTTTTATTTGTCTAGGCTTCCTTCCCCCTGCTCTCTCAGCACCTCGTTAAGTGAGCAGAGAGTTGGTTCTGTGCCTTCTGGGCTGCATCAGGGGCAGACTCTTCCCTTTTGCTCATGTTGATGGTAGGTTAATAGATTAAGTTTATTATCATCTGACTGTACATATTTTTTTTCTTCTTTGGCTTGGCTTCGCGGACGAAGATTTATGGAGGGGGTAAAAAGTCCACGTCAGCTGCAGGCTCGTTTGTGGCTGACCAGTCCGATGCGGGACAGGCAGACACGATTGCAGCGGTTGCAAGGGAAAATTGGTTGGTTGGGGTTGGGTGTTGGGTTTTTCCTCCTTTGCCTTTTGTCAGTGAGGTGGGCTCTGCGGTCTTCTTCAAAGGAGGCTGCTGCCCGCCAAACTGTGAGGCGCCAAGATGCACGGTTTGAGGCGTTATCAGCCCACTGGCGGTGGTCAATGTGGCAGGCACCAAGAGATTTCTTTAGGCAGTCCTTGTACCTTTTCTTTGGTGCACCTCTGTCACGGTGGCCAGTGGAGAGCTCGCCATATAATACGATCTTGGGAAGGCGATGGTCCTCCATTCTGGAGACGTGACCCATCCAGCGCAGCTGGATCTTCAGCAGCGTGGACTCGATGCTGTCGACCTCTGCCATCTCGAGTACTTCGACGTTAGGGGTGTAAGCACTCCAATGGATGTTGAGGATGGAGCGGAGACAACGCTGGTGGAAGCGTTCTAGGAGCCGTAGGTGGTGCCGGTAGAGGACCCATGATTCGGAGCCGAACAGGAGTGTGGGTATGACAACGGCTCTGTATACGCTTATCTTTGTGAGGTTTTTCAGTTGGTTGTTTTTCCAGACTCTTTTGTGTAGTCTTCCAAAGGCGCTATTTGCCTTGGCGAGTCTGTTGTCTATCTCGTTGTCGATCCTTGCATCCGATGAAATGGTGCAGCCGAGATAGGTAAACTGGTTGACCGTTTTGAGTTTTGTGTGCCCGATGGAGATGTGGGGGGGCTGGTAGTCATGGTGGGGAGCTGGCTGATGGAGGACCTCAGTTTTCTTCAGGCTGACTTCCAGGCCAAACATTTTGGCAGTTTCCGCAAAGCAGGACGTCAAGCGCTGAAGAGCTGGCTCTGAATGGGCAACTAAAGCGGCATCATCTGCAAAGAGTAGTTCACGGACAAGTTTCTCTTGTGTCTTGGTGTGAGCTTGCAGGCGCCTCAGATTGAAGAGACTGCCATCCGTGCGGTACCGGATGTAAACAGCGTCTTCATTGTTGGGGTCTTTCATGGCTTGGTTCAGCATCATGCTGAAGAAGATTGAAAAGAGGGTTGGTGCAAGAACACAGCCTTGCTTCACGCCATTGTTAATGGAGAAGGGTTCAGAGAGCTCATTGCTGTATCTGACCCGACCTTGTTGGTTTTCGTGCAGTTGGATAATCATGTTGAGGAACTTTGGGGGACATCCGATGCGCTCTAGTATTTGCCAAAGCCCTTTCCTGCTCACGGTGTCGAAGGCTTTGGTGAGGTCAACAAAGGTGATGTAGAGTCCTTTGTTTTGTTCTCTGCACTTTTCTTGGAGCTGTCTGAGGGCAAAGACCATGTCAGTGGTTCCTCTGTTTGCGCGAAAGCCGCACTGTGATTCTGGGAGAATATTCTCAGCGACACTAGGTATTATTCTATTTAGTAGAATCCTAGCGAAGATTTTGCCTGCAATGGAGAGCAACGTGATTCCCCTGTAGTTTGAGCAGTCTGATTTCTCGCCTTTGTTTTTGTACAGGGTGATGATGGTGGCATCACGAAGATCCTGAGGCAGTTTACCTTGGTCCCAACAAAGCTTGAAAAACTCATGCAGTTTGGCATGCAGAGTTTTGCCGCCAGCCTTCCAGACTTCTGGGGGGATTCCATCCATACCTGCTGCTTTGCCACTTTTCAGTTGTTCGATTGCCTTATATGTCTCATCCAGGGTGGGAACCTCATCCAGCTCTAGCCTTAGGGGCTGTTGAGGGAGCTGGAGCAGGGCGGAATCTTGGACTGAGCGGTTGGTACTGAAAAGAGATTGGAAGTGTTCTGACCATCGGTTGAGGATGGAGATCTTGTCGCTGAGGAGGACTTTGCCGTCTGAGCTGCGCAGCGGGCTTTGGACTTGGGGTGAGGGGCCGTACACAGCCTTTAGAGCCTCGTAGAAACCCCTGAAGTCGCCAATGTCCAACGCTGGTGGAAGCGTTCTAGGAGCCGTAGGTGGTGCCGGTAGAGGACCCATGATTCGGAGCCGAACAGGAGTGTGGGTATGACAACGGCTCTGTATACGCTTATCTTTGTGTACATATACTACTAGATAAAACAGCATTTCACTGGATCACAGTGTGCACACATACACACAATACAAAGCACATAATAACCCCATGGACACAATGATATAAAAATGTTGTATAAGACATTGATGAGGCCAAATTTGGAGTATTGTGTGCAATTTTGGTCACCCAATTGCAAGGAAGATTGAAAGAGTGCAAAGAAGATTTACAAGATGTTGCTGGGTCTTGAGGAACTGAGTTACAGGGAAAGGGTAAGCAAGTGCAGCACAGTTAGCGTAGCAGTTATTGAAATGCTGTTCCAGCGCTCATGGCTCAGGTTCGAATCCGGCGCTGGCCGTAAGGAGTTTGTACGTTCTCCCTGTTTCTGTGTGGACTCCTCTGGATGTTCTGGTTTACTCCCACCCTCCAAAAATGTACAGAGGTTGTAGGTTTATTGGGGTATTTGGGTGACATGGGCTTATGGAACAGAAGGGCCCGTTACTGTGCCTATGTCTAACTTTAAAAAAAATAACAAATTTGAAAAAAAAAAATTTAAAAAATTAACTTTGGACTTTATTTCCTGGAGCATCAGAGACTGAGGGGAGATTTGATAGCCGTATTCAAAATGATGAGGGATATAGATAGAGTAAATGCAAGCAGGACTTTTTCCACCGTGGTTGGGTGAGACATAAACTAGAGGACATGGGTTAAGGGTGCAAGTGAGATGTTTAGGGGAAAAATTAGGGGGAACTTCTTCACTCAGAGGGTGATGAGAGTGTGGAATGAACTGCCAGCTGAAGTGGTGAATGCAGGCTCCATTTCAACATTTAAGAAAAATGAGGACAGTTCTGTGGATGGAGGGCTATGATCTGCGTGCAGGTCAATGGGAAAGAATAATAGTTCAGCACAGGCAAGATTGGCTGAAGGCCCTATTTGTGCTGTCTTGTTTTCTGCTTCTATAGGTCTATATCCTACCTGTAGTGGGATGGAAGGTGGGATTAAAGCTTGTGCTGGGTGGGAGAACAATTCAGGCCTGCTAGAATCATCCATCCCAATGCCCGCAGAGGTTCAGCAGAGTGTCACTTGACTGGTTGACCTTCCCCA
Source organism: Narcine bancroftii (assembly GCF_036971445.1). NCBI lineage: Eukaryota > Metazoa > Chordata > Chondrichthyes > Torpediniformes > Narcinidae > Narcine > Narcine bancroftii. The sequence continues at coordinate 15,676,365 of NC_091473.1, forward strand.
GTGGTCCCCTGCTTGGGTATCTGAATCTGGGGCAGGAGGCCCAAATCTCTTCCACTCCTACACCCACTCTATGAACCTGGTCTAATGATGGGACTTCTTGTCATCCATCTAAGTACAATGCACTGATTTTAGTGGAATTCTTGCTAATTGCAGCTGCAATATGCATACAGCACTCAAACAAATAAAAGTATAAATTAACACAATGCACAGTGAACATCACAGATAGTGCACCACTATTACAGGGCCAGGTTCGAATTCAGCACTGTTTGTAAGGAGTTTGTACATTCTTGCTGCGTCTGCGTGGGTTTCCCCCATCCTCCAAAGACATGCTGGGGTTGTAGGTTAATTGGGGTATTTGGATGGCACAGGCTCATGGGTTGGAAGGGCCTGTGAACAATGCTGCATGCCTGAATTAAAAAAGTAAATTAAAAATGCACAAGAGAGAAATACCTAATAAGCTGGTGGAAAAATGGTGATGCTTCATTTGTACAGACAGACCTTTTGGTGGTCATGGGGTAGGATAGTTCAGGGAGATTCAAGCATCTGATAGCTGTTGAATATGAATGGTTATTGAACCTAGAGGTGCTGGACTTCAGGATTCTGTACCTCCTGCCTGAAGGTAGCAGAGAGAAGAGGTTGTGACCAGGATGCTGGCAGTCCTTTTTGATGTTGGTTGCCTCCTTGAGGCAACACCTCAAAGAGAAGCCTGCAATGGATGGGAGGTCGGAACCAGTTCCCTGGACATCCCCTGTGACACTCCTTCCTGCCTTCTTGCAGCAGTGTTGCCTGAGATTATTCTGGGTTGAAGGAGGATATTGAGGGAGTGACGCGAGAGAGGGAGGGCTAGGAAAATTACACCTTGGACTTTCCCCCTTATTCCTGTGAACAGGGCTGTTCCTTTTGGAATTTCTGGCGGCTGCAGGAATGGGGAGAGAAGGATTAAGGTTGCCAGTGTGTGATGATGTAATGGGGGGGCGTATTATACTGACTGCTTGCTATTGGCTATGGCTGTAGAGATATTCCACCCTACTGGTATAACAGATGGAGATGCTTTCCCACTGGCCAGTTTAGTGGTGGTTCTAGTCTGTTAATAAAAGCCCTGTATTAGTATAACACTTGTCTGGTCCATGTCTATGCATATCACAGTGTTCTTCCTCAGCACCTTGCTGACCGAACCTAGCCAAGGAAAACATACCTTTGCCAAGAAATCTCGTGGCTTCGCTGTTCAAAAGCCTCCAGACCAGAGGGAAACTTTGTCTCTGAGTGTGAGGGCCCACTAGTGGTGTAACCAGGGTTGGTGTTCCCCCCCACCCCATCACATTAGCAATATTTGAAAAAAAATATATATATGTATACTGTAGTTGTAACAATATAGAATAATGTGATAAATAGCTTAAATGTGATATTTCTTAGATTTGTTTTGTAAAATCTTTCTACATTGAATTCCAACATTATTAGTTACATTATTAGTAACAGACCAGAAGCTTTTTTGATTTTTCTCCTTTTTTCCTTTAATTACTATTTCATTTTCAAGTTATTGATATGAGTTCACAAATACTAATGACCACAATATTGTAGCTAAAACACCATAAAATTTGACAAAAGCAGCAACTATAAAAACACCAGCCGCATCAAAAACAACATCTCGTGCTTGTAGCGCGTACAGACGAAACCATGTGATTTGAAGCGTCATTGTAATTGGGTAATAACGACAGCTCTGATTGGAGCGCATTAGAAAGTTTAAAAAGTAAATTAGCATAGAGCTTTGGCCCTGTAGGTTTATTGATGCATGAAACTGGGCTTACGAAAAATGTTGTTATAAATAACTACAAGGATATTTTTGTAAAAAATAATAAACTTCTGCTGGAACACTGCACAAAAATTTTATAGGCATTCATTTTGGTGTCATGGCCTCTGATGTCACCCAGTGTGCTCCTCACCCACTGCATCGCCCAGTGACATCAATGAGGCATACTGTGCTCCTTCTAAGTTACTGGAATGTGGGATCAGTCACCCACCATACACTTGACACAGACCCCACACTGTCCCACCCCTACCCCCATCCCCACTGTGTCTGCTGTGAGAAGCTCTGGAAGGGAAGATCACTTAGTGAATTAATGATCAGGTGTGTTTTTCTGTTCGTTTGTGTGCGTGTGCGAACATAGTGTCCGTACCTGAACATAGTGTCCATACCTGCTGTCAGTGCTTGTCACACTGATCCTATTTCCCAGCACTCGCCCGGGCTTCTCTGCCCGTGAGATGGAATTTGGGCCGATGGACAGTGATTTACGGGCTCGGAGTTGCTGCTGAATCATCCTTATTGTCAACATTCACCTCCTTATCCCTAACTCTGGATACACCACATTCCTTTTGATTGTGCATCCACTCTGCACTCACTGGAAAGCTTCATAGGTGGACAAGTAATGAAATGGGCAAGATCTTCAGCTGACGACAGGGTTGATGACACTGTGTCAGCTTGACACAGAGCTCTGCTCAAACCTAGTCCTTTTACACAGATGATCATCATCGTCCTGCTCCTTTACGATCCACGAAGCAGCACTTCAATTAGTCCACAGTCAGTAATTGAAATTAGCTTTTCAAAGCACGCAGTGCCGATTGAGCTTCAAGCAAACATTCTACTTATTCCTTGAAGGGTGGCGCAGGCCCGAAGCGTCTGCAGTATATTTATGTCTCCTATGGACAGTGAAAAGACCAGCTGAGTTCCTTCAGCATTTCGCTGTGTTTTTACAAGAACGAGAGCAGCTCCACCTTTAGAATTCCCAGTTTTCTCATGAATGAGATCACACCAAGGTAATAATGAACACTGAAAGCCTCCTTGAAGAAATCCAATATTCCCCTAACCTGGCGACTTCTGCCTAATGACCATTGAGGCTCTGGTCGATGGGTCAGGAGAGGATGTGTGAAAAATGGGGCTCTGAAAAATTAGCACAGGCAGCAAGGATAGTGTAGCGGTTAGCCTGACGCTATTGCAATGCCAGTGGCAGAGTTAGAAACCGCTGCTGTCTGTAAGGTACATTTTTCGCATGACCTGTGTAGGTATCCTCCTGGTGCACTGGTTAGTTCCTGCTTTCCAAAGACGTGTGGGGGTCAGGAGGTTAATTGGTCACGTGGGTGTATTTAGGCAGTGTGTGCTGTTGGATGGAAGGGTCATTTACTGTGCGGTGGCTCTAAAAAACAAAATTCTGGAGGCTGAGCACTGGCCTCTAGACGCTGTACTTGGACAGTGAACACTGTAAACTGGGAACTGGGCCCTGGGAATAGAACATTTGATGCTGGGTGCTGGGCACTGGACAGTAGGAATTGGGCAGTGGACACAATGCAATGAACACTTGGAACTGAAGACTAGACACTGGAGGCTGAACACTGGGCACTGTTGACTGCACACTCGGGACTGGCACAGAATACTGAACACTGGATGCTGGAAACTGAACACTGGCCACTCTGCTGGTCATAGGAGAAGAATCGAATCAGCCCAGGAACACAAAGAGTCCAAGTAGCTCACTTGCAGGGATAATTTTTAAGCTACAGACAGCTTCTCAATGAATGATGGCATCATGAGCCAATCACTACTTTATCTGAGTTCTGTCTTCTTAATTTGTTTGGAGTCACTGCAACAAACACATATGCTCAGCAGCGGAAAGTCTCATAGGCAGTAATTCCACCTTGCAGGGCCACAGCGCTTTAAAATCTCACACTGCCTCTCAACACTGAACCTTTGATGTCTGGCATGAGAAATCCTTTTTCAAAGGGAGCAATTCCCGATACAGAGGGAGCATCCAGCTGTGTTCCAGGTGTTGCTTCATGCTTCTAGCCCCGAGCAGACTTTCCACTCACAAAAATCACCACCACCGGGTCACTTAGAAGCCACAACACTTTCGCAAACTGGCTTGACACTTTGCAAAAACCGTTGAGCTAATGCACAGGAGCACTGGAGAAACTCAGCACGACATGGCAGCAAATGCACTGTAAAAGACAGTCAATCTTTTGGCCCTGAGCTCTTGGTCAGGGATTGCAAAGCAGCCAGACAGACCCATCCCCCAGAAATTCAAACCCCACTTCAGCACTCACTCCTTCTCTTCCACTTCCCAGTTCCCTAAACTCCTCATCTGAGAGAAGCAGCAATTTATTTGTACTGGTTTGGATTTATTATGCTCTGAAGATGGAACTGGAAGGTGGAGTTATCCTGGCCCATAGTTCCCTTAAGGTTGCCACATAATGTTGTAACTCTATAAAAGTCTAGTTAGGCGACTTTGAGTAGTGTGTTCAGTCTGGTTGCCTCTTTACAGGAAGTATACAAATTCTTTATAGAGGGGGTGCAGAGGAGTTTTTCCAGGATGTTGCCTGGTTTGGAGAACATGTCATATGAAGCAAGGTTGACAGAGTTAGGGCTTTTCTCTTTGGAGCGATGAAGGATGAGAGGGTGATTTAATAAAGGTGGGGAAAAACCCAACATCCAACCCCAACCAACCAATTTTCCCCTGCAACCGCTGCAACTGTGTCTGCCTGTCCCGCATCGGACTTGTCAGCCACAAACGAGCCTGCAGCTGACGTGGACATTTACCCCCTCCGTAAATCTTCGTCCGCGAAGCCAAGCCAAAGAAGATAAGATTATGAAGGGCTCAACCAGCCAGATCTTTTTTCCAAGGGTGACAGTAGCAAATACCAGAGGATATGTGTTTAAGGTGAATGGAGAAAGGTTTAGGGGAGATGTGAGAGGTAATTTCTTTTTAAAAAAACACAGAGAGGAAAGTGCCTGGAATGCATTGCTGCCAGGGGTGGTGGTGGAGGCTGGTACAATAGGGGCATTTCAAATTAAATAGTTCTTGGAACGGATATTAAAAGTGAATTTACATTTTGACCCATTGTTGTTTTTATTAGGAGATATTAAGTTGATAGCTTTAAGATTGAGATTGACTCTGTATCAAATTTAATTTTTGTCTCTGGCTGTTTCTAAAAAGTGTTTAGCTATTACATGGAAATCAGACTCAGTTTTAGGTATGAAAAGATGGCATAATGAAATGAAAGCCTGTATTCCTTTAGAAAAGATTACATATCATTTAAGAGCTAAATATTTTTACTTTACTAAAGTTTAGAGCCCTTTGAAAACTATTGGTGTTAAAATTTGGTCTCTCGGTCCACTTTGATGGATGCCACCATTCTTGTGGCCAAAAGGTTTAAATATGATTGTCGTAGATGATAATCTCCTTTTACTTTCTTTGTAGGTGGGGAAGGGAGGAGAGAGGGTATTAGTAGGGTGGTTGGGGGTTTGTTTTGATATAAATGATTAATCACACTATGTCTGTATTAATATGTAGTAACTAACGTTATGTGATTTTAAATTTTAAATAAAATGTAAAAAAAAATAGGTGCATTTAAAAGACTTTCAAAGAGGCAGATGGATATGAGAATAATAGAGGGTTATGGGTGTGAGGGAGGGAAGGGTTAGATTGTTGTGGATCCTGGGCTGAAGGATCTGTACTGTGCTGGAATATTCTATTTTCTTAAGTGAGGCCTCTGCTCTGAAAGGAAAACCAGGGAATGCATGCTGGTGGGTTGACTGGCAGCTATATAACGACTCTAGTGGGTCAGGGGAGAGGTGGAATCTGGGAGGGAGCTAATCGAAATGTGGGGAGAATGCAATAAGATTAGTGTCAGTCCAGACGAAGGGTCCCAAGGCCTGCTTCCCTGCTGTGAGACTCCCTCCCTCTCACACCAACTCAGTTGTGGTGTCCTACTGTTGAAAAACATGCACCATCCTCCCAATCAACATCCCTTGAGATAAATAGGCAAGTCCCAGCCATTTGAAAGGCAGAAAGGAGTAGTATTGGCACAAGGTGGAATGTAAGCTGACACATGGGATTCACCAGGATGTTGATTGGATTAGCAGATGTTAGTTATGGGAAGAGGCTGGATACCCTGGGCTTGTTTACCCTGGACTGCAGGCTGAGGGGTGACTAGATAAAATTATATCGGATGATAGTTTCCTGCAATGTGTGGGAAGATCATGTCTTACAACTTTTTTTGAGGAGGTGATGAAGTTGATTGTTGAGGTTAAGGCAGTGGATATTATCTATGTGGATTTTAACGAGGCATTTGACATGGGCCCTCACCCAAAAGATGCATATGTATGGCGTCCATGATGAAATGACAGCTTGCATTTGGAATTGGCTGTCCATAGAAGGGTGTTATTCAGGCTGGAGACCTTCCACCAGTGGAATTCCAGAGAAATCGGTGTTGGGGTCTCTGTTGTTTATGACTGACTTGTATGAAAAAGTAGGTGGGGTAGGTTAGTAAGGTTGCAGATGATACAAGGATTGGTGGTATTTTGGAGGATTATCATTGAATACAACAAGAGAGAGATCAGTTACAGAGAATTGGAAGATGAAGTTTGATCTGGACAAGTGTAAGGTGTTGGTCTCACACTTAAAAGAATGTGCAGAGGGGAAATGAGTTGTGAGAGTGCGTGTGTGCCCATGACCATGAGGGTCAGTTTGAGGGCACCCATCCTTTTTTTAATTTTTTTTATTATTCACACTGTGAATCATGTCAACCAAAATATGTACAAATGTTTCTCATTAAATTTACACAGTGACCTTTGCTCCCTTTTTTTCCCCCTTTCCCTCCCTCCCCTCTACCCACCCCCCAAAACCCATTAGTATTCAACATATACAATACAATAAAACCAATAAAACCATAAAACAATATTTTGACACAAAGGTAAATAAATCCAGTTTGATCTTGTTTTACTATTTTTGGTACACAATTGGCCAATCTGTTTGCTAATAATTTCGCTATTATCTTATAATCTGAGTTAAGTAGAGATATTGGTCTATATGATGCTGGTGTTAATGGATCCTTCCCTGTCTTTGGTATTACTGTAATTATTGCTGTCTCACATGAATCTGACAAGTTTTGTGTTTCTTCTACCTGGTTCATTACTTCCAGGAGAGGAGGAAGTAATAACTTCAAATGTTTTATAAAATTCTATTGGAAATCCATCCTCTCCTGGTGTTTTATTGTTTGGCAGCTTTTTTAATATATCTTGTACTTCCTCTATTTCAAATGGTTTTATTAGTTTGTTTTGTTCCTCTTCCTGCAATTTCAGCAATTCAATTTTAGCGAAAAATTCCTCTATTTTGTCATTTTTTCCCTCGTTCTCAGTTTGGTGTAATTGTTCATAAAATTCCTTAAAATACTCATTACTCTCTATTGGATTATATGTAATTTGAGCTTGTTCTGTTTTAAGTTGCCAGTCTAATATTTTATGTGTTTTTTCTCCCAGTTCGTAATACTTTTGCTTTGTTTTCTTTATGTTCTTCTCCACCTTATACGTTTGTAATGTTTCGTATTTTACTTTTTTGTTTGCCAATTCTCTCCTTTTCGTTATATCATCCCATTTTACTAATTCCTTTTCTGTACTTACTATCTTCCTTTCCAGCTGCTCTGTTTCCCGATTGTAATCCTTTTTCATCTTAGTCACATAATTTATTATCTGCCCTCTAATGAAGGCTTTCATTGCATCCCATAATATAAATTTATCTTTCACTGATCCTGTGTTTATTTCAAAATATGTTTTAATTTGGCATTCAATAAACTCCCTAAATTCCTGCCTTTTAAATAGCATGGAGTTTAATCTCCATCTATATGTTCTTGGTGGGCTGTCCTCCAGTTCTATTGCTAATAATAGGGGTGAATGATCTGATAGTAGTCTAGCTTTGTACTCAGTTTTCCTAACTCTCTCTTGCATTTGGGCTGACAATAAAAACATATCAATCCTTGAGTAAGTTTTGTGCCTACTCGAATAATACGAATATTCCTTCTCTCTTGGGTGTTGCCTCCTCCATGTATCCATCAGTTTCATTTCCTGCACTGACTTAACCATAAATTTGGCTACTTTATTCTTATTACTTGTCTTTTGTCCAGTTTTATCCAACATTGGGTCCAAATTAAGGTTAAAATCTCCTCCTTTCAATATATTTCCTTGTGTGTCTGCAATTTTCAAAATAATATCCTGCATAAACTTTTGATCCTCCTCGTTAGGTGCATATATATTGAGCAAATTCCAAAATTTGGAGTATATCTGACATTTTATCATTACATACCTCCTGCCGGATCTAATATTTCTTCCTCTATTTTAATTGGTACATTTTTGTTAAATAGTATGGCTACACCTCTAGCTTTTGAATTATAAGATGCTGCTGCTATGTGTCCTACCCAGTCTCTCTTTAATTTGTTATGTTCCGCTTCAGATAGATGTGTTTCCTGCACAAATGCTATATCTATGTTTTCCTTCTTCAATAAATTTAGTAGCCTCTTCCTTTTGATTTGGTTATGTATTATGTATTCCATTAATGTTTACAGTCATATAGTTCAACATGGCCATCTTAAATCTTGCTTATATTTCTTTTCCACCTCTTCACCACCTCCATCCCTCTTTTCCCCATTTTCATCTTAGTTTTCTCTTATTAAACTTAATGTACGACAACACATTTAAGACATAAAGTACCCCCGCGGTTAGGGTACCCATCCTTGACAGGAAATTCGTCCAAGGATCCTGAGGGTGAGATAAACACTGATGATGGGAAGGGTACGTTCTCTCTGGAACTAATATCTGTTTGGAGACACTGCGTTAGATACAAGCCTGCAGCATGTAGCCCTGGGTCAGAAGAATGGGAGAAATACAGTTCCGGAGGATGTAATCAGTAAATAAAAACAGTCACCATGGCAACAGAACAACCTTTACAAACCTCTGCCACTGATTACACAGAGCAAAGAGACTTCTGTTATAAAATGGAATGAAATTGGCTGTGCATGTTCCTGCACTCCCAAACTCTCTTATCAGCTCTCTTTTGATTCGTTGTGCTATTAAATGACACTGGATGCCAATTTTATCGTTACCACCCACATGTCTGTAGGGTGCAGGAGGAAACTGGAGCAAATGAGAGTGGGAGAATGCCCACATGTTCACAGGGAGAACATGCAAATTCAGCGCAGACTGTGCCCTGAGCAGGGGTCTATGGCACGGTGAGGAAGCAGTGCTACCTCCCTGACTGTCCAATCCTGTGGGATTCCACACCTTCAGTCTACTTCCTGTCCAATCCCATGGGAATCCCATACCTTGCCCATCCAATTCTGTGGGATCCCATACCTCATCTGTCCAATCCTGTGGGATCCCACACCTCTGATCCACTGCCCGTCCAATCCTGTGAGATCCCACACCTCTGATCCATTGCCCATTCACTCCTTCAAAGTTACCAGAAGATAAGTCAACAGATTAAACTAACAAAGCATTAAACAATATAATTTACAGAGTGAGAGAATGTGAGAAGAGGGGAGATAGAAAGAGAGTGTGGGTGAAAGAGAAAGTGAGGAGAGGAGAGAGGGAAAGGGACAGAAAAAGTGAGCTACTGAGCAGAGATAATGAGAGAGAGGGAAATGGGAAGATCAAGTGGGGAGAGAGGGAATTTGGAGGAGTGAGAGAGACAAATGGATAGAGAAAGTGAACAAGAGTGAGAGAGAATAAATGAGAGAAATAAAAAGGGGAGTGAGTTAGGGAGAGACTGGGAGAGAGAGAGAGGGGGAGAGGGAGAATATGTGTGAGAGTGCACGAGTGAGAGAGAGTGATTAAGAGAGGAGAGAGAATAGGAGAGAAAAAGGGGAGAGCAGCCAAAGAGAGAATATTGAGTATAGAGGTTGGGAGGTTATGTTGCAGTTGTACAAGACATTGGTGAGGCTCCATTTGGAGGATTGTGTTCAGTTTTGGTTACAGTGCTACAGGAAAGATGTCAAGAAGGAGAGGGTGCAGAGAAGATTTATGGGATTTTTTACCAGGACCCAGGAGCCTGAGCCAGAGGGAGAGGTTGAGCAGGCTGGTGCTTTATTCCTTGGAGTGCAGGAGGACGAGAGATGATCTTATGGAGTTGAATAGATTAGGTGAACGCACCCAGTCTTTTACCCAGAATAGGGAAATCAGTAGCCAGAGGACAGAGGTTTAAGGTGAGGGGGGAGAGATTTAGCAGGGACCTGAGGGGTTACTTTTTACAGAGGGTGATGCACATGGGGAATGGGTTGCCATAGGTGGTTGAGGCAGGTACTATTGCAATATTTTAGAAACATTTGGACGGATACATGGATAGAACAGGTTTAGAGGGATACGGGCCAAATGCAGGTGGGACTAGTGTGGGTGGGACATAAGCAAGTCAGCATAGGCAAGTTGGGCTGAAGGGTCACCATGTAACTCTGTGGTGCATCTGTCCCAGCTCAGAACACAGTTTATTACACACTTGGACTACAGCCATTTAATAGAGTGTCTTTTCAAAGCAGTTCCTCTGAGCTTTCTCAGGAATTATACTTGAAGTCACCTGACCAATTTGTAACTTCTGATTCTGGTCCCTTGTGTAGTTAATCATTACATTCTTTGATAGCCAGTGACAGTTGCATGCTGAATTGTTTGTACAACCACTCCAGAACGCAGCTCAACTCTGCAAGGAAGATCAGATTTATACATGTCCAGACAGCGGTGGACCAGTGATGGGCTCTGCAGCTGAAGAAGATATAGGCAATAGACTGTTGGTGACTGGAGGCAAAGAACCCAAGCAGGCTGCTGGGATCTATGGTTAAAGGATTCACACCAGCTGCAGACTGCTGGAGACTGGCTTGAGCCTGGCTGAAGGGGTATAAAATATCGGATGAGAGAGGGTGCTGAAGGTGTTGAAGGCTTCCTGATCGTGCCAGAGGACCAGATCTGAAGCTTGAGCTGAGGATGGTTTGGATTGAAGGCTGGGTGACTGTGAAGGCCCCAGGACCACTGGAGACAAATGCACAGACACTCAGACTGTAAAAGGCTCCCGACAATCTCTACTGATGTTGAATTTGTCTGCCTTATGGTGAATTTTTTTTTTTTTTATTTTTTTTTTAAATTTTTTATTTTTCACACCATAAATCACAATAGCCATGATATACACTTTTTCTTTTCCACACATTTACAGTGACTTTTTCTCCCTCCCCCCTCCCTCCTCCCAAGCCACCCCCCCACCCCCCCCCTCTCATCCATTTTAGGTATACAATCTAGGTTGCATTAATTCAGTTAGACAATGTTGTCATTCAACAAAAATACACCAGAAATTCTACTGAGTCCATTCTTTTCTTTTCTTCTCCTTCCATCAACTTAGGTAATGTTTGTTCCCGGTAGGTTTTCGCTATTGTATTTAAAGTAAGGCTCCTATACTTGTTCGAATATTTCAATATTATTTCTTAAACTATATGTTATTTTTTCTAATGGAATACATTTATTCATTTCTATATACCATTGTTGTATTTTCAAATTATCTTCCAATTTCCAGGTTGACATAATACATTTTTTTGCTACGGCTAGGGCTATCTTGACAAATCTTTTTTGTGCATCTTCCAAGTCAATTCCAAATTCTTTATTTTTTATGTTACTTAGGAGAAAGATCTCTGGATTCTTTGGTATATTGTTTTCTGTTATTTTATTTAATATCTGATTGAGATCATCCCAAAATTTTTCTACTCTCCCACATGTCCAGATTGCATGAATTGTTGTTCCCCTTTCTTTTTTACATCGAAAACATCTATCAGATACTGTTGGGTCCCATTTATTTAACTTTTGCGGTGTAATGTATAGTCTGTGTAACCAATTATATTGTATCATACGCAGCCTCGTATTTATTGTATTTCTCATCGTTCCAGAGCATAACTTCTCCCATGTTTCCTTTTTTATCTTTATATTTAAATCTTGTTCCCATTTTTGTTTAGTTTTACCATTTGTTTCCTCATTTTCCTTTTCTTGCAGTTTAATATACATATTTTTTATAAATCTTTTGATTAACATTGTATCTGTCATCACATATTCAAGGTTACTTCCCTCTGGTAAACTCAAGTTGCTTCCTAATTTATCTTTCAAGTAGGATCTCAGTTGGTAATATGCCAGCGCTGTATCTCCAGTTATATTGTACTTATCTCTCATTTGTTCAAAGGATAAGAATCTACTTCCTGAAAAACAATTTTCTATTCTTTTAATCCCTTTTTTTTCCCATTTTCTAAAGGCAAGGTTGTCTATTGTAAAAGGGAGTAGCTTATTTTGCGTCAATATTAGTTTTGGTATTTGGTAATTTATTTTATTTCTTTCTACATGAATCTTCTTCCATATATTGAGGAGATGGTGTAATACTGGAGAAGTTCTATGTTGTACCAATTTTTCGTCCCATTTATATAATATGTGTTCAGGTATCTTTTCCCCTATTTTATCTAATTCTAGTCTCGTCCAGTCTGGTTTTTCCCTTGTTTGGTAAAAATCTGATAGGTACCTTAATTGTGCGGCTCTATAATAATTTTTGAAGTTTGGCAATTGTAAGCCTCCTTGTTTATACCATTCTGTTAATTTATCTAGTGCTATCCTCGGTTTCCCCCCTCTCCATAAAAATCTCCTTATTATTTTCTTTAACTCTTTGAAGAATTTTTCTGTCAGTTGTATTGGCAATGCCTGAAATAAGTATAGTATCCTTGGAAAAATGTTCATTTTAATACAGTTTATCCTTCCTATCAGTGTTAGTGGTAGCTCTTTCCAATGCTCTAAATCGTCCTGTAATTTTTTCATTAGTGGATTGTAATTGAGTTTATATAATTGGCCTAGATTTTTGTTTATTTGCACACCTAGGTATCTTATTGCCTGCGTTTGCCATCTGAATGGGGATTCCTCCTTAAATTTTGAGAAATCCGCGTTATTCATAGGCATTGCTTCACTTTTATTTACGTTTATCTTGTATCCCGACACTTCTCCATATTCCTTCAATTTCTTATATAGCTCTTTTATTGATAGTTCTGGTTCTGTTAAGTACACTATCACATCATCCGCAAACAGACTGATTTTATATTCCCTGTCTTTTATTTTTATTCCTTTTATATTATTATCTCTTCTTATCGATTCTGCTAGTGGTTCTATAGCTAGCGCAAACAATAATGGTGATAGTGGGCATCCCTGCCGCGTTGACCTGCTTAAGTTAAATTGCTTTGATACATGTCCATTTACTGTCACTTTCGCTAACGGTCCCTTATATAATGCTTTAATCCAATTAATATACTTCTCCGGTAAACTGAATTTTTGCAATACTTTGAACAAGTAATTCCATTCTACTCTGTCGAAGGCCTTCTCTGCGTCTAAAGCAACTGCTACTGCCGGTGCTTTATTTCCTTCTACTGCATGAATTAAGTTAATAAATTTACAAATATTGTCTGTTGTGCGTCTTTTTTTGATAAATCCAGTTTGGTCTAAATTTACCATTTTCGGTACCTGTTCTGCTAATCTGTTCGCTAATAGTTTAGCTATTATCTTATAATCTGTGTTTAGCAGAGATATTGGTCTATATGACGCTGGTGAGAGTGGATCTTTCCCTTGTTTTAGTATCACTGTAATTATTGCTGTTTTACATGAATCTGGTAAGTTTTGTGTCTCATCAATCTGGTTGATTACATCCAGGAGGGGCGGTATTATTAGGTCTTTAAATGTTTTGTAGAATTCTATTGGGAGTCCATCCTCTCCTGGTGTCTTATTATTTGGTAAATTTTTTATTATCTCTTGTATTTCTACTGTTCCAAATGGTTCTGTTAATTTATTTTGTTCCTCTATTTGTAGTTTTGGTAGTTCAATTTTAGTCAAAAATTCATCTATTTTCCCTTCTTTCCCTTCGTTTTCGGTTCGGTATAATTGTTCATAGAATTCTCTGAAGTTTTCCTTAATTTCTTTTGGATTATATGTAATTTGTTTGTCTTTTTTCCTTGTTGCCAATACCATTTTCTTAGTTTGCTCTGTCTTAAGCTGCCATGTTAGGATTTTGTGTGTTTTTTCCCCTAGTTCATAATATTTCTGTTTTGTCTTCATTATATTCTTCTCCACCTTATATGTTTGTAATGTTTCATATTTTATTTTTTTATCCGCCAATTCTCTTCTTTTGGTTGTATCTTCCTTTATTGCTAATTTTTTTTCTATGTTTATTATTTCCCTTTCCAACTGCTCTGTTTCCTGATTATAGTCCTTCTTCATCTTGGTTGCATAACTTATTATTTGCCCTCTAATGAATGCTTTCATTGCGTCCCATAGTATAAACTTATCTTCCACTGATTCCGTATTTACTTCAAAGTACATTTTTAATTGTTTTTCAATAAATTCTCTAAAATCCTGTCTTTTAAGTAGCATGGGGTTTAATCTCCATCTATACATTCTTGGAGGGATGTCCTCTAGCTCTATTGCCAATAACAGGGGTGAGTGGTCCGATAATAGTCTAGCTTTATATTCCGTTTTCCTAACTCTCCCTTGAATGTGGGCTGATAACAGGAATAGGTCTATCCTTGAGTATGTTTTATGTCTAGTCGAGTAGTATGAGTATTCCTTTTCTTTTGGGTTTTGTTTCCTCCATATGTCCACAAGTTTCATTTCTTGCATTGATTTAATTATAAATTTGGTTACTTTGTTCTTCCTGTTAATTTTTTTCCCCGTTTTATCCATATTTGGATCCAAATTCAGATTGAAATCCCCTCCTATTAGTATGTTCCCTTGCGTATTAGCTACCTTCAAAAAGATATCTTGCATAAACTTTTGATCTTCTTCGTTAGGTGAATATATATTAAGTAGATTCCAAAGCTCTGAATATATCTGACATTTTATCATAACATATCTCCCTGCTGGATCTATTATTTCCTCTTCTATTTTAAATGGCACATTCTTGCTAATTAATATAGCCACTCTTCTTGCTTTTGAATTATACGATGCTGCTGTTACATGTCCTACCCAATCTCTCTTTAATTTCTTGTGCTCCAATTCAGTTAAGTGTGTTTCTTGGACAAATGCTATATCTATTTTTTCCTTTTTCAGTAAATTTAGTAGTTTCTTCCTTTTAATTTGGTTATGTATTCCATTAATATTTAGAGTCATATAGTTCAGCGTAGCCATTTTATATTTTGTTTATCTTCTCTTTCCGTTTTTCCATCATTACCTTTCCTCCTTTTCCATTTCTGTTTTCTTATTTTCAACTCTTTACCAGACAACATTCCTACAACATCCAACATTTTCCTTATTCTCCTATTTCTATCTTCTTTATCCCCAATCTCCCCTTCCCCTCCTGAGTTGCCCTTTATCCCTTGTCGGACAACCACATCTCCCCTCTCCATTTGGATTTGCGAATCCACTCGCAAGCGTCAACTGATTTTGCAGTGACCGCTCTTTTCCCCCACCCAGCCCCCCCCAGAAAAGATTTCGCTTTTTATATGTCACAAAGGTCACTCTTTTAATTCCCTCCTTATTCTCTCTATTCCATTACCTTCCCTTATTAATTCTTGTCTATACTCTCTATGTTTTCCTCTAATTACAGATACTTTCACATATGCCCATTGTCTCTATTCACTCTTATACCTCTTTACCCGCATACATATCAATCGTGGTCATTTTTACCCTCCTTACCCGTCTTCATCCCTCAGTCTATTTTTGTCTTTACCCACATACATATCAATCGTGATAATTTTTGCTCTCATTACCCGTCTTCATCCCTCAGTCTATTTTTGTAATTGTTCTGCAAATTTTCGTGCTTCTTCTGGATCCGAGAATAGTCTGTTTTGTTGTCCTGGAATAAATATTTTCAATACCGCAGGATGCTTCAGTGTAAATTTATATCCTTTCTTCCATAAAATCGCTTTTGCTGCATTGAACTCTTTTCTCTTCTTTAGGAGTTCAAAGCTTATATCTGGATAAATGAAGATTTTTTGCCCTTTATACTCCAGTGGTTTGTTGCCCTCTCTTACTTTTTCCATTGTCTTCTCCAGTACCTTTTCTCTTGTAGTATATCTTAGGAATTTTACTACAATAGATCTTGGTTTTTGTTGTGGTTGTGGTTTAGGGGCCAATGCTCTATGTGCCCTTTCTATTTCCATTTCTTGCTGTAGTTCTGGACATCCTAGGGCCTTAGGGATCCATTCTTTTATAAACTCCCTCATATTCTTGCCTTCTTCATCTTCCTTAAGGCCCACTATCTTTATGTTATTTCTTCTGTTATAATTTTCCATTATATCTATTTTTTGGGCTAGTAATTCTTGTGTCTCTTTAGTTTTTTTATTAGATTCCTCCAATTTCTTTTTTAAGTCTTCTACCTCCATTTCTGCTGCTATTGCCCGTTCTTCCATCTTGTCCATTTTTTTCCCCATTTCTGTTAAGGTCATATCCATTTTATTTATTTTCTTTTCTGTGTTGTTTATTCTTTTTCTTAAATCATTGAATTCCTGTGTTTGCCATTCTTTAAATGACTCCATGTATCCTCTAACAAGAGCAAGTATATCCTTTACCTTGCCTTTCCCTTTATCTATTTCACTGTATTCTTCCTCTTCTTCTTCCTCTAGGTTGACCATCTGTTGTTTCTTTGCTGCCCTTTCCTCCTCTTCTTTCTTGTTTCCATTGTCTTCTGTGGTCTCTTCTTGCTGCAGGTGTTCTGCAGCTGTCGTTGCCGGCTGTGGAGATCGACTCCCCAGCTGGTCCCCCCTCCCGTCGGTGTGTTTTTTTTCATGCGCGGTTGCGCACTTTTACTCGGCTCTGTGAGCCATTGTTGTAGTTCTTTTTCTACCGACCTGAGGTAGCGGGCTCCTCTCTCCACAGCGGGCCTCTTCGGACAGGTAAGGCCTTCACCTTTTTCCTCCGTTGTCTTCTCTTCCTCTCTTCTTTCCGTTGATTTTGATTTTTCTCCTTTTGTCTCCATCTTCTTTCCACCTTTATACTCACTTTTCTTTAACTTGTATTTCTGTGCCTTTGTATTTTCTCTTGTTTTTCCCGACTTTTCTGGAGAGGGCTGGAGTTCACCGTCCGGCCACTACTCCATCACGTGACTCCTCTGCCTTATGGTGAATTTCATGTAATATTTCACCTGCTTTATTGCATGTCTATAAAGGAATCTTGAATATGTCTGCCTGAGCAGTTTTACATTTGGTTGTGGAATACAATCAATTAAATATATTTCTTATAGAGTCTGTGGGGCTGGTTCTTTCCAGATGAGGCAGAGAGACTTTTGGAAAGACAACTTCATCAATCCTCCCAGGAGCTTGAGGCTAACCCTACCAGACACTTGTCAAGCACAATTAGTGTGGGATGGTTTGAGGAGCTGAGGCACGCACTGTTCACCCTTGGACTCACACAGAAATGTGAAGGTCCCATCAGCTCCTCAGTGAGAGTTGAAGGAGTTGCCTCAGGGCCCATCTTGTTCCATGAAACACATTCCTCAAGATAACAAAGGTAATGCAATCAGTTTAAAATGCAAAATACCTTGTGCAACAAGAAGTGTGATTCTGCGAGAAGATTGACAGGTTATCTCTAACATTCATACAGCAGTGTTTAGGGAACAATTTACAAAGTGGAGAGTCACAATAAAAATATAGATCTTTACAGCACAAAACAGGTGCCGACCTGTGTAAACCTACCCCTCAATAATCTAACCTTTCCTTACCTCACACCTATAACCCGCCATTTTACTTACATCCATGTACCTATTTAAAAGTCTTTTCAATGTCCCTATTGCACCAACCTCCACCATTCTAGGCATCCACCACTCTCTGTGTGACACATTTACCTCTGACACCTCCCCTAAACTTTCCTCCACTCTTCTTAAACTGATGTCTGGGGTTTGCTATTATCAGCCCAAGACTCGTCCTTTACTGAAGGACTGCACAGGGGATCTTCAAAGCCATACTGCAGCAGTCCATCAATCCTGTAGGGTTAAAGACAGCCACCATCATCCCAGTACCTAAGAGGGTGACAAAAACAGATCCCAATGACGACCGCCTTGTGGCACTGACCTTCACCATTATGAAATGCTTTGAGCATCTGGTGATGGAACCATTAAAAAACATCACCCAGAGATGCTGGACCCATTTCAATTCAATTCAGCTATAGAAGAAACCATTCCACAGACGATGCTGTAGCCTTGTCCCTTCAATCTGTCCTGAGCCACATGGAGAACGACACCTCATACACCAGGCTGCAGTTCATTGACTTCAGCTCAGTGTTTAAAACAATCATTCCCCAGAGGCTGGTGGAGAAGCTGTCCTCACTGGGACTCGCTTCTCTCTGTAACTGGATCCTGGACTTCCTAACAGAAAGATCGCAGTCTGTCTGGGTCGGTAGCAGAAATGTCAAACACCATCACACTGAGCACTGGCACATTCCAGTGTGCTCAGCTCACTCCTGTTCATGCTACTGACCCACAGCTGCATCACCAGATCCAGCTCCAACAGTGTTATCAAGTTTGCAGACGATGCAACAGTCGTTGGAGTCATAAGCACTAATGATGAGTCGCACTATCGAGGTGGGAAAGCTTGTGAAATGGTGCGAGAGGAACAACCTGAGTCTCAGTGTGGACAAGACAAAGGAGATGATCGTGGACTTCAGGAGGACCAGAAATGACCACCCTCCACTACACATCTCCAACAAATCTAGTAGATGCACCAAGTTCCATGGAGTTCACTTAACTAGTGATGAATCATGGAAACTCAACAACTTCTCACTTGTCAGGAAGGCACGTATAGTGACTGAAGTGGGCAAAGCTACCATCCACCATCATGCTAACCTTTGATAGGAGCTCTATCGAGAGGATCCAGGCCGGCTGCATCACAGTGTGGTATTGTGGTTTCCCAGTGCAGAGGGTGTTCGGAGGATCTCCTTGTGGGGTTGGCAAAACTGGCTATTCACGGGTTGTGGTGACAGACAGTAGATCGGGTGGGGTGAGCTGATTGTCTGCCCATCTTTTGGGGTTACATCCAGGTCCATGTGGTGTTGGAGCAGGAGCCCACGGTATCTGAGAGGACAGAGACCGAGTTCCATGAACAGTGAGCTCCCCAAGGGATTGCGTGTGTGGTTGATGATAAAACTCGTGTTTTAAGTCGATGGGTAATGCAGTGTAATAACGAAGTGGTAGTGATTACTGCTTCTCGTGGTTTTTTTGCCACGTTAATGGCAATTTTTAGTTGTAGCTCTGTGTGTTTTGATTCTTGTAATTTTGAATAAAGTTTGTACGTTAGTAAACAAAAACTATGGTACAGATACGGCAGAGAAATGGATTAGAGGTCAATCCACAGGACTATAATTGTGGCAGAGAGGATCATGGAAATTCTCTCCCTCCTCCCCCCCCATTCGACGTCTAATAGGATTGTTGCCTGAAGAGCGCGCGCAAAAGCATTGAGGACCCCTTCCACCCTGCACACAGTATCTTTCAGCTGCTCCCGTCGGGAAAGAGATATAGGAGGATCAGAGCCAGCACCACCAGGCTGAGGAACAGCTTCTTCCCACACACAGTGTGAACGCTGAACGACCAAAGGAACTGCTCACACTAACCATCCGAGACTCTCATTTTCATTAAGCAATAATTATTTGCCTAGATGTAATACTTGTCTGAAAATGTATTGTTTATCTTTATGTGTGTTATGTCTGCTTGTGTAACTACAAGTTTTGCTCTGAGGACCGGTTTCATCAGGTTGTACTTGTACAATCGGATGAACATGATTTGAAAATAAAAGGCTGTCCACCAGCCCCAAAGCAAAGGAAGGTCAATTAGTAGCAAGCAAGGGTAGTAGGTTGTGGGACTCATTTGGGAGTCTGATGGCGATGGAGAAAAGTGTGTCTTTAAGACTGGTGGTGCTGTTTTCACATTTTTGAGCCTTCTCCCAATGGGAGGAGGGAGAAGAGACTGTGTCCAGGGTTAGGAAGGCTCCTTCCCTTTCCCAGGCAGCAGGGGATGCAGACAGAGCCTGTGGAGGGGAGGGAAGTTTGCATGATGTTCTGAGCTGCATTCATCACTTCCTGCAGCTTCTGATCTTGAGCAGAGCATCTCCCTTCCCACGCTGTGAAGCACCCAGGAAGTACACAGAAATGCTAGAGGAACTCAGCATCCATGGGGAAACAACAGGCAGTTGACACCTCAAGCCTAAGCCCTGCAACAGGTGGGAGGAAGTAGAACAGATTTACAGATGACAGGCAAGATTCAGGGGAGAGAGGGAAGGGACTGGGAGGTGATGAGGGAGGGGACAGAGGGCTGAGAAAGATGTTCTGTGATAGGAGGGTGGGGAGCTGGGTGATAGGGAAGGGAAGAAGTCGGAGGGATAAGGGAAATAGAAGGGGAGCAATCAGAAATTGGATAAGTTGGTGTTGATATCGTCTGGCAGACGGAATATTCGGTGTCCCCCAATTTGTGAATAGCCTTGGTTTGGCAATGCACGAGGCCATGAACAGATATGTCAGTGTGTGGAATTGAAATGGTCGGCCACTGGCAGATCCTTGCTGTTGCAGTGCATGCTGAACTTCTTCAGATTTCCAGGAAGGTGGAGGTGTTGTTCCCAATTTTTGACTGCCATGTCTATGTGCCCACCCCTAGGCAGGTCATTGGAGACATTAGCCCCTTTTCCACTGTCCCAGGAATTAATGGGGAATTAACTGGTTAAGGGCCCAGTGGAAAAGGAAAACAAACAGCATGCCAGCGTCAAATGATGTCAAATCACTCCAGAGATTGACAGCCTCTACTCCTACTCATATCCCTGGCATCAGCTGACGCTGGTGTACTGATTAAACCAGTGGAAGGTAGTCTCTCTGCTCCCTAGGGATGAGTTGTGTTCAGTGGAAAAACAGTCAGTGTCCCAGTTAAAGGTGGCCTAGTGGAAACAGCACAAATGGCTTCCTATCCTGGGACACTGCACAGCCAATTAACTGGGATGCCAGTGGATAACTTGATAACACTGTTGGAGGTGGATCTGGTGATGCAGCTGTGGGTCAGTAGCATGAACAGGAGTGGGCTGAGCACACAGCCCTGGAATGAGCCAGTGCTCAGCGTGATGGTGTTTGACATTTCTGCTACCAACCCAGATTCCTGAGCACTAAACCTGACCAAGCTTTTGGCTTCAGCACAATTAATATGGACAGGGTGTAGTCTCTGCCCTTCTCCACCTCCTGAAGTCAGTGAAGCATGCCAAGGGACAGGACTTGCATGTGCTGTCTCTCTCTGTAGAACGAGGAAGAACACTTCCCCAAGTCTCCTTCCAGGATTTCATACAACAGGGAGGGGAGGCGATTCAGCCCTTCGGGTTTCTACTCCTCCACGTTTATCCCACTCAGCCACATAGTT
Source organism: Narcine bancroftii (assembly GCF_036971445.1). NCBI lineage: Eukaryota > Metazoa > Chordata > Chondrichthyes > Torpediniformes > Narcinidae > Narcine > Narcine bancroftii. Next base: position 15,697,544 of record NC_091473.1, read on the forward strand.
TCCCATCACTGATTCCCTCCCAATGCCACCAATTCTCCCACTTCTCTGCCTACCCACACAAACCAAAGACTCAATTGATCTATTTTCAAACTTTTAGGATATGGGGGAGGGAACTCATGCAGTCACAGGGAGGAGGTACAAACGGGTGGTAACCTGACTACGTGACCTACGCTTTGTTTGTTCTTCGCCTTGGGCTTAGCCTAGGAGAGCAGTCTGGGTAACTAATCACTCCATCCTCTGGAGACAGTATGCACTCCAGCCACTGTGCTCCAGTGTTGGAGGGGTTGCTGTTGGTGAAGGACCCAGCAAGGGAATGCAAAGTGAATGTGAATGTGTCATTAACTGGCACTTTTGTGGTGTCAATGGTGCATACCACATAAACTAGGAAGTTAAGACTATGGAACTTTTTGCCATAGACGGCTGTGAAAGCGAGATCACTGGGTGTATTTAAGGCAGAGATTCCCAGGTATTTGATTAGTCAGTGCATCAAGGGGAGAAGGCCAGGGAGTGGGGATGAGTGGGAAGTTGGATTAGCTCTTAATAGAAAGCCGGAGAAGACTCAATGGGCCGATTGGCCTACTTCTGCTCCTATAATTTGTGATCTTGGGTGAAAAGGGAATGATGTTGAGTTATTATCTCACATGTTGTGCAATGCACCTCTGCACCAAAATTCTTGTAGCAGCTGAACAGCTACTTTGTAAAAACAATTACAATAGTTGTGATGGTGAGAACAAGATTTGCGGGTCCAGGAAGTAACAAATCTGGACACGGTTTGCTCGTGAACAGTGGCCTTTATTTACACGCGGGGAATTCACAACAGGAGGGACACACTCACACACAGACACAGCGCCTACACACAGTTCATATACATTGCACTCAACTAAATCCAATGATCGCTACTCCCCACGGATCGCTTTTAATTGCCCATTAGCAGGCATGGCACCCTGATTAACCACAGCGTATTCAGTAACTAACTGTAAACAAAGAGCAAGATGTGACAGCCTTGCTCAGGTATACCAGCACATGTGACTTAAGGTATGAAGGACAACCAATTGTAGCATAGTCTCACCTGTGGGTGGGTCTGACTTTGATTGGCAGTTGAGGTGACTTCCAACCAGGTTCCCCTAAAGAGGTCAGGTTACCCTCCATATAACAATAGTATAATTGAATTAAAGAGACAAAATAAAAGAGATAACAAATATTCACATTTACCTGAGTGCAAAAATAAACTGGTGTGCAATAGTACAGACAATCCTTTTATGGTGTTGGAACAGCCCCTGGTAGTGTAACAAGGGGAGGTTCAAGACCTGACAGTTATTGGAAAAGAACTGTTCTGGAACCTAAAGGTGGTGGGCTCCAGAAGGGCCTCAGGCACTGAAGGCTTCCTGATCATGTTGGAGGTTAGGATCTGGAGCTCGGGTTGTGATGGTTTGAAAGGTGTCTGTGAGACTGCGGAGGCTGTGGGAGCACTGGAAGCGAATCCACTGACACCCAATGTCTTTGTAGGGACTCTCTTTTGCTTCTCTTTCTCCTATTGTTAGGGCACCAGGAAATGCTCATGGCGACATTTTGTTTTCCTTACAACAGAAAAAGGTTGAAATATATAATGCATTTTAGATTTTTATGTATTATTACGTGACAATAAAAGGAACCTTTGAACCTTGAAATCAGGACTGCCAGGCTGGGAAATAGCTTCTTCCCGCAGGCTGTTAGATTAATGAACAGTGTCCTGTAACCTTGGATTTCTTATAACTGAAAAAGTCAATTATTTCAAAATATTTATACATATTTATTCTATGTTATATTTTTATGCATATATGTGATTATTATGTGCTGTGCACTGTGTGTGTATGTGTATGCACTGTGGTCTGGAGTAACAATGTTTTGTCTGATTGTACATGTATAATCAGATTATAATGAACGTATTTGAATTTAGAAGCATGAGAAATGGTTCAGTGAAAAATGAACAGATTTTGATTTGATTCAAGATTTAAGAGTCATTTGATTGTCATGCAATAGTACTGAACATGTAATATTACATGAAATTGACTTCAGCCTGCTGTAAGGCAACAAAGAGTTGAGGCCATTAATATTGTTTGGCACCCCTTACAGTAAGATTCTTCTTTTCTTTGGCTTGGCTTCGCGGACGAAGATTTATGGAGGGGTAATGTCCACATCAGCTGCAGGCTCATTTGTGGCTGACAAGTCCAATGCGGGACAGGCAGACACGGTGGCAGCGGTTGCAAGGGAAAATTGGTTGGTTGGGGTTGGGTGTTGGGTTTTACCTCCTTTGTCTTTTGTCAGTGAGGTGGGCTCTGCGGTCTTCTTCAAAGGAGGTTGCTGCCCGCCGAACTGTGAGGCGCCAAGATGCGTGGTTTGAGGCAATGTCAGCCCACTGGCGGTGGTCAATGTGGCAGACACCAAGAGATTTCTTTAAGCAGTCCTTGTACCTCTTCTTTGGTGCACCTCTGTCTCGGTGGCAGTCTCTTCAATCTGAGGCACCTGCAAGCTCACACCAAGACACAAGAGCAAATTGTCCATGAACTACTCTTTGCAGACGATGCCGCTTTAGTTGCCCATTCAGAGCCAGCTCTTCAGCGCTTGACGTCCTGTTTTGCGGAAACTGTCAAAATGTTTGGCCTAGAAGTCAGCCTGAAGAAAACGGAGGTCCTCCATCAGCCAGCTCCCCACCATGACTACCAGCCCCCCCACATCTCCATCAGGCACACAAAACTCAAAACGGTCAATCAGTTTACCTATCTCGGCTGCACTATTTCATCGGATGCAAGGATCGACAACGAGATAGACAACAGACTCGCCAAGGCAAATAGCGCCTTTGGAAGACTACGCAAAAGAGTCTGGAAAAACAACCAACTGAAAAACCTCACAAAGATTAGCATATACAGAGCCGTTGTCATACCCACACTCCTGTTCAGCTCCGAATCATGGGTCCTCTACCGGCATCACCTACGGCTCCTAGAACACTTCCACCAGCGTTGTCTCCGCTCCATCCTCAACATTCATTGGAGCGACTTCATCACCAATATCGAAGTACTCGAGATGGCAGAGGCCGACAGCATCGAATCCACCTGCTGAAGATCCAACTGCGCTGGGTAGGTCACGTCTCCAGAATGGAGGACCATCGCCTTCCCAAGATCATGTTCTATGGCGAGCTCTCCACAGTAAGATGCCATCAAACTGAAACGGTAACTCTTTTCCTCTCTCCACATAGGTTGCCTGTCCTACTCAGTATATGTATTTGCTGGATGCCATCAATTGGCAGCCTCCCTGTCAGGGTCCTGAGAAGGGACACCCTCACAGCCTTACTGAGCTGTAGCAGTAGATTAAATGGGTCAGCTTGTCCATGCCGATCATCCTGACCTCCTACTTTAATCCCATTTTCCCACCATAGGTCCAGACCCCTCGAATCCCTTCCCATCCATGGAGCTATCTAAATGTTTCTTAAAGGAAACGAATATACACCACTTTGTCTGGCAGCTCATTCCATGTGCCCACCTCCCTCTGAGTGAAGAACAGTCTGCTCACATCCCTTCTGAATCTCACCCCCTTCCCCTCACCTGATGGTAATGTCCTCATGTCTTAGACTCTCCCACTCTTAGAAACAGACTGTCACCATTCATTTTATCTTGGCCCCACATGAGTGTGTAGACCTCAATAAGGTTCCCTCTCAACCTTCTTAGGAAAACAAGCCTAGTTTTCCAGTCTCTCAACTTCCCTAATTTGACAACTTTGCAAACCTCTTCTGCACCTTTTCTAACCTTATAATATCTTTTCCATTGCTGGTCAACCAAAACAGCACACAATATTCCAAACATGAGGGTTGTGAATCCTTGGAATTTGCTAGCCCAGAGGTTTAAAGTCAGAGAGTTACACAGAACAGATAAATGCTTCTACTCAAACAGACTGTGAGCATTCACTTTCTACGTGCACATCAATTTTATAAACTTCTAAAAGGTGAGCCCTCAGCCACTTATACTCCAGGGAAAAATGCCCCATATTTTCCAGGGTCTGGGAGGGGAATTGTTACATTGAGACTGTGCACAATTCCATTCACCCAGCTATAGGAAGAACATCATTAAGTTGGAAGAGGTGTAGGGGAGATTCACCTGGGTGGGACAGGCGTGTTCTGACACCAATGTGCACCTTCTGGCATAACATTCCCCTCTCCTGTCAGAATTCTGGTGAGCAGAGGATGGAGAGAGGAGGGTGAGGACACAAGGGAGTTATAGCAAGAGTTTGGATAGGTTGGGTATTTATTGCCTGGAGTGAAGGAGGCTGAGGGGTGGCCCTATAGATGTTTATGAAATCATGAGGAGGATGGATAAGGTGAAAAGTCGGTCTTTTTCTCAGGTGCTTCTAGAACAGAGGGCATAGGTGCAAATCGAGAGTGGAGAGATTCAAGATGGACCTAAGAGAGGAACTTTTTTATCAAGAGGGTAGTCTGTATCTGGAACGAGCTGCTGGACACAGTCTTCCCTTGGGAATTAGGGCATTCAGAGGAGATTTGGATAGATGAACAGATAGGAAGAGTTCAGAAGGACAAGGGCCAAATGCAGGCATATGGAATGAGCCCAGGCCAATGGGTTGGCATTGACAAGTTGGGCTGAAGAGCCTGCTCCATGTTGTCTGACTTTGCAACTCTAGTCCTTCCTCAAGGGATTATGGGGATGGGCCACAAAGTTTCTGAAACAAAGATCCTGTTGCATAGTGGAATTAGGGGCCATATGGCCTCTCCTGTTCTTCCTGCCAGTGCTGAGCGGATGGGAGTGAGTTGGAGATGGGATCGGTGAGCGAGGCCCACAGCCTGGGTGGGACAGGCGTGTTCTGACACCAATGTGCACCTTCTGGCATAACATTCCCCTCTCCTGTCAGAATTCTGGTGAGCAGAGGATGGAGAGAGGAGGGTGAGGACACAAGGGAGGTACTAACTGCTGTGTGTGCAGCAGTGAATCAGAGTGCCCTAGTTGCTCAGCTGAGGAAAATGATTGTAAAATACTTTGTTATTAATTCTGCTGCAATTTGATGACCTGGAGGCGCTTTGCAATGATACACGGCTGTTTGCTTTTCCATAGTTTAACAGTCTCTAGCTGTCAGCTATATTTTACCTGCATCATTTTCACGTTCATTGAGAGCATCTGAGCCACTGATATAGCATCTTATAAAAAAAAATCCAATAAACATTTTTTTCCACAAAGGTTGCAGAGGTGTCTCTGTTTCTGAACACAGGAACAACATTAGTCTGATAAATTTCAACCAGAAGATGCAAGAATTGATTTTTCTTTTGGCGGAGAAGGTATATTGGACATCTTGATGGCTTTCCCCAGCTCATCCGCTAGTTTCTGTTCAGCTGTCAAAGTGAACTGATCTCACAGAATATAGGCTCAAATGAATTTGTCGCCTCATTTGGAGAAAGTCTGTACCCAGAGGATGGAATGGAACTTGTTTTGTTGCACTTCTAACTCCTTTGCTGATTTCCAATAAGCTCCCACTGTTTTTAGAAGAATGGAACAACAGAATACCACTGCACAGAAACAGGACTTCAGCTCACCTAGTGCTGAACTGCTATTCTGCCCAGTCCCATTGACCTGCCCTGTACCACAGCCTTCCATGCCCCTCCCATCAATCTACCTGTCCACGCTTGTTCTTAAATGTCAAGATTGAGCCCGCATTCACGACTTCAGCCGGCAGCTCGTTCCACAGTCTTACCACTTGCTGTGTGAAGCTCCCCCTAATTTTCCCTTTAAACATTTCACCTTTCACCCTTAACTGATGTCCTCTATTTTTTGTCTCACTCAACGTCAGTGGAAAAAGCTGTCAATATTCCTCATAATTTTGTATACCTTTATTAGCTCTCCCCTCATTCTCCAAAGCCCTAGGGAATAAAGTCCTAACCTGTTTGATCTTTCCCTGTTATTCAGGCAACATCCTTGTAAATCCTATCTGCACATTTCCAATCCTATTGATATCTTTCCTGTATTTAGGTGACCAAAACCTCGCACAATACTCCAAATTTGGCCTCACCAATGTCTTATACAACTTTACCATAATGTCCCACTATAATATCTCTACTTTGATTTATGAATGCCAATATGCCAAAAGTTCTTTGACGACTCTATCCACCTGTGACGCCTCTTTCAGTGAATTATGTATCTGAATTCCCAGATCCCTCTGCTCTATGACACTTAATGTCTGATTGTTTACCGTGTATGACCTTTCTTGGTTTGCCCTTCCAACATTCAACACCTTACACTTGTCTGCATTAAATTTCATCTGCTATTTTGCAGCCTATTTTTCCACCTGGTCCAGATCCCTCTGCAAGCTTTGAACACCTTCCTCACTGTCCACCACACCTCCAATCTTTCCATCATCTGCAAACTTTTTGATCCAATTTACCACATAATTATCCAGATTATTGATACAGGTGACAAACAATGGACCAAGCACTGATCCCTGAGGCACACCTTTCTTTCTTTTGCAATTTGTGGTTTTCAAACATCTGCCTCTGGTTGATTCTGGACATTGCATTCATGACAAGGCTTGTAATGTACCCTTCTTTGAGAACCAATTTTCCATCCACACAGCCCCTGGTTGGTGATAAAACACCATAGGGTTCGTCACAGGAGTATCCTTCAATGAAGCTCAATGGCATTCCAGGGAAGGGGAGGTGAGCACAGGGAAGCAAAGGCTTGGTCAATCTTACACAGCATTGTAAAGAATGATGAGGATCCTGGGAGAAAGCTCCAGGTAAGATCACAAAAAGTGGAGAAGTTGGAATATTGAGGGAGCAATGAGAAACCGGAGGGACTCAGCCATTCATGCAGCATCTGTGGAGAGAAAGGGTCAGTCAGGGTTTTGGGTCAGGACCCTTTATCAAGATTAAACCAAAGATCGGGTGATCACAAAATATTCCCCAAAATTTTTTTATTGAGCATCAAAATAACTTTGTTCACATTATACCCGTCTTTATTTACAGAAAAACTATCACACACATATATATGGATTGCAGTATTTAGAATACAAGGAAAGATTGAGTAGACTTGGTCTTTATTCATTGGAGTGAAGAAGGTTGAGGGGGGATTTGATAGGGGTATTTAAAATTATGAGGGGATAGACAGAGTAGATGTAAATAGGCTCTTCCCCTTGAGAATAGGTGAGATTGGAACGAGGGATTATGTTAAGGGTTAGGGGGCAGAACTTCTGAAGTAACGTAAGAGGAAACTTCTTCACTCAGAGATTGGTGGCTGAGTTGAATGACCTTCCGGAAGAGGTGGTTGCAGCAGGGTCAATTTTGTCATTTAAGAGAGGGTTGGATGAGTACATGGATGTGAGGGGACTGGTGGGTTATGGAGAGGGAGCAGGTAGGTGGGACTAGTAGAGTTCACTTAAATCAGTGCAGACTAGAGGGGCCGTAATGGCCTGTTTCCGTACTGTAATTGTTATATGGTTATATAAATATTCACATGCATCCTCAGATACAAAGCCAGAGCCCGACCACCTTGGCACTTTGCTGACAGTATCATTACTGATTATACTCTTGCATACATCGCCCAGTAAGACATTTACTCCATAAACACTTAGAATTCAGAGAAATAATGCGTAAAGGGTTGCATTTATGAAAAAAATTCTGGTGGACCCTCTTAATGTGTTTTTGATTTTCTCCAGTTTTAAGGAAAAAACTGATTTTGCAATAAAAAATAAATTGATTCTAAAGAAACTGATGTCCTTAATCCATTGTGTAATAGAGGGACTCCAATCATACTTACAGTGCAATAAGCCTAAACACTTAGCTGATAAAGACATACACCCTGATGTCTTTCTGTAGAGAATTTAGGGAGTTGTCAGAGATTCCAACCAAATATTGCAGTCAATGGGCAGGGTTAAAAATTAACTTTAAATATTATGGATAATGTGCTAAGGACTCCACTCCAGAGGCCCTGTATTTTGGGGCACTGATAAAACATGTGACTTAGGTGACAAGGGGAGCCATTACACTGGTTGCATTTGATCTGGATAACTGGGTGGCAGTCTGGATTAAGAGAAGTGACCCCTGTGCAGCACCTTGAACTGAATAAGCCCCAACTGAGCACAGAAGGTGGCACAGCTAATTCTCTAAATAGCCTATTCCCACAGTTTCTCCTCAATTTCTGCTGTCATGGTATATTCTTCATTGCCCAATAAACCCTCTAACCGCACCAACAACCCAGTGGGGCTCAATACGTTAAAATGTTGCTACTAGATGAGATGTCATTTTAAGTGGGCAGCTGCATCAGTTCAGGGTCCCTGAAATATCAATCTCTTATTCTCACCATCAGTTACTGATAGTTTTTTTAATCGTACGGCAAAGTAAAGGAATCAAACGTCTTCACCACCTCTATGGATGGAATGATTAGGAGCTTCACCTCTCTGTCACACACATACGGCTACCTGCAACACACTTATTTTGCTACTTTCAGATTTGATATTTTATTCAGTCTTTCTCAAACTTCCCTCAGTTACCCAACTTACTTGTCAAACAACCAGGAGTGAGAGGGATAATTTCAAAAATTTATAGCTCCATTCTGTCAATCAAAAGACATTCACTTTATGCCTTTATTTTGAAGAGCCTTTTGCCCAGAGTAGGGGAATCAGTAACCAGAGGACAGAGATTTAAGGTGAGGGACCGGGGGAGGAGGCAAGGGAGAAATTTAACAGGAACATGAGGGGTGACATTTTAAACACAGATGGTTGTGGATGACCTGCTGGAGGAGGTAATTAAGACAGGGGCTATTGCGATGTTTAAGAAAAAAATTGGATGAATACATGGATAGGATGGGTTGAGAGAGATATGGACCAAATGAAGGAAGGTAGGACTACTCTGATTTAGACATTTTGGTGTGCATGGGCAGATTCTCCACGCTATGACAGTTTATTCCCCGCTGTTATCAGAATCTAATGCTGCCCTTGAAGCAAAACACAAAAGTCTGCAGGCGCTAAGATTGTGGTAAAAACACAAATGTTCTGGAGGAAAAAAGGCTTGGGGCCTGAAATGCTGGTCCTATCTCTTGACCTCCTATGGACACTGTGTGACCTGCTGAATTCCTCTAGCATTTCTATCTTTTTAGCAATGCAGCCCTTGCAGTTTTAATCGAACCTCTCTCTGTTACACGATATTTTACACTTTTGTTTCATGATACGCTCAAGGATAGGTTGACTGGCTTGGATAGCATGCAGAACAAGGTTTTTTTGACTGTATCTCAGTCATGTGACATTAAGTAATTCAATTCAATTCAGAGCGTTACAGCACAGAACCAGAGATGTATGATCCAGTGGTCATTGGGGAAATAAGGTGTGGAGAGAGTTAGTAACTTTGAATTCCTGGGGGGGGGGGGGTTCATGATTTTGGAGGAACTATCCTAGACCCATCATATTCATGCAATTGTGAAGAAAGCATGTCAGTGCCTCTACTTCCTCAGGAGTTTGCGGAGGTTCAGTATGTCATCAGGAACATTGACAAACTTCTACAGATTTGTAGTAGAAAGTGTGCTGACCAGCTGCATCATTGCCTGGTATGGGGGCACCAATACATCTGAGCAGAAAGTCTTGCAAAAGGTATTGGACACAGTCCAACACAGCACATCTCCCCCCATAAAGAACATCTGCCGGGAACGCTGCCTTCAGAGAGAAGCAGCAATTATCAAGAATACACACCGACCAGGACATGCTCTGTTCTTGCTGCCATCAGGAAAAAAGTACAGGTGCCACAGGACTTGTACCTCCAGGATCCGGAATAATTGTTCCCCCTCAGCCATCAGACTCCTGAACAACAAATTCAATCAGGGGCTCATTTCAGGACTTGTATTTTGCTCATTTCATTTCTTCCTTTTGTTTACATTTCTTTTTTTTTGGTACAGTTTACTGGTCATTAGAAATTCCACCTGGCCTGCAGGGAAAAGAATCTCAGGGTTGCATGTGATATGAACTTTGAATGGAAACAGGCCAATCGGCCCAACTCACTCATGCTGACCAAAGTGTCTTGCTGAGCTAGTCCCACCTGCCTGCATTTGGTTCCTATCCCTCTTATTGTCCTGCGTCTGTTCAAATCTCTTCTGAACGTAACAATTGTCTCCGCCTGTACTCTGTATTTCTGGATGTGAAATTTCAATGCTAATAAAAATATTGAAAAAGAAAAGCCTAACAAGAAGGCTAAAAGTGGAGACAGCATGTAGCAGTCCCAGAGGCCTACCCAGCAGACTAAATTATCATCCTGCCTGATCCTGACATTCCGCTCAGCTCACTGTCAGACCAGCAAAAACAGGTTACTGACTTCAAGCAACTAAAGCTAGCAGTGTGGACTGAACTTTGTAAAGAACATTGTAGAGACCATTAAGAGATAAGAATACGTATTGGAGAGGAACGGCTGCCCTTAAGTCGAGCTGGAGACTGTGAAAATGTAATTTGTGTCCGAAAAAGTATCCATGGACATCAGACCCAGAAAAATGAAAAATACTATCGGAGAGATAGAACTTTCAAGCCTGAGTGTACCAATGACATCTGCTCAATGCAAAAGAAAAATAAAACTCTCACCACTGAAATGATAAAGCTGGAAAACAGATGTGAGGATTTGGATGTGAGGCCCTGGAGAAATAACATAGTGGGGGTTCCTAAAGGAACTGACAGTAAAAATGCAGTATCAACTTTGCTAAAAGAGACATTCGGACTGGATAAAGAGCCACTGGTGGACTGAGCACCTCGTAACCTGTGCCGATAGAAGTTTATAAAATTATGAGAAGCATACAGTAGATAAGGTTGACAATCATAATTTTTTAAACGGGGTAAAAATGTTCACTGCTCAAGGACGTTTGTTTAAGGTGAGGGGAGGATGTTTAAGGGAAATGTGTGGGGACAAGAGAGTGGGTCCCTGGAACGGGCTGCCAGGCATAGTGGTGGAAGCAGATTCGGTAACAGTGTTTAAGAGGCTTTGAGAAGGACATTTGAATGTAAAAGGGTTGGAAGGGTTTTGTTCATATACGTCCTGTGCTTAATGCAGTGTTAATATATTATGGCACAGTTCAGACACTTTGACCAATGATGTTGTGCATTCCTAAGTGAACCTACACCACAACAATCTCACCCTTCTGGACCTTATAGCTCATAAACCTCTATTTTTCTTATATCCATCTGCCTATCCAAGAATCTTTAGAATGTCTCTCTTGTTCCAGCCTCCACCATTCCCCCAGAAAAGCATTACAGGCACTCACCAATCTGTGTTTAAAAAAACTTACACTGACATTTCGGCTTAACTTTCCTCAACTCGTCTTAAATGATGTCCTCTGGTATTTGCTATTGTCACTCCAGGAAAAAGGTGTTGGCTATCAAACCAATCTTATCTATTGAACCTCTATTAAGTCACCTCTCATCTTTCTTCGCTCTAAAGAGAAAAGCCCTAGTTTTACCAACCTTACCTCATAAAGCACTGTTGGGCACTATCAGTTGCCCCAATAATTGCAATGACAAAGACTTGAGTGGAACAATAGGCTTTATTGCACAGAAGACTTGAGCTGGCCCAGATCCAAACTAGCGAAGTGTAGGGAAGGGGAAGGTGGCCCGACCTTTATAGCCTGGGTCTCAGGGGAGGAGTCCAGGTAAGAATGTCATCAGGGGGTGGGCCAGCCTGAGCCAATTAGCATACACAATCCAAACCATTACAAGCACGTTCTCCAATCCAGGCAATGTCCTGCTAAATCTCCTCTGCACCATTTCCCTACCTTCCCCATGCTTCCTGTAATGAGGCGACCAGAACCAAACACAATACTCCAAGTGCCATCTAACCAGGGTTTTATAGAGCTGCAACATTACCTCATGGCTCTTGAACTCAATACCCCAACTAATGAAGGCCAGCACAACATAAGTCTTCTTAACTACCCTATCAACCTGTGCGGCAACCTTGAGAGATCTATGGATTTGAACCACAAGGTCTGTCTGTTCTTCCACACTGTTAAAGAATCCTGCCATTAACCATGTGCTCTGCTTTCAAATTGGATTTTCAAAATGCATCGCTTCACACTTACGCGGATTGAGCTCCATCTGCCACCTTTCTGCCTAACTCTGCAACCTGTCTACATCCTGTTGTAACAACTTTCAGCACAAACCAAACACCTCCAACCTTTTTTTTTTTTAATTTTTTATTTTTCACACCATAAATCACATTAGCCATGATATACACTATTTCTTTTTCACACATATACAGTGACTTTTTCTCCCCCCCACTCCTCCCAAGCCACCCCCCACCCCCCCCCCTCTCATCCATTTTAGGTATACAATCTAGGTTGCATTAAGCCAGTCAGACAATGTTGTCATTCAACAAAAATACACCAGAAATTCTACTGAGTCCATTCTTTTCTTTCCTTCTCCTTCCATCAATTTAGGTAATGTTTGTCCCCGGTAGGTTTTCGCTATTGTATTTAATGTAAGGCTCCTATACTTGTTCGAATATTTCAATATTATTTCTTAACCTATGTGTTATTTTTTTCTAATGGAATACATTTATTCATTTAAGTTTAGTAGTTTCTTCCTTTTAATTTGGTTATGTATTCCATTAATATTTAAAGTCATATAGTTCAGCATAGCCCTTTTATATTTTGTTTATCTTCTCTTTCCGTTTTTCCATCATTACCTTTCCTCCTTTTCCATTTCTGTTTTCTTATTTTCAACTCTTTATAAGACAACATTCCTACAACATCCAACATTTTCCTTATTCTCCTATTTCTATCTTATTTATCCCCAATCTCCCCTTCCCCTCCTGAGTTGTCCTTTATCCCTTGTCGGACAACCACATCTCCCCTCTCCATTTGGATTTGCGAATCCACTCGCAAGCGTCAACTGATTTTGCAGTGACCGCTATTTCCCCCCACCCCGCCCCCCCCAGAAAAGATTTCACTTTTCATATGTCACAAAGGTCACTCTTTTAATTCCCTCCTTATTCTCTCTATTCCATTACCTTCCCTTATTAATTCTTGTCTATACTATCTATATTTTCCTCTAAGTACAGATACATTCACGTATGCACATTGTCTCTATTCACTCTTATACCTCTTTACCCGCATACATATCAATCGTGATCATTTTTACTCTCATTACCCGTCTTCATCCCTCAGTCTATTTTTGTCTTTACCCACATACATATCCATCGTGATCATTTTAACTCTCATTACCCGTCTTCCTCCCTCAGTCTATTTTTGTAATTGTTCTGCAAATTTTCGTGCTTCTTCTGGATCCGAGAATAGTCTGTTTTGTTGTCCTGGAATAAATATTTTCAATACCGCTGGATGCTTTAGTATAAATTTATACCCTTTCTTCCATAAAATCGCCTTTGCTGTATTGAACTCTTTTCTCTTCTTTAGGAGTTCAAAACTTATATCTGGATAAATGAAGATTTTTTGCCCTTTATACTCCAGTGGTTTGTTGCCCTCTCTTACTTTTTCCATTGTCTTCTCCAGTACCTTTTCTCTTGTAGTATATCTTAGGAATTTTACTACTATAGATCTTGGTTTTTGTTGTGGTTGTGGTTTAGGGGCCAATACTCTATGTGCCCTTTCTATTTCCATTTCTTGCTGTAGTTCTGGACATCCTAGAGTCTTAGGGATCCACTCTTTTATAAACTCCCTCATATTCTTGCCTTCTTCATCTTCCTTAAGGCCCACTATCTTTATGTTATTTCTTCTGTTATGGTTTTCCATTGTATCTATTTTTTGAGCTAGTAGTTCTTGTGTCTCTTTAGTTTTTTTATTAGATTCCTCCAATTTCTTTTTTAAGTCTTCTACCTCCATTTCTGCTGCTACTGCCCGCTCTTCCATCTTGTCCATTTTCTTTCCCATTTCTGTTAAGGTCATCTCTATTTTATTTATTTTCTCTTCTGTGTTGTTTATTCTTTTTCTTAAATCCTTAAATTCCTGTGTTTGCCATTCTTTAAATGACTCCATGTATCCTTTAATAAGAGCAAGTATATCCTTTATCTTGCCTTTCTTTTCTTCTTCTATTTCACTGTACTCTTCCTCTTCCTCTTCTTCTTCCTCTGGGTTGGCCATCTGTTGTTTCTTTGTTGCCCTTTCCTCCTCTTCTTTCTTGTTTCTATTGTCTTCTGTGGTCTCTTCTTGCTGCAGGTGTTCTGCAGCTGTCGTTGCCGGCTGTGGAGATCGACTCCCCAGCTGGTCCCCCCTCCCGTCGGTGTGTTTTTTTTCATGCGCGGTTGCGCACTTTTACTCGGCTCTGCGAGCCATTTTTGTAGTCCATTATTTACCGACCTGAGGGAGCGGGTTTCTCTCTCCGCAGCGGGTCTCTTCGGACAGGTAAGGCCTTCACCTTTTTCCTCCTTTGTCTTCTCTTCCTCTCTTCTTACCGTTGCTTTCGATTTTTCTTTTTTTGTCGCCATCTTCTTTCCACCTTTATACTCACTTTTCTGTAACTTTTATTTCTGTGCCTTTGTGTTTTCCTTTGTTTTTCCCGACTTTTCTGGAGAGGGCTGGAGTTCACCGTCCGGCCACTACTCCATCACGTGACTCCTCCAACACCTCCAACCTTCATGTCATCTTCAAACTTACTGACCCATTCCTCTACTTCTTTGTCCATGTCATTTATAAAAATCACAAAGAGCAGGAGTCCCAGATCAGATCCCTGTGGAACTCCACTAGTCACCGACCTCCAGGCAAAATATGTTCCATCCACTACTACTCTCTGCTTTCTACAGGCATTCCAATTCTGAAACCACACAGCCAAGGTTCCATGGACCACATGCTTCATGACTCTCTGAATGAGCCTACCATGGGGGACCTTGTAAAATGTCTTATTAACATCCATATGCACTAGGAGAGTGAATTCTAGGGAAGTATCTGGTCCAGATGGAGTACCTGGCTGAGTATTAAAAATCCGTGCTGACCAACTTATCAGTTTATTCACGGATATCTTCAATATCCCACTTCAGCAGGGTGTGGTACCCACCTGTTTCAAAAAGTCCTCAATCGTACTGGTGCCCAAGAAGAATGTGGTAGCCTACCTAAATGGCTATCGACCAGTGGCATTCACTTCAACAGTAATGAGGTGTTTTGGAAGGCTGGTGATGAAGCATATCAACTCCTGTTTGAGCGGTGACATGGATGCATTCCAGTTCTCTTACGGCAAGAGCATGTATACGGCAAATGCAAAATCACTGGCTCCACACAAAGGCCTGGAACACCTAGACAGCTAAGATGCATTCATCAGGATGCTCTTTATCGACTATAGTTCGGCATTTAACACCATAATCCCCTCAAAACTGATCAGTAAACTCCAAGACCTGGGACTCAGCAACCCACCGTGTAATTGGATCCTTGATTTCCTCACATCCAGACCCCAATCAATAAGGATTAGTAAGAACAACATCTCTACAATCTCCATCAGTATTGGAGCACCAGAGGGCTGTGTTCTTAGCCCCCTGCTCTACTCATTTTACACCTATGACTGTGTGTCTCGGTACGACAACAACACCATCTACAAATTTGCTGATGGTACCATGGTAGTGGGTTCTATAAAAAGGGATGATGAGTCAGGAGGGAGATTGAAAACTTGGCTGAATGGTGCACTAACAACAACCTTGCACTCAACATCACTAAAATTTAAGGAGTTGATTGTTGACTTCAAGAAGGGAAAACCAGGGGTGTACATTCCAGTGATTATTGGGGGATCAGAGGCAGAGAGGGTAAGCAAATGTAAGTTCTTGGGAGTCATTATCTCAGAAGATCTTTTCTGGTCCCCACACACAAATGGCATCGTGAAGAAAGCACGTCAGTGCCTCTATTTCCTCAGGAGTTTGTGGAGGTTTGGTATGACACCAGAAACCTTGACTGACTGCATCATGGTCTGGTATGAGGTCACCAATACCCCTGAGCATAAAGCTCTGCAAAAGGTAGTGGACACAGCTCAGGATATCACAGGCAGAACCCTCTCCACCAACAAGAACATCAACAGGGAATGCTACCATCAGAGAGCAGCAGCAATCATCAAGGATCCATACCACCCAGCAAGAGAAAAGAATCTCAGGGTTGTATGTGATGTCATGTATGTACTGTGACAATAAATCTGAAACTACTGTTCAACCTTCATCAATTTCTTTTGTTACCTCCTCAAGAAAACTCGCTTAGGCTTGTGAGGCATGACCTTCCCTTCACAAAGCTGTGCGGGCAGGACCAGCATCGTGAGCCACAGCATTTCCATGTCTCATTCAAAGCCATAAATGATTGCATTGAGATGAAAATTGAAAAGCATTTCATTCCACTGAAAATCCAATCCCAGCCAAATGTAAAAATAACTCACTTCAGAGTTTGCTAGTCCCGATCGCCCAGAGGACCATCAGAACTCACAACAAGGCACTAATAGCTGGCCTTGAGTAGATGTCACTGCAATGAATGGGAGGTGGCTTAAAGCCCCTTGTGCTCTCTGGAATTGCCCAGCAGAAGTGACAACCAGCATCTAGCAACAAGGGGTTCTGTCGTCCAGCTTGCAAGGAAGAGATGTTGCAGACACTTTGATGAAGGGTTGTCATAACAACTCCTAAAGCTGCACGAAAGATCGCTCTGGTGCAGCAGAGGAGAGCTCCCTTAGCTAAATGAGAAATGCACAATAATTTTGATTGAAAGATTGAAAGGGTACAGAGAAGATTTACAAGGTTATTGCCAGGACTTGAGGAACTGAGTTACGGGGAAAGGTTAAACAGGTTCGGACTTGATAGAGGTCTACAAAATTATGAGGGGTATAGACAGGTTAAATTCAAGCAGACTTTTTCCACTGAGGTTCAGTGAGACATGAACTAGATGACTTGGGTGAAGGTTGAAATGTCTGAATGTTTGAGGGGAACATTAGAAGCAACCTCTTCCTGCAGAGAGTGGTGACACCAGTTGAAATGGTGAATGCGAGCTCGATATTGACATTGAAGAAAAATTTGGATAGTTTCATGGATGGGAAGGGCATGGAGGACTGTGATCCGGGTGCAGATCAATGGAACTGGGCAGACTTAACAATTTGGACAGACTAGATGGGCCAAAGGGCCTGTTTCTGTACTGTGGTGCACTATGGTTCTGATCACATCAATTTTGTAATTCAAAATCCTGTCTCGCATCGACAAATAAGTAACATATTCAGATTGAAAGGTCTAATAGAGTGTTGTTGTGCATTTGGCATTCATTGCCAAATGTTTTCTGTGTGAAAACAGGAGGTGTGAATGGTACAAACCATGTTTGGCACTGCTAATTTATAACAAGTGCTGTGTTTAAGTACAAACAGCTAAATGGTAAAGAGAGGTTCAGTCATGTTACCTAGGTATTATTCCCTGCTTGGTTGATTGCCTCCACACCCTTCACGATAGCCTCTGCCACCCCTGGATCATAAGACTTTACCATTTTGTGAGGGCCCGTAACCTCCCCTACTCAGTGGAGGAAATCAGGGAGCTGACTCGCAATTGCCTGATCTGTGCGGAATGCAAGCTGCAATGTTACAGGCCAGAGAGAGTCCAACTCAAGGCCACTTGTCCCTTTGAACGTCTCAGCATGGACTTCAAGGGCCCCTCCCGTCCATGAATCAGAACATCTACTTCCTGAGCATCGTGGACAAGTGCTCACATTTCCCATTCACCATCCCCTGCCCCGACATGACCACATCCATGGTCACTAAAGCATTCCGCACAGTACTCACTCTGTTTGGATACCCCAGTTATGTTCATAGCAACTGGGGATCCGCCTTCATGAGTGAGGAGTTGCGGCAATACTTCCTTTCTCAGGGCATAGCTACAAGCAAAACAACCAGCTACAACCCCTGTGGGAATGGGCAGGTGGAGAGGGAGGATGGTACAATCTGGAAGGCAGTCTTTTTGGCCCTCAGGACGAATGGGATGCCCATATCCCAGTGGCAAGAGGTCCTTCCAGAAGCACTGCGTGCCACCAGGTCCCTACTTTGTACAGCAACTAACGCAACGCTCCATGAAAAATTGTTCTCCTTCCCTAGGAGGTGGGCGTCAGGAACCAAGCTGCCGGTCTGGCTGATGACTGCAGGGTTGGTGCTTCTCCGGAAGTATGTTAGAATGCACAAGGCGAACCCACTTGTCAAGGAAGTGCACCTCCTATATGCAAAATCCCAGCATGTATTGGTAAGGTACCTGGACGGATGGAACAATACAGTGTCCATCCCGGACCTGGCATGAGCGAGGGCCCCGCCATGGGAAGTGCACCCGATACCCCAGGGCACGACCAGTCAGTCCCAGGGATCACCCTGACAGGTGAAGTAGTGATCCCACCTCCACCTCAGTCCCTTGAGTGTTGCCTCCCCCCCCACTGGAGTATTCTTCCCCCCCCACCCCTCACTGTTACAAGCAAATTCCCCAACCCCTACAGACCCGGTAGACACAGACACTGTTCATCCCTCCAACACCCAGCCGAGCAATCAAGTCACCGTTCCGCTGGAACCAACAATACAGCCAGCAGTACTTCAGAAATCTCAATGCCGATAAAACCCCCAGAGCAGATGATCCTTTGAACTGTATGGACTACAAGACCTGTGCCGATAGACATTGCCCCGCACCCCCACTGGACTTCATTCGAAAACAGGAGGGGGAAATGTGGTGGAACACAGTACTGCGGGCACGTCCGGGCAGGTCCTCACTGGGCTGGGCAGGCTGGTCCGCCTTCTGTACCTCTAGCCCCTCCCCATAAGATCCCCTAATAAAGGCCGAGAGCCCTAGTCTCCTCCCTCATATGTGCCTTGGATGTGAGCCGTCAGCATGTAGAGGCATACTTAAGTCTTCTGATCAATAAAGCCTTTGACTACCTGCTTCATGCCTGCAAATGGTCATTGATTCACCACAGGGGGTGGCTAGGTTGAGTTGCTAGAGGACTTTTATCTTGTAAATACTGAGTGTTAGTCCTATCCGCCTGACAACCTTTTCCTGTGATAGGCCTTGTGATAGCGTGTGAGTTTGTGAAGTCCAGAGAACACAGCTGAGGGGCTGTGTGTAGTTTTTTTTCTCTCTCAGAGTAGGATGAATGGAAAACCAAGGGGAATAGCTTTAAGGTGAGAGGTGGAAGATTTAAAAGACAACTGGACTGGCAGCTTCTTCACACAGAGGGTGGTGGATATGGAGAACAAGCTGCCAGAGGAGGTGATAGATGTGAGGACAACTACAAGAATTGAAAGAAACTTAGACAGGTACTTGGATCGGAAAGGTTTAGAGGGATTTGGGCCAAACTCAGGCAAATGGGACTAGCTTGGTCACCAGAGACTAGTGGGATAGAAAGGCCTGTTTTCCGTGCTGCATCACTCTGCAAATCTATGGCTCTAACACATCATGGGTTCCAAATTAGTTTTGGAGAAGGATGAGGAATAGAAACAAATTACTGGAACAATGCTAATTTCAGGGAGTTATTTGGGGTGAATTGGATCAAATAATGGAAGGAGAGATGTGAGGGGGGGTGGGGCGGGGAGAGAATAAAGGCAAGGCTTTAATAAGGTGCTCTCAACACCATGAGGATGTGTGCCAAAGGTGGAAGGGGTCACTGGAGAAAGTGAAAGCTCTCAGAAAAATGACAGGTGTCAAAAAAATCCAAAGAAGAATCAGGCTAAATATAACATTTTGAAGGAGTGATGTGAAAAAGGAAATAACAGAGGGAATTAGACAAGAATAGATTGGCATAGAGTCAAATTCAGTTCTACATTGACATGTTAGCAGCAATAAAAATCGTCAGAGAACTGGTTGAACCAGTTAATGCTTTGCACAAACACAGTGGAGCAACTCAGCAAGTCACTCAGCATCCATAGGAAGTGAATGTTGTCAAGATGGGGGCCAGTAGTCTTTGCCCTCCTCAGTCTCCTTAGGGAGTGTAGGCACTGCTCTGCCTTCCTGACCAATGAGGAGGTGTTGTAGGTCGTGGATATTATCTGCACACCAAGGAACTTTGTGCTCTCCACTCTCTCCATGACACAATGCATAATGGAGAGTGGTCAACCTTCATTCTGAAGTCCACAATCATCTCCTTTGTCTTGCCCATGTTGAGAGTGGTTGTTCTTGTTCCATTTTACAAGCCTTTCACCCTCCTCTCTGTAAGCCAATTCATCAGTGTTGCCAGCTACTATTGTATCATCTGCAAACGATGATTCTGTTTGAACTGAATCTGGCTGTGCTGCTGGGGTCAGTAGTGGGCAGAGTACACAAGACTGAGATGCGCCACTGCTCAGTATGATGGGGCTTGAGGGTTTGCCACCAACCCAGACTGACTGTGATCTTTCAGTCAAGAAGTCCGGAATCCAGTTGCAGAGGTCTTCATGCACCTTGGAGCATTTAGTGTTAAGCAAAGCATCTACCTCCTTCTTAGGGTGTGGACATCACAGGTGGACCCAGCATTTAATTGTCCTTAAGTAGGGAGGCATGGTTGGTGTAGCAGTTAGCACAATGCTATTACACCACCAGGGAAGGGTTAGATTATTGTGGAGTAGATTTATATGGGTTGGCATATCATTGTGGGCTGAAGGGCCTATACTGTGCTGCCATGTTCTATAGGGAGGGAGCAAGGAGTGGAACCAGTTGGGTTGTTCTTATATCAAGCTGGAATTGCCTTCTGCATGCATCCACTCTTGTGCTCAGTGAATACTGAGAGAACTGGTGAGAGCAAGGGGTGGAGAGAGGGCCAAATGCTTTATGTCGAGTCAGGTTATGGGAGCAGGGTAGCAGGAGATGCTGAGATATAGATAATGATGATGGAAGGGGTAGGAGCTGACCGCAGGCTTGAATGGCCCTCTCCGATTCCCAGGGCTGAGACTGAACCAGTTACACAGTGCACTGGAGTGCAAGCTAATGAGAGCTCAAGAGCCCAAAGCAGCTGAGTGTTGAATTTGGGCGAGGTCAGCCTGAAGTGTGGCCATTTCCAGTTCTGATTAGCTGGGTCATGGTTCCTCTGGGGAGTGAAGATGCTGCCCAGCAATGTCACAGATGCAAGAGCAGCAACACAAGAGCCTGAGATTGTCACATTCAATTAAAAAAAAAGTCTTCAGTTTCAAGTGCAAATTAAATGCTCTTCCCTGCCCTCTAGTGACAATGAATGTCCCATGGCGTAACGTCAGACAGCATGGAACAGCCCTTCAGATCAACACATCCATGCCAACCAAGTTGGCTTTCAGAACCGCCCCCAAGGTATCGTTGCCCTCACCATCAAGACTACAAAGGTATCAGTATGTGTTACATGAGTATCGTTTGTTGCACTACCGATGTGTAGAAATTCTGCCTCGTCTGCAGGAAAAAGAATCTTGGTTGTATGTGAGATCATGTATATACTCTGAGAATCAATCTGAACTTTGAACTTGGTGTTTGAACATAGTACCTGGAAAGTGGAGTCACAGGTAGATAGGGTGTCAAAAGGGCTTTCAGCACATTGGCCTTCATCAGTCAGAGTATTGAGTAATGAAGTTGGGAGGTCATGTTGCAGTTGAGGCCCCATTTGGAAAATTGAGTTCAGTTTTGGTGTCTGTGCTGCAGGAAAGATGTCGTCAAGCTGGAGAGGGTGCAGAGAAGATTGATGAGGATATAGCCAGGATTCAGGGGCCTGAACTGTAGGATGAGTTTTAGCAGGCTGAGGCTTTATACCTTGGAGTTCAGGAGGATGAGGGGTGATCTCATAGAAGAGTACAAAATCTTGAGTCTTTTGCCAAGAGTAGGAGCATCAATAATCACAGGACATAGGTTTAAGGTTAAGGAGGTAGAGATTTAACAAGAATCTTAGGGATAATTTTTTGTTTTATACAGAGGGTCATGGGTGTTTGGAACGGGTAGCCAAAGAAGATAGATGAGACAGGTACTTGTGCAACGTTCAAGAAATGTTTGGATGGATATATAGATAGGATGGTTTTAGAGGGATGGGGACCAAATGCAGGCAGGTGGGACAAATGTGGGTGGGATATTTTGGTCAGCATGGGCTGAAGGGCCTGTTTCCATACTGTGTGACTCTGACTATGGCTCTATAACTTTTTTGGCTGTGTTGTAAGGATGAATTCTGGTTCCATTAGGTCCTGCATTTGTGGAACCATCTGCTTGGTAAAACCCAACTTTGTCTTGTATTAATGTACAAGTTAATGTAGTGAGAGGTTTATAAAAAGACACAATTAAGAGCTCCTTATTTAAATGCAGGTCATATCTAAAACAAAATCAATGAAGTGACAGCACAAATAGAGATGAACAGGTCTGATCTGATGGCCATTAACACACTCGTGGTTACGGGGAGATCAACGCTGGGAACTCAATATTCAGGGTCAATTGGTTTTTTGAAAAGGTGGACAGGTAAGAAAAGACGGTGAGCTCGCTGTACTGATGAGAGATGAAGTAAATGCAGTTGGGAGAGATGATCTGGGCTGACAGATGTCGAGTCCATTGGGATTGAGGTGAAAAGTAACAAGAGAATGAAGGGAGTGGAAGAGTAATGGCTAGGCTCCCAACAGTCAGGACACTAAAGGAAGGAGTGTGAAGGAAAGGCTGATTGAGGTGGGGGGAGGAATGTTAAACAGCTGGTGCATAACCATGGGTCATTTTAATCTTCCTGTAGACTAGAAACTGGCACCCACAAAAATGAATTCACACAGAGGGTATGTAGTTAAAGGAGAAATTGCACATGTGGAAGAGAGCGTGCAGATATGGGATACAGGTTCAATCCTGACCTCGGGTGCTGTGTGCGCAGAGTTTGCATATTCCCCCTGTGACCTCCAGGGTGCCCTGGTTTCTTCTCGCATCCCAAAGATGTGCTGGTCGGTCAGTTAGGTGACTACTTCAATTAAGGTGGGTGAAGGGGTAATCAGGGAGGGCACGTGTGAGGCTATAGGTTAGAAGGGAGATACTGAGCTGAAGGCATTGCTGGAAGACACTTGATGTTCTGACGGCATCCTCCACTGTTGTCAGGAGATGTATGAATCATGGTGTCCCATGTTTGTTATGGACTGGTTGAGATTAATTCAGAATCCAGGAAAAGACCAATAGAGCAAAGGAAAAAAAATCTGGTGAGGTGGAAAGCAACTGATAATTAAAGTTTTTTTATGCATGTAATAAAGGAAGTGATCACAAACTTAATGGAAACTGAGGCAAAGCCATGAAAGAGTTGTTGAACAGTAATGATACAGGAGAAGAGTTTAATAAATCCCCACCACTAAGGAGTTAGCATTAGGCAGCACTGTTGGTATAATGGTTGGTGCAACTCTATCACGGCACCAATGACCCATGTTCGAATCCGTCGCTGTCTGCAAGGTGTTTGTATGTTCTCCCCATGACCTGTGTGGGTTTCCTCTGGGTGCTCTGGTTTCCTCCTACGTTCCAGAGATGGACAAGGGTTAGTGGGTTAAGATGTAATTATTGATGCAGGCTTATGGGCCAAAGGGTCTGTTACTATATGCTGTGTCTCTAAATTAAAAAAATATAACCCCCTCAGTATTACACTCAATGTCACTGTCTTCCTGAGAGTGAGGCTGGTTTGGAAGGAGTCCTTGGCCTTGTCCTCAAAACCTATGCCAAGGACTGCCAAATGCACTAGGTGGGTGGGATATTTTGGTCAGCGTGGGCAAGTTGGGGTGAAAGCCTGTTTCCAAGTTGTGTAACTCAATGAATGTGGACATCTGTAACCTCTCCCTGCCACAAGCTGCAGTTCCCACCTGCTTCAAGAAGTCCATGATTACCCTGGGACCAAAATCAGCAGGAAACTCAGCAGGTCACGCAGCGTCTGGAGGAAGCAAAGTGTAACTAGCATTTCGTGTCTGGCCCTTCATCAAAGCATGACCTCCTAGAATCCACCATTTCCATTCCACTCCCCTCTCCTGCACTGACATGTCTGTCCACGGCCTCATGCACTGCCAAACCGAGGCCATCCAGAAAATGGAGGAACAGCACCATCTGGGCACTCTCCAACCAGTCAGCTTTAACATCAATCTCCAGTTGGTTAACCCCCTCCACCAGTCTCTCTCTCTTTCCCTATCCCTCCAGCTTTTCAACGCCTTCCCTCTTCATTCAGAGAGCTATACCTCCCCCATAACCTCAATTTTTTTCCCTCTACCCTCCCACCCAGATCCACCTCTGACCTCTTACCTGTTGGCCTATGCTCCACCTTCTGCCCCTTCCTCTCTCCTCCTCCCACCTTTTTCACACATCTGCCTGCTTTGTGCTCATGTCTTGACAAAGGGCTCAGGACCGAAATGTTGGTTTTATCACTTTGCTTCCTATGGACGTTGCATGACCTGCTATGCTTCTCCAGCATGTTTGTGTATTGGACTCAACATTCCTGTTTAACTTTTTTGTGGTCAGGTGCATAAATGCACAATGTTTTCTTTCCTTGGCTTTCTCTGTAAAGGCACACAAAGAGGTGCCACAAATCCAGCACCTCAAGAAGGAAGAACCAAAGAGAGATGCCAATTACCTGTGGATCCCACCACCTCCTCTGATGCTGCCACCTCCTGCACCCCACAATCTCTGCTGCCGTGTGGCCTCCTGTCATGTCCAGCGGTGAACCCGAGCTGCCAGTCACCCTCCTTTACTTCTGGTTTCCCACCCTCAAAGGAAAGCAAGTCTGTATTGCCGGTGGCTTTGACACCTCTCATGATGTAATGGTCTGAGAGGTGGGTCGTGGCCCACATAAACACCAGCCTCCCTGCCAGCAGGACGAAGGAGCTGGTCATGGACTTCAGGAAATGGAGGGGAAAGTTTGACCCTATCTGCAGCAAATGTGTTGAGGTGGTGATGGGGAAGACTTTGAGTTAAATATCACCAGTTTCCTGTCCTGTCCAACCAAGGTGATGTTATGACTTGGAAAGTGGCCTTAAGAATTTCAGTGTGTCTCCTGTGTCCCTTACTAATTTATACAGGGGCACCATTGAAAGCATCCTGTCAGGGTGCATCACTACATGGAACGGGAACTGTTTCACCCAAGACCACCAGGAACTGCAGAGAGATATGAACATGGCTCAGTATATCATACACACACACACACACACACACACACACACACACACACACACACACACACACACACACACACACACACACACACACACACACACACACACACACACACACACACACACACACATTGCCCAGTGCCCCAGAGAAAGACAAACAAAAGACAGCCCCCCAGTGTCACTGAGTGGACATGGCTTCACTTCCCAGTGCTCCCACAGCCTCCGCAGCCACACAGCCTTCCATCCAAACCATCGCCAACCCAAACTCCAGATCAAAACCTCTGACATGATGAGAAAGCCTTTGGCGCCCTCAGCATTCTCTCACATCCCAGTTCTGATACCTGGTACCTCTTCAGTCAGCCTCTTCTTGTTCACAGACATCGAGCAACATATGTGGACTGAGCCTCCCAATCTCTTAAAGGCCAAACTTGAAAAGGAACCAAATTTTATTACAAAAATATCCCCTTAACTAAGAAACAAAACAAAAAAGAAAACAAAAGCTGGACGACCAGTTAAAACAATTAGTTTGTGGTTAATTCCTCTCCACTAAATGCTGAAAAGGATTTGGAAAAGATCAACTTACATCATATGAAAATGTTAAATGAATGGTCTCCATGTTTCTTCAAATGTAACCAAAAGGTCAACTGAACCACTTCTAATTTTTTCTACATTTAAACATGCTATAGTTTGGGAAAACCATTGAAATGTAGTAGGTGGTTTAGGGTCTTTCCATTTGAGTAGAATGGATCTCCTGGCTATTAAAGTAACAAATGCAATCACATGACAAACTGAAGCAGATAAGTGGCCAGAGTCCAAAATTGGCAGTCCAAAAAGTGCAGTATTAGGATGAGGTTGTGGGTCAATGAGGAAAACTGCTGAAATAATAACAAAAATATCTTTCCAATATTTTTTCAGGGAAGGGCAGGACCAAAACATATGTGGCAGGGAAGCCACCTCAGAATGACATCTGTCACAGATAGGGTTTATATGGGAGTAAAGCTTGTCCTTGGACATATGGGTCCTATGAACCACCTTAAACTGTATCAAAAAGTGTCAAGGACACATTGAAATAGTGTTAACTAATTTGAGAAATTCCCCCCATGTCTCTATAGGTAACAGTATCTGAAGTTCTCTTTCCCATTCATTCTTAATTTTGTTAGAAATCACTGGACGTACCTTCAGGATCAAGTCATAAATTGCGCCTATTAAATTCTTCTGAAAAGGATTTAAACATAAAATTTTATCAGTAACTTCAGTCTGATGTAGTATTGGAAAAGTCGATAAAGTAACATTTAAAAAGTTCATTATCTGTAGATAACTGAAAAAATGTGATCTAGGCCAATTATATTTATTAGACATGAGGCAGTTATCCATAAATAAATCACAAAAACAGACTATTCCCTTTGATTTCCATAGAAGAAAACCTTGATCAATTCTAGATGGTTGGAAGAAAAAAATTAGATAGAATAGGACTTAACAAGATCAATTTGTTTAATCCAAAAAATTTACAAAATTGAAACCATATTCATATTGAATGTTTAAATATTGGATTTGTCATTTGTTTATTCAATTTAGTTGAGTGCAAAGGGGAATGAAGCCCCTAAAATAGAAGCCAATGTGAACCCCTGCACAAACCCATGCTCAAGACTCACCTATCGTGGACATTGAATTTCATCCAAATCTTGTGTCCAGAGAATTATATACTGAATATTATTTTTTTCTTAAAAAAATCGTTACTTGATTGGAAAATGTCCTTCCACAAATCATTTCTGAAGATCAGAGAGGATTTATCAAGAATTGTTATTGGCATTTCAATATTAGGAGGTTAATGAATATTGTATATTCTCCTTCATCTAAAACTCCAGAATGTGTTATCTCACTTGATGCTGAAAAGGCATTCAACAGAGTTGAATGGGACTAATACACTTGAGAATTTTAATTTTAGCCCAAAAGTCATCTCTTGCATAAAACTCATATAACACTCACCTTTGGCTTTGGGGTCTAGCAATAATCAGCGATTCCCCCTTTTTTAGGCTCTTGTGAGGAACTAGACAAGGTTTATTATTTGACATCACCTGCAGCCCCTGGCAATTGCGAATCACAAAATATGTGTGGTATTATTCGTGGGGATGGGATACATAAGGTATCAGTATGTGCAGATGACTTGCTACTACATACTTCTAACCCTGAGTAATCTATCCCTTCAGGACTGTTATTACTTGCTTAATTTAGTAGTTTCTCTGGTTATAAATTGAACCTCAATAAAAGTGAGCTTTTCTGTTAAATATGCATGTTCCAATCTATGACCAATCTCCATTTAGGTTGGTTACTAATCAATTTACTTATTTGGGTGTTAAATCACTAAGAAGCATAAGGATTTATTTAAAGTTAACTTTTTACCCTTCTTTGACCATGTTAAACAATCGTTTACTAAATGGCCTCCTTTGTCCTTATCATTGATTAGTCAAATTAACACAGTTACAATGATTATTTTACCTAAATTCTTGAACCTATTTCAGGCAGTTCCAACCTTCATCCCAAAGTCTTTTTTTTTTAATATTATTGATTCTAGAATTTCTTCATATATACAGCAGAATAAGAACCCAAGGTTAAGTAAGAAATATTTACAGTAATTAAAAACTGATGATCCAAGAACTTGAAACCCTGCCCCCTGCTCCAGCTCTTCAGCCACGCTCTTGTCTGCAATATCTTGCTGATCTTACCTTCCCTTGCTTGTGGAACTGGGAGTAAATCAGAGATTATCCCCTGGGAGGTACTACATTCAGCCTGTTTCCTAACTCCCTAACTTACCTTGCAGGACCTCTACCCCACTCCTGCCTATGATATTGGTACCAATATGTTCCATGACCTCTGGCTGCTCACCCTCCCCCTTATCAATATTCTGCACCCACTCAGAGACATCCTGGAACAGAGTACCCGGGAGGCAATACATTATCCTGGAGTTTCATTTGTGGCTGCAGAATCTCCTATCCCCTGACTATCGAGTCCCCTATGACTATCACCCTACCTGACTTCATCCTTCTCTTCTGAGGCTCAGAGCTACTGGACTGGCTGCTACCTGACCCAGATAGGTCATTCCTCTCAACAGGGATACTGTTGCTGAGGGAAATGGCCACAGGAGTACCCTGCACTGCCTGTCTGTTCCCTTTTCCTCACCTGTCTGTCACCTAGCTACCTTCCTCCTACCTCTTAGGTGTGATCGCATCCCTGTAACTCCTGTCTATCATCCCCTCAGCCTCCCGAATGATCTGGAGTTCATCCAACTCCAGCTTTAATTCCCAAACATGGTCTGTAAGGGGATGTCATTGGCTGCACCTCTTGCAACTGAAGTTGTCAGGGATACTGTTGGCTTCCCTGAATATCCACATTTTGCAAGAGGAGCATGGCCCTGCCCTGGCTGCCATTCCCACAAACTATTAAAGAGGAAAGAGTTAGAAATACATGTCCTTATCTTGTTTCAACTCTTATCTCTGCCTCTGTTCACTGAAGCCTCTCGAACCAAGGCCTCAAATTCCCTTTCCTCTATTGGGTCACTAACACACTGGCTGGTTCACAATGGCCACTCTGCTTGACCTTATCTTCCTTTTATTGGCTGCAGCTAATTAGCCAATGGAGAAATTTAAACCTGCACCCACCTCTCCTGCTGTTTTTTCCTCCACAGTCCCGCTCTCACAGTTCCCGACGAGACCCATGAAACATTCCTTCTAAACTCTTCTCCCCAACCTGAGTGTAGCTCTCTCGTTCTGCAAATCATTTTGTCTGCTGCTAACACTAGAGTCTAAAACACTGGTTAGACCACATGGAGTATTGTCTTTGGTTCTGGTTGACTCATTACAGGAAAGATGTAGCTGCTTTGGAGAGGCATTCAAGATTTACCAGGATGTTGCCTGGATTGGAGAACGTCATATGAAGTGACAAAGGATGAGAGTTGACTTAACAGAAGTGTATAAGATTATGAGAGGCTTAGATTGGTTGGACAGCTGGGTAACAGTAGAAAATACCAAGGACATCTGTTTCAGGGGAGTGGATGAAAGTTCAGGGAAGATGGCAGAGGTTAAGTGTTTTTACACAGAGAGTGGTGGGTGTCTGAAATCCATTGCCAGGGGCGACGGGAGGCTGGGACAGGAGGGACATTCAAAAGACTCTTAGATAGGCACATGGATATAAGAAAAATAGAGGTTTATGGGCTACAAGGTCGGGAAGGATGAAATTGTAGTTACAAAGGTTGGCACAACATCGTGGGCTGAAGGGCCTGTGCTGTGCTGAAAAGATCGATGACTTATGTGGCAGTAATCAGTACTGTGTCTGACCAACATCGCTGAAGCCAGACAGATCTTCAAAGAGAATTGGTTTGTTGTATATTGATTCCCTTGCAAGGTTGCCCTCACTTAGTATGCTGAGGGTGTGATGAATCAGGATGGACTAGTACAGAATTTCACCAGCTCAAGTGGAGCTGCCGCTAATGACTGTTCTTGTATATTTGTAGAAAACACTGTGCTTCATGAAGCTTCTTCATGGTAAAAGGTATCGTATATTCCCTCTGTGGGGCAGTGCCACAAAACCTGCATACCTGTGTTCTGGATTACTAGACCCATGAAGTTATACCACAGGGAACAAACCCCTTGGCTCTCTGTGCATATTCTTTAAGGATCTAGGAGGTGTGGTAGAGCGGACAGATCAAGGAAAAATATATATATAATCAGTAGAATTTATTGTGTACTTCATAGTACATAGAAAGTGGTATTACAGATAGATAGGATGATCAAAAAGGCTTTTGGCACATTGAGTATCAAAGTTGGGAGGTTAAGTTGCAGTTGTATAAAATGTTGGTGAGGCCCCATTTAGAGGATTGTGTTCAGTTTTGGTCATGGTACTACAGAGAAAAAAAATGTTGTCAAGCAGGAGAGGGTGCAGAGAAGGATGTTGCCAGGACTCGAGGATCTGAACTATAGGGAGAGGTTGAGCAGGCTGGAGCTTTTGGATGAGATCAAAATCACGAGAGGAGTAGATCACAAAGTCTTTTGCCCAGAGGAGGGGAATTGATAACCAGAGGACACAGGTTTAAGGTGAGTGGGGAGAGATTTAACAGGAACCTGAGGGGTAACATTGTGTACACAGAGGGTGGTGGGTTTATGGAATGGGCTGAGGTGGGAACTAATGCAACTTTTGAGAAAAAAAATGAATGGATACATGGATAGGATTGGTTTAGAGGGATGTAGTGTGGGACTAGTGTGGGTCGGACATTTTAGCAGGTGTGGGCACAAGTTGGGCTGAAGGGCCTTCACGTTGTGTAACTCTATGACTGATCTCAGAAAATGAAGCAGTCCATGTCTGCATGTAGCAGGACCTAGACACCCAGTGATGGGCTGTGAAGCAGTGGGGAACCATCACACCACAGAAGTGCCAGTGAATGACCCTCTCCAACACCCAGCAGTATATATTCTTGCAATGAGTAAACAATAGAATAGACATCTTAATGGATTCTGGGTCAGACTGTAAACAAGAGACCTATTTTTTCGATGTTAAACAGATAGGAGCAGTACTCAGCCCAATAAGAACATTTCAGGAACTGACAGATGTACAAAAGAACTTTTCCTGTGCATGAAGTTGATCCTTAAGGCAAGATCACTCACTTCTTCTATGAATGATTCATTTCCCAGCTGAGAAATGAAAAGTGACTAGCGTGATCAGACTTAATGACAGCTTCAGTGTTAAATACAACAACTGACATTGCCTGCCTACTTCTCCCCTGTGGTAAACCACTGTCTGTATATTTATCTGTCGGGGCACACCCATTGGCTGATTGTACCTGTGGCTCTGCCCACAGACTCCTGAATAAAGGTGTCTGTCCCACAGCCCCCTCCCCAGCTCAAGACAGTCAACCAACATGGACAGGCCTCCATTCTATTGTGAATAAAAGGCTGCCAGTTTTACATAACTTCCAGTCTATTTGGAATTATTGATGCTGCATCAATTTTATTCACAATAAATTTTGACAATGGAGCAGGTCCTGAAGCCGGGGAAGCCCGAGGCATCTACCAACTTTGAACTCTGGCTGCCCTGCTTCAAGGCATTCCTGCAGGCATCATCGGGCATCGATTGGTCAGAGAACAACAAACTACAGGTGCTGCACTCCTGGGTTAGGACCCAGTGTATGATTAGGGATGCTGCGTCGTATCTGGAAGCGATGGGCATCTTGAAAGGCCAGTACCTGAGAAAGGTAAATGAGGTCTACATAAGACATCTCCTAGTGACCTGAAAACAGCATCCCAGGGAACTGAGCACTGACAGGCCTGATTAGAAATGCCTATGTCACAGGCATCAGGTCCAATTACATCCATCAAAGACTATTAGAGCAAGGTGAGCTCAACATACAGAGGGCGGTCGAATTGGCAGGCATACTGGAGGTGGCCCTCAGGATATGAGGCCTACTAGGCCGAAAACGCTCCGGGTGCCGCCAACTTGGGACGTGCCGTCACCATCACAGCCCGCCAACGATCTGACTACGGCAGCCATACTCCACAAGTGCCAAACACCACCATCACCATTCCCCTTCAGTGACCCACCCATGACCGCTGTACTCCATGAGTACCTGAAGTGCTACTTCTGTGGCCTGGGCAAGATGTGGTTTGCTCCAGCTGTAGGAAGATGGGGCACTACATGAAGGTGTGTAGATCCAAACCACCTCGACCCAGCAGCACCGTGTGTTGGTCATGGGGGCCACCATCTTGGATGTTGCCATCCCTAGGAACCAGCAGCACCACGTGCATGTCATCTTGTGTGCCATCTTCGAGGCCCAGCTGCAGTGCGTGTGAGTCATGGGGGCTGTCATTTTGGGCACCATCTTCAAGACCCAGCAGCATTACGCACAAGCCATGGGGGTTGCTATCTTGGGCGCTATCTTCAAGACACAGCAGTGCCACATGCAAGCTGTGGGGGCCACCATCTTGGACGCCGCCATCTTCTGATTGAACACCCGATCTGTTGCATTGACAAGCAGCAATCTCCATCATGTTGGACCAGAACAGTCCTCATCCACTCACCAGATCAATGATGGACATTCAGGGAAATGGACACATGACGAGTTGCCTGTTTGATAGTGGGAGCACGGAGAGCTTCATCCACCCCGGCGCAGTACAGCACTACTCCCTCATAATTAGCTAGTAAGCCAAAAGGTCTCCTTGGCTTCAAAGTCCTATACGGCTGATGTCCACAGCTACTGTGTAGCGACCCTGACTGTGCAGGGCATGGATTATAAGGAGTTCAAACTTCTAGTGATGTCACAGCTTTGCTCTGCTGTGCTGCTGAGATTGGACTTTCATTGTCACCTTAAAAGCATGACAATGGAGTATGACGAGCCCCATCCTCCCCGCACTGTCTGTAACCAGTAGTTTTTAAACCCCCCATTGTGCTCTACCGGCAACTACCCCTCAGCCTCCCCATCCCCCATCCCACCGCCTCCAGCCAATAACTTAACCAGCCAGTGTGCACGACCAGCAGACTCTCCACCCTCAAAATCAGCCCTCCACTGTTGTTTGTCAAGCTAACCCCCAACTCTAAACCCATTACCACCAAAGGTAGGCAGTACAGTGCCAGGGACAGGGTCTTTATTAGGGAGGAGGTGCAGCGGCTACTCAATGAGGGGATCATTGAAGCCAGCACCAGCCCTTGGAGACCACATGGAGTAAAGCAGAGTACTTATTGACTGCAGTCAGACCATTAATAGATACACACAGTTGGACGTGTACCCATTCCCCCATACATCTGACATGGTGAACAAATTGTGCAATAACGGTTATACTCCACTATTGACCTCAAGTTCCCCCCCTCCCCCCCCCCCTTTAACTAGTGATTCCAGTTCCTTTCTCTCTCCACCTAGCCTAGACTCCTCCCCCCCTCCTGCGGTCCTCCCTACCCTCCACCCTTCATCTCCGACCATCACCACCCCCCCTCCCCCCTTCCCCCTTTTGTTCGGACATCTGTCATGTTCCCCCACACCTTGATGAAGGGCTCAAGCACAAAATGTTGGTGATGTATCTTCACCTTTGCTACATAAAGGCACTGTTTGACCTGTTAAGTTTCTCCAGCATTTTCACTTAACCACGGTGTCACCAGAATCCTGTGTTTTACCCCTTAAGTTGCCCTATCATCAGCTCCCTATTGGCACAGAGGACCACCAACATACTGGTTTTGAGATGGATGGCTGCCTCTATAATTTTCATCACTAACAAGATCTCGGTCTTCCAGTGGAAGATGAACCGCATGGTTGATCAGTTTGAGCTGCAGGCCACATTCCCGCGTCTGGACAATGTCACCATCTGCAGCCATGACCTGCAGGACCATGATGCCAACCTCCAAAAAGTCCTCCAGACCGCCAGACTCCTCAACCTCACGTACAATAATGACAAATGGATTTTTCACACTACCCGCTTTACCATCCTTGGCTGTATCATTGAGAATGCCAGTCATAGCCCTGACCCTGACCGCATGTGCCCACTTTTGGACCTTCCACTCTCCCACAGCCTTAAAGCCCTGGAAAGGTTCCAGGGATTTTTCTCTTACTATGCCCAGTGGGTCCCCAACTATGTGGATGTTAAATCCACCTCTTTTCCCCTCACACCAGAGGTCCGTGCAGCCTTCAGCCACATCAAGGCAGACATTGCCAAGGCTGCGATGCTCGCTATAGACGAATCCACCCCATTCCAGGTGGAGAGCAATGCATCTGACTTTGCCCTGGCTGCCACACTTAGCCAGGTGGGTAGACCCGTCTCCTTCTTCTCCTGCACCCTCCAGGCCCCCAAAATTCAGCACTTCTCTGTTGAAAAGGAGACCCTGTTGAGGCGGTAAGGCTCCAGATGCTCTATCCCACTGAACCTGTGCCAGTGCATAAATTGACCACTTACAAGCCCTCCACAATGATCTCTGCCACCCTGGAGTCACCAGGTTCTTTCACTTTGTTAAGGTTTGCAATCTGCCTTACTCCATCGAGGAGATCAGGCCAATGACCAAAAACTGCCAGGTCTGTGCAAACTGCACTTCTACCGGCCAGACAGAGTGCAGTTAATAAAAATCACCTGCCCCTTTGAATGATTGAGCATCGATTTCAAAGGACCCCTCCTGTTTCGGACCACAATGTGTACTTCCTCAACATCATTGACGAATACTCACGTTTCCCATTCACCATCCCCTGCCCAGACATCACAGCTGTACCGTCATAAAGGCCCTACGCAGTTTCTTTACCATGTTTAGCTTCCCCTGCTATATCCATAGTGACCAGAGTTCCTCCTTTATGAGTGAAGAACTGCACCAGTACCTGCTGGCCAGAGGTATCGCCACGAGCAAGACCACCAGCTACAACCCTCGAGGGAATGGGCAGGTGGAAAGGGAAAATGCCACAGTCTGGAAGGCCATCATCCTAGCCCTGCAGTCTAGAGGCCTTCCTGTCTCCCACTGGCAAGAGGTCCTCCCTGAGGTGCTCCACTCAATACTGCCACCATTGGTACTGCCACCAATTCCGTACCACATGAACGAATGTTTTAATTTCCTAGGAAGTCCACTACAGGGGCCACGCTGCCGGCATGACTGACGTCCCCATGGCCGGTCCTACTCCGGAACTATGCAAGGAGACACAAGTCCAACCCACTTAAAAGGGTCCATCTCCTCATGCCAACCCCAATATGCCTATGTGGCGTACCCTGATGGGCATGATGACACAGTCTCTATTATGCATCTGGCACCTCAGGGGCTCCAGAAACCATTTCTGATTGCCCCGCACCCCTTTCACCTCTCGTCATCTATGGTGCACCAGGGCCATGGCATATTACCCCAGCCCCAACAGATGGCATGCCAAACTCAGTGCCATGCACCCACCAAGCCAATGCTGACAACTGCATACAGGCACCCCAGACTGTCCAGGACCCCATTGCTGCGCTGCAGTCACAGCCGGTATTACGACAGTCACAGCGGCAAATCAGACCACCCAAGAGACTTGAGATTGTACAGCAGGGGGTACAGCAGCATAAAAATCAGGACTGCTAGGCTGGGAAATAACTTCATCCTACAGATTGTGAGATTGATGTAACATTTCATCCATCATTATGTAAATTGTTCCAAACTTATTTACTTTATATTATTTTTTTTATATGTGCTGATTATTCTTGCTCTATATGTGTGTGCGTGCATATACCATACATGTATGTGTGTGTGTGTGTGTGTGTGTGTGTGTGTGTGTGTGTGTGTGTGTGTGTGTGTGTGTGTTTATGTGTGTCCACCGTGGTCCAGAGAAACACTGTTTTGTCTGATTGTACATGAAACATCAGATGATAATAAACTTGAACTTGATGTGCCCCGAAATTCTGACTTGCTGCAGATGAACAGGTACTTTGTGAAAAAGGAACTTAAAAAAAACCTTCTCCAATATTTACCATATACATCAGCATATAAGACAACTTGTGTATAAGACAACCCCAGAATTTCCACTGAAAATGTAGGTTTTGAGCTTTACTCATTATATAAGACTACCCCAAAACTGGCACTTACCACTGACCAGTGGAGTGATGCTGTCACAATATTTTAAAAGCAAATTACCCAGTAAAGGTTTAAATGTTATTAGCATATTTTAAAATAAACCACTGTCGGTTCCTTTAACGGGCTATTTAAAACCTGTAAAGAGCCGACGGCTGTCAGTTTGGGCAGATGGACCCTGTGGGGGAGTGCTGAGACTTTGCTATTAAAGTTCAGATTTTATACTTGACACGGGGGAGCGCTGAGACTTCACTGTTAAGGTTCAGATTTTGTACTTGGCGTATAAGATGACCCCTAGTTTTGGAGAGACAGTTTTAAGATTCAAATACCATGTTATACACTGGCATATACAGTAATTGAATTAAAAAGAGAATAAATACAACAAAATAGATAAATAATAAATGTTCATAGTTATCCTAGTGCAAAAATAATTGAATTAATTCCAATGATATTGCACATTGGATTTGTTCCAATAATATTGAATATTGAATTAATTCAAATGATATTGAACATTGGATTAATGCCATTGAATTCAAATCAGAGAGAGTTTCATTGCTCCTGCACATTTTTACTTATGTTTTTGGCAATAAACTCTCACTCCAATATCTCCTCTGCATCTGTGTGATCTTGCCTGAATAGAGAGTCATTGTTTATTCAGTGGGGAATCTGTATATTCATGAATTTCCTTCCTCTCTATCAACACACAAGTTCATTATGCTGCCATTCACAGTGTTTGGGAATGGGCTATTGGTGTCTGACCAATAAAATCATTACCTATGCTCCCATTGATCGATGCCCATCCTTTTCTCCGTCAGTGAGACCTGTGCAGATAGGGATGTTCATGTCACCTTCAAGAGCATTAAATGTGTGAAGTGCTAAGTCAGTCCAACTCTCACTGTGAACTCCACTCCTTCCATTATTTACTGCAACATGTACAGCACTGTCATCTTCCGTTTGACGTGGACTTGGTATATTAGTAATGATGGTGGAGATTATCACTTCTGCCATTGTCAATAAATCACCTTGCTAGCAAAATCCACTCCGATTACGCTCAATGTCAACAGACAAGGCAGTCCAAATTCAGCTGCATGGGAACATTCTTCTCTGTACAGAATGTAGCTCAACCACTGCAAAACCTCCCAAGCTGGTCATTATGGGGGTGTCACATGGAATTGCTGACTTACCCTGCATTATCAGTCTTATGGTCTTAAAGGTTACGGGGAGGAGGCAGGAGAATGGGTCGAAAGGGAAAAACACAAGGCTCATGATACCAATCAATGGACCAAACAGCCTTATTCTGCTCCTGTGTATTATCTTTTCATGAGCATTTAGCATGTGTTTAATTTTAATTTGGATTTGCTGCACAGTAACAAGCCCTTCCAGTCCACCAGTTTACACCACCCAAATACACTCATGTGACTGTCTTTGGAGGGTGGGAGGTAAGTGGAGCACCCGGAGGAAACCTACGTGGTCATGGGTAGAATGTACAAACACCTAACAGACAATGCCAGATATGACCCCAGTCACTGAGCATTGTGCTAACCCCTACGCTAATCATGTTCCCATGTAATGATCTTGTGCTGAGAGTCCCCATGTCGTCCAACACCACAAGATATCCTGCCATTATTCAGCAATGGGCCCACACTACATTTTAATGGCTGCTGTTTCATCCCACCATCGCTGAAAATCCCCACTAATCAGCCCGGGCTACTACCCATGTGACCGCAGGAAATGCTACACTTGCACCCATACCTCCTCCCTCGGCACGATTTGGGGCCCCAAACAGTCCTTCCAAGTGAAGCAACACTTCTCTTATGAAACTGCGGGGGTCATCTACTGCAACTGGCCTCCCCCACTTCGTAGAGGCTGGATGTAGACCAAGAGATCATTTTGCTGAGCATCTTCACTCTGTCCACTGCAACAACCAAGACCTCCCGGTGGTCATCCACTTCAATTCCACACTCCATTCCCACAACAATGTCTGCCCATTGCCTCATGCACTGCCTGTAAATTGGAGGAATAACATATTCTGTCTGGGTGCTCTCCAATGAGATGACATTAGCAATGCCTCCAATTTCCTTTAATCCCCTGATTCTCTCTTTCTCTTTCCCTCTAACTCTTTTCCTTCAGCTCCCCACCCCCTTCCTTCCCTACTGTCAGAGAGCTTCCCCCATCACTTTTCAGCATCTTTCTCTTCTACCTCCTACCTATAATAGTTAGAATCATAGTTTGGCATGGACTAGATGGGTCAAAGAGCCTGTTTCTTTGCTGTAATGTTCTCTTGGTCTATAGTGTGCATTAAATTACCACAATATGCCAAGATGGCAAAAGAGAATAAATATAAAATGATAGATAAATAATTAGTCACAGTTGTAGTAAGTGCAAGAAAAAAGAATGTTGTTCAGAAATGCAGACAGATATTTTGGGGGTCCTGTTTATGGTTTATGGTGAGGGAAGTATGGGGTGTTGGATGAAAAGCTGTTCTTGAACCTGAAGCGGCTGATCTTTGGTATCCTGTACCATCTGCCTGAAGGTAGCAGTGAGAAGAGGTTGTGACCACCATATGAAGCAGCACCTTACATGGATATCTTCAGTGGACAGGAGGTCTCATCTGCAATTTTCCTCGATTTGTCTGCTTGTTCTACCAGCCAGTACACTCGAAGCCTGCTGCTTATTTATATTACACTAGCTGTCTGTGGCCATCGAGAATTGCTGGCGCCAGCTTAGATCAGCACAACTCGCTGCCTCTCTGCAGTCAGAAAAACAATCATTTGCACGAACCCACTCTGTCTTGAAGCTGATTTCTTATCTCTCCTGCCCCTGACTAATTTTGTACACTCTCTTCCCATTTCTAACCAGCCTTTGATATGAGATTTGAAAACACTCACTCAAAGTTTGAGCCTGTGATATTTACTTGCATTAATCATTATTCTGTCACAGGGCAGCACAGTTAGTGTAGTGGTTAACATGCGATTGCAGTGCAGCGACCCCAGATTTGAATCTGCTGCTGTCATTACTCCTGGTGGAATGAGCATTGATTGTATCCAGCTTGGGTGCCCGTGATGTCCATCTTCACCTCATGCTGATGTGCCCTCTCAAACTGAGAGTCCAACACAGTGTATAAACAGCGCAAAGGAAAGCAGGAAGAATAGCGCACACCTTCCTTTCGAACCCCGCTGGGTGCTATTTTTGTAAGGAACTATACATCACCCATCAAAGCACCTTTGCTCTATCTGCTGCAACAGTAAGAACCTCACAGTGACCAACCGTTCCCACATGGGCTTGTGCACTGCCAAACTGAAGCTACCCACAAATTGGAGGAACAGCACCTTGTCTTCTGTCTCAGCACTCTCCGAGCAGACGGTATTGACATCAACCCCCTCCCTGATCTCTCTCATTCCATATCCCTGTCTCCTTACCTCCAGCTCCCCACCTCCTTCCGTCTCCTAGCGGAGAGCTGCCCCTCATTTCTCAGCTTCTACCCTCCCACCTACATCCACCTAAGACTTGTTAGCCTGTGCTCTTCCCTCTGCCCCTTCTTCCCTCCTCCACCCCCTCCTCCCTACACTTTTTTCAGTTGTCTATCTGCTTTTCGTTTGTGCCATAATGAGGGCTCATGCCCATAACATTGGTTACCCTTTATTTCTTGTTACTGAGTTTCTTCATCACTCCTGTGTATTGCCTATATTGCCCATGTATGAGTAGGGGGGCAGCTCATTCCTGTGGTGATACATCACTAGCCTACTGCAGGGGGCAACCACTGTACCTGCAGGAAGGTCACTGGCCGGCTGTAAATCAGTCGACCTGAATGGACCAAACCCCACCCGGCTGCCAATCATCCACCGAGGATATAACCCACAACCGGCCCCTGTTGAGGTCAGTCACTCGGGTGCAGAGCACAGCTAGCTACAGTAGAGACTTTATACTGAATAAAGACTGTTGTTCAGTCTTTGAATCTTGTGACTGTTTACTGTCATGACAGGGCATCACAACTCCGCAGTGTCTGAGCGGGGAATCGTACTATTACCACCAACACCCAATGAAGGTGGGAACCCTGGTTTCCATGGTACTAGGTCTCCAACCAGTACAGCAAACAGGTGAAGGGCAGGACGGCAAGAGGGCAACGGACAGTTCTTGCAGCATTGCATACTTCCAGTCCTAAGGCCTTCAGATCTGGAATCATGTATCTGAGAAATAGACTGTGTGTGATAATTTTAACCAGGCCTCTCATGATTTTATACAGGGCCACCCCTCAGCCTTCGACACCCCAGGGGATAAAGACTCAAGTTCTCCAACCTCTCCCTGTCACTCAAAGCTCCAGTCCTGGCCACACCTGAGTAAATCCTGCCCGAACATCAATATCTTTGCAACTCACTCTTCACAGAGTTTCCACCTGAAACAATATCATAACAATAACATGATATTTGCTGGCTTTTGGCTTTATTTCAGATTTCTTTTGCTTTTTCCTTTTATTGAGGAAAAGACACATCTGGCATGTGGTAATGTCCAAGCTGACTGTGGAGAATAAGTCATTTCAGTGCTAACTGCGGTTCTGGGTGTTTGAATGATACCCTTCCTCGTGGGCTCTTTGGACAGAGATATAACCGAGGCAGCAGATGGAGCTTTGATTTTACAACTCATGTGAAACCTGAAATTCAACCATGAAGCACTAATTCACCAAGGGTTGACCAAGCTACTTACTCAGCTCTGCAGTCGGAACTGAATGTACATCTCCGGAGTCAGGCAGCACGATTGAATGTGCATACTATTGATCCAAAAGTAGCATGCAGGTGCCAAAGAGTCCATTTCTGCTTGGACATCATCCAGAAATTAGCCTAAATTCAAATCTCCTGAAAGGCTAAGCAAATAAAAAAAAACAATCTGCAGGAGCAACTCAGCGGGTCGAGCTGCATCAATGAGAGAAAAAGAATGGTCATCGTTTTAGATTGGCACCCTTCATCAGTCCCAGTCCATTGCCTTTCCTGCATATCGCTCTCCCTCCTCTGCTAACCCAGTCCCAACCTCTTCTTATCCTTCCCCTTCTTTCCCTTCTGCTCTCTTTCTCTCTCCATCTCATTCTATTGCTCTCCCTCCTTATCCCTCCCCTTCCCTCTCCCTTCTTATTCCACCCCTTCCCTCTCCCTCCATATCCCACCCTTTCCCTCTCCCTCCATATCCCACTCCTTCTCTCTCCCTCCTTATCCCTCCCCTTCTCTCTCCCTCCTTATCCCTCCCCTTCTTATCCTCTCCTTCCCTCTCCCTCCATATCCCACCCCTTCCCTCTCCCTCCTTACCCCTCGCCTCTCCCTCCTTATCCCTCCCCTTCCCTCTCCCTTCTTATTCCACCCCTTCCCTCTCCCTCCATATCCCACCCTTTCCCTCTCCCTCCATATCCCACTCCTTCTCTCTCCCTCCTTATCCCTCCCCTTCTTATCCTCTCCTTCCCTCTCCCTCCATATCCCATCCCTTCCCTCTCCCTCATCCCTCACCTCTCCCTCCTTATCCCTCCCCTTCCCTCTCCCTTCTTATTCCACTCCTTCCCTCTCCCTCCTTATCCCTCCCCTCTCCCTCCTTATCCCTCCCCTCTCTCTCCTTATCCCTCCCCTTCCCTCTCCCTTCTTATTCCTCCCCTCCCTCTCCCTCCATATCTCCCTCCTTATCCCTCCCCTCTCCCTCCTTATCCCTCCCCTCTCCCTCCTTATCCCTCCCCTTCCTCCATATTTCATCCCTTCCCTCTCCCTCCTTATCCCTCCCCTTCCCACTCCCTCCTTATCCCCCTCCTTCCCTTCCCATCCCCTCCTCCCCCTCCCTGTTCCCCCCACTCCCTGCCACTCCACTGCTCTTCACAAGTCCCTATACGAGTGGGTGTGGTGGAAATACGAGCAGGCCAACCACACCTGACCACTGCAACCAAGAGACGGCCATGCAGAGGGCTGGTGCATGGAAATGTGACCCATCCCACTCAAAAGGGCGAGAGGGTGAAATGGCTCCAGGCAGGAACAGACTGGTCATTTGCACCTCAGCGCTGCTAAAATATTTAGTTTGAAAATCATCACTTTTGAATGCGATAGGAGGCATTATCTTGTTTCGTGAACTCAACTGACCTTTCCTCTGATGAGGCTTTGTTTTTAATTTAGTGACAGAACATGGTAACAGGCCCTTCTGGCCCATGAGCCTGGACTGATTAAATACACTGCGTGATATATTAACCGACTAACCCTGTACGTCTTTGGAGGGTGGGAGGAATCTGGAGCACCCGGAGGAAACTCACGCAGTTCACAGGGAGAACGTACAAACTCCTTACAGACAGTGGTAGATTCAAACCCAGGCTGCAGGCACTGTAATAGTGTTGCGCTAAGCTCTGCACTAACCCCGCTGCCACATTAGACTGCACTTGTACAGTGTACTTCTGTGTATGACAATAAGTTCTTCATTCATGCATAAACCTTCCCTAACCATCAAACATCTTTTTAAGAAACATACAAACTGATGGAGGAACCCGACGGGCCAGGCAGCATCTGTGGAAGGCAATAAATAGTCGACGTTTCAGATTGCAAACCTTCACGAGAAAATCATGAAGTCCTAATGAATGGGGTTTCAGTCTGTAATATTGTCTATTTCCTGCCATGTCCTGCTGAGTTACATGGTACATAGAACACAGAACACTGCAGCACAGTACAAGCCCTTCACCCCACAATGTTGTGCCAACCTTTGTAAATTTACTCCTCAACAATCCAACTCTTCCCTACCTCACAGTCCATAACTCTTCATTTTCCTTACATCCTTGTGCCTAATTGAGAGTCTTTTGAATGTCTCTACTGTACCAGCATCCACCACCACCCCTGGCAATGCATTCCAGCCACTCCCTGTGTAAAAAACTGATGTCCTCTGGTATTTGCTATTATCACCTCAGGAGAAAGGTGCTGGCTGTCCCCTCTATCTAGGTCCCTCATGATCTTACATACCTCTATTAAGTCACCTCTCATCCTTTGTCACTCCAAAGAGAAAAGCCCTTGCTTCATATGAGAAATTCTCCGATCCAGGCAAAATTCTCGGTAAATCTCGCCTGCACCCTCTCCAAAGAGTTCCTCCAGCACTTTGTGTGTTTCTCTATTTTTCCAGGATCTGCAGTCTCTCTGGTTGACCAAATGTCCCTGGCTCTCCCACTTTCCCTGGCAGCTCATTGCACAGACCCACCACTCTCCGTGAGAGAAGATCCCAATAAAATTGTTCCACTCTCACCTTAAACGTGCGCCTTTTAGTCTCAGCCAAAT
Source organism: Narcine bancroftii (assembly GCF_036971445.1). Lineage (NCBI taxonomy): Eukaryota > Metazoa > Chordata > Chondrichthyes > Torpediniformes > Narcinidae > Narcine > Narcine bancroftii. The sequence continues at coordinate 15,740,356 of NC_091473.1, forward strand.
GCTCTGGAGAAACTCAGCAGGTCATGCAACATCCATATGAAATAGATGAAGAGTCCAGGCCCAAAATGTTGGCTGCCATGGACTTCCGATGGCTGTGTGACTTGCTGAGTTTCCTCAGCAACATCCTCCTGTCCTAGACTTCCTTACCCTGGAGAGAAGATTGTGAGCATTCACCTGAGCAGTGACCCTCTTGATGTTGCCACCTGATATCAGCTGGTCAGTGGACATTTTCTCCAGGAGACAAGCTGGCTGAGCTTCCACCTCTGTGTTGGCCTGGCGCCCATTCACACCTCTGGCTCAGCCAATGTGAACAAAGGCAGGTTTGTTTTCACAAACTTGCCATGGGTCAAAGTGCACGTGAGCCATTTAATTGATTTTAATCTCAATAGCATCACTGTTAAATAGTGCTCAATAGAACAGGCTTTGATTTTCTCCTGGCATGCATCTTCAGTCTGAACCAATCCTTTAATGGTTTAAAGCTTTCATCAATAAAATAAATCAATGTGCTCTCAATCCTGCTTAGTATTCCCAGTATAGGTTCTCTGGAAATATGCAGTAGTGTCTGCAGTAAACTGTGCTGGGCATCACAGTCAGATCCCATGCACGAAGAATTTTATCTAACGTCCCCCTGTCTTGTCCCACCTGCCACCAGATGCAGTACCATCTCTCCCTCCTACATAAGAACAAAAGAAATTGGAGCAGGAGTAGGCCATCCGGCCCGTCGAGCCTATTTCACCATTCAATGTCATCGCGGCTGATCTGATGATAGGCTCATCCCCATCTACCTGCCAATTTCCCATAATTCCTTAATTCCCTTACTCTCCTTGTCTTAAATATATTTACTGAGGCCACATCCACTGCTTTGATGGGCAGCAAATTCCACAGATTCACCGCCCTCTGGCAAAAACAGTTCTTCCTTATCTCCACCCTAAATCTACTACCCTGAATCTTGAGGCTATGTCTTCTAGTTCTAGTCTCCCCTACCAATGGAAACAACTTACCGACCTCTATCTTATCTATGCCTTTCATGTTTTTATAAAATCTCCTCTCATTCTCTTAAATTCCAGGGAGTACAGTTCCAGACGACTCAATCTCTCCTCATAGGCTAACCCCTTAATCTCTGGAATCAAGCTGGTGAACCTCCTCTTCACCGCCTCCAAAGCCAGTACATCCTTCCTCAATAGGGACCAGAACTGCATGGAGTACTCCAGATACAGCCTCACCAGTACCATGTACAGTTACAGCATAACCTCCCTGCTCTTCAATCCAATCCCTCTTGCAATGAAGGCCAACATTCCATTTGCCTTCTTAATAGCCTACTGCACCTACAAACCAACCTTATGCGATTCATGCACAAGCACTCCCAAGTCATTCTGCATGTCAGCATGCTGCAATCGCTTTCCATTTAAATAATATTCCGATCTTCCATTTTCCCTTCCAAAGTGGATAACCTCACATTTGCCAACAACATACTCCATCCCCCAGACTCTTCCCCACTCATTTAACCTACTGAAATCTCTCTGCAAACTCTCCATATCCTCTGAACAATTTGCTTTTATACCCAATTTAGTGTCATCAGCAAACATGAATACACTACACTCTGTCCCCTCTTCCAGATCATTTGTTGTGAACAGCTCATCGGTGATTGCCAACCAAAAAGCACCTGTACCCCAACTCTGCTTTCTATTGGTTATCCAGTCCTCTATCCTTGCTAATGCATCAGCCCCCAGCTCCATGCATCCTTATCTTCTGTATATGTCTTTTATGCGGCACCTTATTGAATGCCTTCTGGAAATCCAGATAAATAATGTCCACCTGCTCCCCTCCATCTACCACGCTCATTATATCCTCAAAGAACTCCAAATATTTATCAAACAGGATCTACCTTTGCTGAATCCATGATGGATCTATTTCGTTCCAGATGCCTCATTATTTTCCCAACTACAGATGTTAAACTAACTGGCCTATAGATCCCTGCTTTTCGACTACATCTTTTGTTTGAATGGTGGCGTGATATTCGTCATCTTCCAATCCACCAGGACCTGACCAGAGTCCAGAGAATTTTGGTAAATTATCACTAAAGCCTCAACTATAACTTTTCTTATTTCTTTCAGTACCTTGGGATGCATTCCATCAAGACTAGGGGATTTATCCATCTTTAGACCCTCAGATTTTCTGAGTACAACCTCTTTAGTGATAGCTCTTACATCCAGGTCCTCACCTCCCATCACATCCATAACATCTGTCTTTAGCATGATCGATGAGGCTTCCGTCATGAATACTGACACAAAATTGTCAGCCATTTCCTCATTATCCAATATCAATCCCCCTTCCTCATCGTCCAAGGGTCCTTCACTTCAGCCACCCTTTTGCGCTTTATGTAATTATAAAAACTTTTACCGTCTGTTTTTATATTCTGTGCTAAACCTTTCTCATCATCTACCTTTCCCCCTCTTAATTGCTCACTTTGTGTTTCTTTGTTGCTTTTTAAAGTTTTCCCATTCTTCTATTTTCCTACTGCTATTGACAACTTTGCATGCACAAGCTTTTAGTTTGATGCCTTCCTTGATCTCCTTAGTTATCCAGGGCTGGCTGTCACCAGCCTTACTGTCCTTGCTTTTAACTGGAATATACTTTTGTTGAGCACCATTGTAGAGCAAGTCGAAAGAATCAAAGGCTTGTTGATCCAAACCAAGGCTTTTATTAACTAGAAGATTGGAGCGTATCACATGTTCTTCTCTTTGGCTTGGCTTCGCGGACGAAGATTTATGGAGGGGGTAAAAGTCCACGTCAGCTGCAGGCTCGATTGTGGCTGACAAGTCCGATGCGGGACAGGCAGACACGGTTGCAGCGGTTGCAGGGGAAAATTTGTTGGTTGGGGTTGGGTGTTGGGTTTTTCCTCCTTTGTCTTTTGTCAGTGAGGTGGGCTCTGCAGTCTTCTTCAAAGGAGGTTGCTGCCTGCCGAACTGTGAGGCGCCAAGATGCACGGTTTGAGGCGATATCAGCCCACTGGCAATGGTCAATGTGGCAGGCACCAAGAGCTTTCTTTTGGCAGTCCTTGTACCTCTTCTTTGGTGCACCTCTGTCTCAGTGGCCAGTGGAGAGCTTGCCATATAACACGATCTTGGGAAGGCGATGGTCCTCCATTCTGGAGACGTGACCTACCCAGCGCAGTTTGATCTTCAGCAGCGTGGATTCGATGCTGTCGGCCTCTGCCATCTCGAGTACTTCGATGTTGGAGATGATGTCGCTCCAATTAATGTTGAGGATGGAGCAGAGACAACTCTGGTGGAAGCGTTCTAGGAGCCGTAGGTGATGCCGGTAAAGGACCCATGATTTGGAGCTGAACAGGAGTGTGGGTATGACAACGGCTCTGTATACGCTAATCTTTGTGAGGTTTTTCAGTTGGTTGTTTTTCCAGACTCTTTTGTGTAGTCTTCCAAAGGCGCTATTTGCCTTGGTGAGTCTGTTGTCTATCTCGTTGTCGATCCTTGCATCTGATGAAATGGTGCAGCCGAGATAGGTAAACTGGTTGACCGTTTTGAGTTTTGGAGATGTGGGGGGGCTGGTAGTCATGGTGGGGAGCTGGCTGATGGAGGACCTCCGTTTTCTTCAGGCTGACTTCCAGGCCAAACATTTTGGCAGTTTCCGCAAAACAGGACGTCAAGCGCTGAAGAGCTGGCTCTGAATGGGCAACTAAAGCGGCATCGTCTGCAAAGAGTAGTATCACATGTAGACCAGTCCAGAATGACCTGGTCTGGCTAGGAGCAACCCTTTAAGACAGGGGTCTCAAACTCAATTTACCCGGGGGCCGCTGGAGGTAGAGTCTGGGTGAGGCTGGGCCGCATCAGGTTTTCCACAAGAAAAGCTCTTACAAAAACATTCCAATGTTATCAAATGTCTTTATTTTTATTTTTTAACACAAAATAAGATGAATAAATAAATAAATTAACAATTCATAAGAAAAAAAATAAATCAATCAGTAATAAATAAATAAAATGAAAATAATAATAATGAAAATAATAATAATACAGCAGATATAGAAGACTGAAGAAACTACATATAATTGCTGACTGGAGAAATGTAATTATTATTATTTAGATTCAAATGTCTGTATTAACAGTTCTTTAATCTTTAATTTTCTGAACATGAATGGAACATTGAACATAAACTGTTATGAACATGTCTTCTTCTGCCTACTTCTTACTGCTAGAGATCTGGCAACGCTTCCTCTGGCATAGCCGAGCCACATTTGGCTTAAGGGAGGAGGCAGTTGAGACCCTCAGTAGGGCTTGAGGATGCTCATCAGTAAGTCTGGACCTGTACTTGAACTTATTGAAGTTCAAGGTAGAGAAGAGCTTTTCGCACAAGTATTTTCGCTCCTAAAAAGACACATGGTCCGCTTGAACATTCGGGAAAGCTCAGGGAAGCTGGGGGGCAATTCTCTCAAAAATTGCCCAAGCTTGTCTGCTTTTCTACTCACCTCCCTGAACTTGGTTTTGAGTTCAGAGTTGCACTGCAGGTCAATGAGCTCCATTTGAAGCACAGGAGGGGCATCTTGCACATCAAAGGAGAAGGGGTCCGCAAAAATAGGAAATGTGGCTCTGTTTCAGTGTTTAGCCGATGCATCTTTTCCACTTCTTTTTCTGTCCCGCTGAGCAACAATTTCCGGGTTCAGACTGTACGCCGAAGCGCGTGAAGCGGGAGCGGCCGCGGAAATTGCGCATGTGCCGCGTCCATATAATGACAAATAGAAAATGCACACAAATATGCTTATATTCACAATAAGCCCAGCCGATGTCCCACCCCTGAGAGCAATATACCCCACCGTGATTGGTAGGTTCATTCAGCTCCGCACACAACACTGAAAAGTGCCAATCATATCAAACTCGCAGGCCGCACTAACATTAAACTTTCATATTAAGGCGGGGCCACAAACTATCGTCCTGAGGGCCGCAGTTGGCCCGCGGGCCGCAAGCTTGAGGCCCCTGCTTTAAGACCTGCCAATAGGCGTAGCTACACTCTCAGCCAATCACAATCATCCTACACTACAATCTATACATATACACATTGGTGATAGAATCTGAACTATCACATTCATGAAAAATCTCTTTGAAAGTCTTCCACTGTTCCTCAACCATCCCTCCATATATCCTGCATTCTCAGTCTATCCCGGCTAATTCCTCCCTTTTCCCCTTGTAATTTCCTTTGTTTAGGGATCACACACTGGTTTTAGACTGAACTCTTGTACTCTCCATTTGTATGATAAACTCAATCATTGTGTGATCATCCAAGAGTATCACTAACAAGATCGTTAACTTTACCTGTCTCATTGCACATGACCAGATCCAAGATAGCATGTTCCCTTGTAAGACCTGCCCCCAGACGGGGAGCCATCTCTCCCATCTACCCCCAGATGCAGTGTCATCTCTCCCTCCTCCCTCCAGTCAGAGAGTTGCAGACAGAGAGCCATTTCTATGACCTGTGCGCAGATGGGGAGCCACCTCTCCAACCGGCCCCAGATGTTGTGCCGTCTCGCCTCACCTGCACCCAGATTTGAAACCGTCAACTCCTCCCTGACATCAGATGGGGAACCATCTCTCCCATTTGCCCCCAGACAGGGAACTGTCTCTTGGTCCAGATGGGGGGAGGGCATTTCTCCCACCTCCCCGAGACAGGGAGCTGTCTCTCCCACCTATTTATTTAAGACTCTTTTGACCCAGATGTAGGGAAGAGGTTCAATTTTTGAAGGGTGCGGAATGGGAGCAGATGAGTTGGGGAGCTGGGAGAGATCTAGCTGATAGTCTGGGAGTGCAGATCATCATTATTCAATGCCATTTCAAATCAGTAGCACTTAAGGAAAGGGGCTTGCGGTAAAGGACAGACTGACCTCATGCAATGAAAAATTATCTTTCAGATACAGTGTTAACTGAAACAAATCAAAACTTTAATTTGTCTCTTAATGCACAGGAGAGCAAGATAAATAGAACAATAAGGCAGACCTCAGAAAGGCAATGTCTGAGTGTCTTTGTCTTTTAATATTCCCTGTGAAACAAGAAATTCTGCAGATGCTGTCATTATCATTAATACACAAATGTGCTGAAGAAACTCAGCAGGTCCTGCAACGTCCATAGGAGGTAAAGATATATAACTGACGTTTCGGGCCCGAGCATCTCCTGCCTCCCTATCCATGAATATGCCTGTGGGCTCGTGCTCCTCCCCCACCTTTTTCCCCCCCACCCCCCCCCAACCCACACCCCGCCTTTATATTCAGGCACCTGCCTCCTTTATGCTCAATCCTTGATGAAGGGCTCAGGCCTGAAATGTTGGTCATGTGTCTTTGTCTCCTGTGGATGCTGTGGGACCTGCTGAGTTTTGTCTTGATATTCCCGGCTGGATCAGTGCTTCTTAAAAGATGAACGGTAGCTACAGAGGGGAAACTGGATGAGGAATGTCTCGAATATCTAACCCATCCCAACCTCACAGCCCATAACCCAGCCTCTTCAGTGAAGCTTTGAGAACATCTTTGGATCTTTTTAGAAGGGGCGGCACTGTTGGCGCAATACTGTCTCAGCGCTAGCGAGCGGAACCGGGGTTTGAATCCTGCACTGCCTGTAAGGAGTTTGCACATTCTCCCTGTGTCTTCGTGGGTTTCCTCCATGCTCTGATTATCCCCCCACCATTCAAAAACATACCGGGGGGTTATAGGTTAACTGGGTGCAATTGGGTGGCACGGTTTGTGGGCTGAAAGGACCTGTTACTGCATCTACATTTAAAATTTGAAATTTAATTTAAAAGTTCTTAAAAATTAAAAATTTTAAATGTTCCTCTGACTGCTCAGCAATCTCCTCCCACAAAAGAGCACAGAACATCTACTGTTGTCACCAGGGCCAGAACCGACCGCTTGGATAGAGCTGTGCTTGATCGACACATAATGTAGAGAGATTCACAGAGCGTGGAAACAGGCCTTTTGGCCCGACTTGCTCATGCCAACCAAAATGTCCCACCCACACAAGTCCCACCTACTTGTGTTTGGCCCAGATCCCTCTAAACCCATTTCTATCCAAGATTCTTTCTTTTTAAAATATTTTTATTGAGTTAACAAAAACCCTTCACACAGGGTAAACTAACGATAACATAAATCAAATCATATCATATACATATCACATATCAATTGTAAATTAGAAGCATAATAAAGCATTATTACATAACTATTTAATTTCAAATTCTATTATTATAATTAAACAATTAAATCATAACTCATTCTATGTCCAAAATTAATATTGAATATAAAGATTATACAAATAATACATATAAAATTCCCTTATATAAGATACTTTTTATACTTCTCTGTTGTGATCATGTTGTTCTGTGATATGATCCGTGTTCTGAAGTTAAACCCTTTTTTACTGATCCAAGATTCTGTTCAATTTTTCCTTAATAATTGTTATGTACCTGCCTCAACCACTTCTTCTGACAGCCCATTCTATACACCACCATCTTCTGTGTAAAAAAGATTTAAAAAACATATCCCTCAGGTCCCTGTTAAATCTCTCCGCCCTCACCTTAAACCCATGTCTTCTGGTTACAGATTCCTACTCTTGGCAAAAGACTCTGTGTGCTCAACTGATCTATTCCTCCCATGATTCTGTGCACCTCCATGAGATTTCCCCCTCAACCTTCTGCACACCAGTGACTAAAGACCCAACCTGCTCAACCTCTCCCTGTAGCTCAGGCCCTCAAGTCCTGACAACATCCTCATAAATCTTCCCTGTACCCTCTGCAGGTTGACAAGATCTTTCCTGTCACACGGTGACCAAAACTCAGGGTCAGTAACAGAATGAGTGTTAGAGGGGGACATTAGGGTAATCAGGTGGTGGGGGGGAGACAGTCCAACACTCTTGAACTCACTCAGTGGGGTCGGGGTGGATGCTGGTACCTGCTGAACGAACATTAATGTCCTCCATCCCTCCGTCATAGCAAACGAAAGCACGGCTTTTATTGCATGAAGAGTCACTAGTGTGCATCAGGCTGGACGCTAGCGAGGCTTGACGCAAGCTAGTGATGCAGGCAGGGGCGGGTCGGGGTGGATCAGATGATGAGCGATGGCCTCGAGCATATGGGAGGCACAGCACCTCACTTGGAGGGGAATGCCTGCGAATGCCCCACCTTGGCACCAACCCTGCTAAAAGTGAACACAATACTCCACCAACATCTTCTACAACTTCAAAATGATCACCAGTCTTCTATACTCAATACTTTGACTGCTTAATATGTGTTGAAGGCCTTTTTGTCCGCTCTATCATCTGTGATCCCACTTTCAAGGTATGATGCACTTCTAAATCCCTCTGCTCTACTACACTCCCCAGATCCCTAGCATTCACTGTGTGGGTCTTATCAACATCAAAGTGCAACCCCTCATATTTCTCTGTATTAAATTCAATCAACTATTTTTATGCTTACTTGCCCAAATGAACAACCCCCTGCTTAAACTTTGGCAACCATCTTCACTATCTACAAAAGCAAACACTTCAGTGTCATCTGCAAACTTGCTAATCATCCCATGTATGTTTTCATCTAAACGCATAAAACCAGGCCATCCAAAAATAAAATAAAACATTCTGGAAATATTCAGCACCTTATATGTTTTAGGTCGAAGAAAGTTCTGACGTAATATTGTCCCCTGTAAAATGAATTCTCTCTCTGTCTCTCTCTCCCTCTCTCTGTCTGTCTGTCTGTCTCTCTCTCTTTCTCCTTCCCTCTTTCCCTCTCTCCACAGTTATTTGTTCTTATTTATTTTAGGCAGCCCTGTGGTATTTTGCTTTTTGATTAAGCTCCTGAATTATTTCAACATAAAACAAAGAACTTGGCGCCGTGGTAAACAGTATAATCTGTGATCATCAATGGGTTCTGGGAGATAGAAACAGAAAGAAAAGCAGAAATCTCCTGATACCAACAAGACTGTGAGACCAGCTTCAAGGAAAGCATTGCCCACAGAAAAATAAACCACAATTCTATGCCCAGACCAAAGGAATGTGGTTGATAGACGTCTGAAGTGTATGTGCTGGAACTGACGCTTACAATAATTTTGCTTCCCAGAGAAGAAATTTAAAATCACACCCTTTAAGTGATTTAAAATGAAAGTCAATCAAACCTGTGGAGAACCTCAGTGGAATTCTAGATGCCAACAGGGAGAAGTACCTTGCCATTGAATGTGCATGAAGACAGCCTCCAATGAGGATGGTTCAAGGAAGATTATCACTGGGACCGGAACTGTTTGGATAATCAGAGAAATCTAGTGTAGATGGGGTTGCAGAGATGTAGAGCACAGAAACAGGCCTTTCAGTCCAACATCTCTGTGCTGACTCTATATCCCATCTACACTAATCCTATTTGTCTTTGTTCCTTGCCTATGATGTTCGGGTTGTGGTTGAATCGCAGATAATATATAGGGAATAAACCCAGTCATGGAAGAAACCCAAACTTGATTGCATCACAGGGAAAGCGGCCCATAAACTTTGTTCCTTAACTAATTCTGTTTCCACTCTGCCCTGTCCCTATAACCCGACTGTTTATTTTTTTCTCCAGCAAGTTTTTTATACGACACTTTGTGAAGCATCTTTGGAAAGTCAATACACTCCACATTATCTCCGCTGCTCTCAGCAACCATGTGTTCCTGCTGCACACTTCATCAAATCCGTTAATCACCTTAAGCACTTTAATTAGAGCAGCCAGCAATCTTCAGCATGCAAAGGACTTCACTGCCAGACTATGCAGTCTCGTAATTTAATCCTCTTTAGCAGTGTATCAATCTGGCCAATGCAGAAAAGTACAAGTATCCAGTCAGCTAACAGTCACAATGGATTGAGGTTTTGATCTTCATGTGGGAAAGACCCTCATTTTTTAGTGCCATTATCCTGCACAGTAATTGAATAGAACACCACATTTATTAAATCTATTCCATCTGCTTTAATACTCAGTGCTGTCTCACTTGATTTCTGCCTCACTCCATTCAAGGTCAGTTTTTATCCAAGAGCTATCAAGCTCTTGAACCTCCCCATACTTCCTTAACCATATACCACCTGGCACCAACAAAAGACCTCTCTGCACTGTGAGTCTTTTTCTTGCACTAATTGGAACCAACAATATTTATTTATCTAAGCTTTTCTATTTATTGTCCCTTTTTTCTGTCTTGGTATATTCTGGTATGTAATGCATACTATTGTATTTGGTGTATCTTTGGTGTAGGTGCAGCAAGTAAGAATGTCAGTGTATCTGTACATTGTACTTCTGTACATGACAATAAGCTTTCATAAGTCATTACTCGATGCTCACATCATTGCATAAGATTCAAGATTCAAGATTCCTTTATTGGATCACGTAGTAGGTGACGGAAATGGTGAAGAATTATATACTGGATGTGGAGGCTGGTGGGTTTGTAGGTGAGGACAAGGAAAATCCTGTCCTTGTAGCGCATGGGGGTGGAGGGGGCCAGGGCAGATGTGCGGATAATGAAGGATTTGTGGGTGTGCACTAAGTTGATGGTAGAAGAGGAAAAGCTACATTGTCTACTGGAATAACTGGGATCTCCCAGTGGCAACCACTTAAATTCCAAACCCCATTTTCACACCGACATGTCTATCCATGGCCACATGCACTGCCACGGACAAATTGGAGGAACAGCTCCTATCTTCCATCTGGACACTCTCCAACCAGTCATCATTAACATCTCCAGTTTCTTTTAGGTCCCTCCCCGCCTCCGTCTCTCTCTCCCCATGATCTCTCCCTATTTTGGTCTGTATTCATTGGAATTTAGAATAATGGGGGTGTGGGTGGGGAACTAATTGAAACACTTCAAATGTTGAAAGCCTTGGACAGAGAAGATATAGAAAGGTTGTTTCACATGGTGGGAGAGGGCACAGCTTCAGGATTGAAGGGCGTCTGCTTAGAACAGAATGTGTGGTTATTTCTTCAGCCAGAGGGTGATAAAACTGTGGAATTTGTTGCCACAGGCGGTTGTGGAGGCCAGGTCATTGGCTGCATTCAAGGCAGAGATTGACAAGTACTGGATTAGTCAGGGCATCAAATGTTATGGGGTAAAGGCCAGGGAATGGGCTGAGTGTGAAAACTGGATCAGCTCATGATTAAATGGCGGACAGAGTCGATGGGCAGAAGAGTCTATTTCTGCTCCTATGGGTTATGGTCTTATCACTCTGACTCCTTTCTTCTAGCTCCCGACCCCCCCTTACCTCTCCATTCAGAGAGATATCCCCTACCCCTATCACCTCAGCTCTTTTCTCCTGCCCTCCCACCAATATCCACCTATGGTCTCTTGCCTGTGAGCCCGCGCTCCTCCCCTGCCCCTCCTCCCATCATTTCTTTCAGGTACCTGCCTGAATTTTGCTCAAACCTTGACCAAGGGCTCAGGCCTGAAATGTTGGTTCTATATCTCTGCCATAAATAACGCTGTGTGACTAGCTGAGTTTCTCCAGCACTTTTGTGTATTAAAGAACAGAGGGAGGACCATATCTGGAAGTGGTATTAAAGAGTCAGTGGTTCTTCTTGGAACAGAGGAGGCTGACAATTCATGCATAGAGTTACTGAGTCACAGGGCGTGGAAACAGGTCCTTCAGCACACTTGCCCATGCCGACCAATATGTCCCACCCACGCTCGTCCCAACTGCCTGTGTTTGGCCCAAATCCCTCAAACCCCGCTCAATCGATGTATCAGCCCAAATGTTTCTTAAGCGTTGCAACAGTGCATATCTCAACCACCTCTTCCAGCAGCCCATTGTATACATTCATCATCCTCTGTGTTAAAATGTTACCCCTCAGGCTCGTGTTAAATCTCCCCCCCCACCTTAAAACCATGTCTTCCAGTTACAAATTCCCCTACTCTGTGAAAAAGACTCTGTCTTCACCCAATCTATTCCTCTCATGATTCCATACACCTCCTGTGCTCTAATTAATAAAGCCCCAGCCTGCTCAATCTCTCCCTATAGCTTAGGCCCCGAGTCCTGGCAACATCCTCATCAATCTTCTCTGCACCCTCTGCAGCTTGGCAACATCTTTCCTGCAGCACGGACACCAAATGGGGCCTCATCAACATCTTATACAACTGCAACGTGATCTGATGAGTTGAGCAAGGTGAAGGAGAGATGGGAATAGCAGGGGTAGGTGAAAGGGGACCTAGTGGGTGGAGTGTGTGGGTAATGGGCAGGTGTAGGTGGGAGAGGGGAAAGAATTTGGCTCTCAGGGGGCTGGGGGAGAGAGGTCCAGAAGTTATGGAGGGGAACATATGGGACAACCTGGATGGATCAGAAGGATTGAGGAAGAAACTGAAATCAGAGAGTTGGTTTCTGCTTCAGATTCCAACTTTTGTGGTCTCTGGTGTTACTGTGTGAGCAGGATCTCATTGTTTATTCTGCTAATTATTTCATTACCAGAGTTACCACTTGTGTGTTCCAGTGAAGGGTTTTAATGAATTTCAGAAGATTAACCCAAGAGCTAAGTGAATACATTTCACACCTAAAGTGGCTGATTAAGTGATAAAATTCCAATATAATTCTAAAGCAGTGATACTAACAGAGAAAGAGATGGGTCAATGGACGAGAGGTGGTCCTAAATGCCAATAAAATGTTAAAAAGTGGAGGGATTCAAGGTTCCTTTTTTGTCAGGTGCTTCACACACAAAGTTTGTTAACTTTTCCTTGCTGTAAAGAGGAACCACAGCCCCGGCGTCTCCACCAACCAGAGGAGGAGAGGTTTAGAGACACCAAGTGTCCGTGGATTTGCCTACTGTATTCCCACAGCCTCTGCAGCCTCATGGCCCCCTGTCTATTCCAGTGGTGACCCAGCGCTCCTGGTTCTGGACCTCTGATATGATCGGGAAGCTGTCAGCACCTGAGGCCTCTCCCGGATCCCCTGCTCGCCACCAGCTCCCTCATGGGTCCGAGTGTTCTTCGGAGGGGGTTTGCTGTCCTCATTGGTTATGTCCTAGACATGACTGTCAGGCTTCAGCAATGCAGTTCTACTTGTCTTGCTGTCTGGGTTCAGGAGGCAGTTAAATGCTGGCCTTGCAGTAATGTGACAGCCCATCAACAACTGAGAAGGAAAATGACATGGAACTTAACATCCAAGTTGGTTTGGTGAACTTGCTGTGAAATTCCTCAAGGGCCTTTACATGTTGGGGCAGTTATGGGGCTGTGTGTGTGTGTGTGTGTGTGTGTGTGTGTGTGTGTGTGTGTGTGTGTGTGTGTGTGTGTGTGTGTGTGTGTGTGTGTGTGTGTGTGTGTGTGTGTGTGTGTGGGAGAGAGAGAGACAGCGCATGTATCTGTCTGTGTGGGCACTGTGTGTGTGTGCAGCGTGTGTATGTGTCCGCACATGCATGTGTGTGTGCAATGTGTGTGTGTCCGTGCATGCATGTGTGTATCTGTATGAGTATGCAAGTGTGTGTGCATGTGCGTGTGTGTATATACACGTGTTCATGTGTGTGTGTGCATGAGCATATGAGTGTGTGTGTGTGTGTGTGTGTGTGTGTGTGTGTGTGTGTGTGTGTGTGTGTGTGTGTGTGTGTGTGGGAGAGAGAGAGACAGCGCATGTATCTGTCTGTGTGGGCACTGTGTGTGTGTGCAGCGTGTGTATGTGTCCGCACATGCATGTGTGTCTGCAATGTGTGTGTGTCCGTGCATGCATGCGTGTATCTGTATGAGTATGCAAGTGTGTGTGCATGTGCGTGTGTGTATATACACGTGTTCATGTGTGTGTGTGCATGAGCATATGAGTGTGTGTGTGTGTGTGTGTGTGTGTGTGTGTGTGTGTGTGAGAGAGAGAGACAGCGCATGTATCTGTCTGTGTGGGCACTGTGTGTGTGTGCAGCGTGTGTATGTGTCCGCACATGCATGTGTGTGTGCAATGTGTGTGTGTCCGTGCATGCATGTGTGTATCTGTATGAGTATGCAAGTGTGTGTGCATGTGCGTGTGTGTATATACACGTGTTCATGTGTGTGTGTGCATGAGCATATGAGTGTGTGTGTGTGTGTGTGTGTGTGTGTGTGTGTGTGTGTGTGTGTGTGTGTGTGTGTGTGTGGGAGAGAGAGAGACAGCGCATGTATCTGTCTGTGTGGGCACTGTGTGTGTGTGCAGCGTGTGTATGTGTCCGCACATGCATGTGTGTGTGCAATGTGTGTGTGTCCGTGCATGCATGTGTGTATCTGTATGAGTATGCAAGTGTGTGTGCATGTGCGTGTGTGTATATACACGTGTTCATGTGTGTGTGTGCATGAGCATATGTGTGTGTGTGTGTGTGTGTGTGTGTGTGTGTGTGTGTGTGTGTGTGTGGGAGAGAGAGAGACAGCGCATGTATCTGTCTGTGTGGGCACTGTGTGTGTGTGCAGCGTGTGTATGTGTCCGCACATGCATGTGTGTGTGCAATGTGTGTGTGTCCGTGCATGCATGTGTGTATCTGTATGAGTATGCAAGTGTGTGTGCATGTGCGTGTGTGTATATACACGTGTTCATGTGTGTGTGTGCATGAGCATATGAGTGTGTGTGTGTGTGTGTGTGTGTGTGTGTGTGTGTGTGTGTGTGTGTGTGTGTGTGTGTTTGAAGGATCAGCATGCACAACCAGTGACAAGTACACTGAAAGCTGTGGCTTGGTAGAGGGAGGATGACTGGCTATGGAGAGAGAGTGTACTCCCACACAGGCTCTACGACAGGCAGACAGACAACGATCTGGGGGCAGCAGGTTCCTGCAGCCAGTAGCGTTCAGAAAGAAAGTCTCCAGACACTGGAGTCAAGTGCCATACACCAATGTGCTGGAGAAACTCAGCAGGTCAGACAGCATCCACAGGAAGTAAAAAGTAATCAATGTTTTGGGCCTGCGCCCTCCATCAGGAACTTCCCTCTCTCCCACTGCTGGGATTAACTTCCCATCGGCAGCACCTCATTTCCCCTGGGTTCCAGCAGCTGATAACTGGTTGCCAGGTTACCCAGGGAACATCCTCAGAACCCAGGCCCTGATTTCCCTACTCTCTGACCTGGGTTTGAGCAGCATTTCAGAGAGACTTCAACCGAGCACTTTCAATCAGGTCTCTGCCCTGCCACATATGCCCCTGGTACTGGCCAGCCTGTCAGCACACACTGGCTGAGATGGTGGGAATAGACTCCATCTCCCAGGGTAAACACACAGAAATGCTGGAGGAACTCAGCAGGTTTCACAGAGTCCTTGGGGGTAAAGATAATGATGTTTCGGGCCTGAGCCCTTCTGAAATGTCAGTAATATATCTTTACCTCCTATGGCAATATAGCATCTACAGACTTTCGTGTTTCACTCCATTTCCCAGATTGCCCTCAACCCACTGCCTGCCTTCCCTGGCATGATAGGCTGCATGAGAAGAGCAAAGGCTCCTGGGAGATGGGTGCTAAGACAATGCACAAGGTTGATCGATTCACTTCTGCATTCATCATTTAATGATTGAACTTGTGAAATTGGATCAGAACATGGGCTTTCTACATTTATTTGCTATATTTGTTGGAGTGAGGTTGTCAATATGTGGGCAGTGGGATAATCATCCCTCTTGTGTTCACACGTTTCCCCTCTCTGGGGTTCTGTGTCACTCTGAACTGCCACTTTGTGCTGGCCCATGTTTTCATTACTCTGTGTCTGTTTCTAGTCTCTGTTGGCCTCGTATCTTCTCCGGTAGGTGTCTATATCATTCATTCAAAAGTTTTTACAATTTGTATGCTGTTAGGGTTAGAGTTAGTGTTGGGGTTATTGGTGGTGTTTCTTGGTAAGCTCGGGTCTGTGTTAGGATGTCCCTGTAATTTGTCATAAGTGTGCTAGCCCATGGAGTATGGGAGATGGATGCTAAGACAATGCACAAGGTTGATCAGTTCACTTCTGTATTCATCATTTAATGATTGAACTTGTGAAATTGGATGAGAACATGGGCTTTCTACATTTATTTGCTATATTTGTTAGAGTGAGGTTGTTCTGGTTGGGGACTGAGGACCAGCATGAGTGCTTCAGGGAAGGGTAGAAAGAATGAAGATAGTAGAGCTTCTCTTCTCTGACTTACATCAGAACGGCAGATGTAGGAGCAGGAGTCACCCCAGCAGGCTGATCTCGCTGTGGACTCAGCTCCACCTATCTGCCTTTTTACCACAACCCTTAATTCCTCAACCAGGCAAAATTCTATCTAACCCTGTCTTAAAGAGGAAGCCTCCACTGCTCCCTTGAGCAGAGAATTCCACAGAGTCACTGCTCTCTGGGAAAAGCTGTTCCTCCTCATCCCCATCTGAAATCTACTCCCCGAATCTTGAGGCCCTCTAGTTCTAGTCTCACCTGCCAGTGGAAGCCACTTTTCTGCCTCAATCTTATCTACCCCTTTCATGATGTTCCATATTTCTATAAAATCCCTTCCTATTTTTCTGAATTCCAGCGAGCTTAGTTCAGCGGGTTCAAACTGGCTGGTCTCCAGAAATGAGGTAAGGAAATCTCTTCCCAGCCATCGGGATAGACTCCATACTTTGAGCTTTAGAGCAGGAACTTGCAACTGTACTTAAAAGGTAAAAGGAGAACCGCACACACCTTATGATCAACTGGAACATAGAACATTCCAGCACAGTACAGGCCCTGCAACACACGATGCTGAGCCGACCCATGAGAACCTTCTCCACAACAATCTAACTCTTCCCTATCTCATGCCCAGAATTTTTCTGACATCCACATGCCTATGACTCTTTAGAATCTCCCTATTGTGCCAGTTTCCACACCAGCACCACCCCTAAGAATGCAATCCAGATACCTACCACTCTTGGTATAAAAACCTTACTTCTTTTTTTTTTTAATTTTTTATTTTTCACACCATAAATCACATTAACCATGGTACACACTTTTTCCTTTTCACACATATACAGTGCCATTTTCTCCCCCCCACCTCCCTCCTCCCATCCCACCCTCCCTACCTCCCCCCTCCCGTCCATTTAAGGTATACAATCTAGGATACATTAAACCAGTCAGACAATGTTGTCATTCAATAAAAATACACCAGAAATTCTACTGAGTCCATTCTTTTCATTTCCTTTTCCTTCCGTTAACTTAGGTAATGATTGTCCCCGGTAGGTTTTCGCTATTGTATTTAATGTAAGGCTCCCATATTTGTTCGAATATTTCAATATTATTTCTTAAACTATATGTTATTTTTTCTAATGGAATACATTTATTAATTTCTATATACCATTGTTGTATTTTCAAATTATCTTCCAATTTCCAGGTTGACATAATACATTTTTTAGCTACGGCTAGAGCTATCTTAACAAATCTTTTTTGTGCATCCTCCAAATCAATTCCAAATTCTTTATTTTTTATGTTACTTAGGAGGAAGATCTCTGGATTCTTTGGTATATTGTTTTCTGTTATTTTATTTAACATCTGATTTAGATCTTCCCAAAATTTTTTTACTTTCTCACATGTCCAGATTGCATGAATTGTTGTTCCCATTTCTTTTTTACATCGAAAACATCTATCAGATACTGTTGGGTCCCATTTATTTAACTTTTGAGGTGTAATGTATAGCCTGTGTATCCAGTTATATTGTATCATACGTAACCTCGTATTTATTGGATTTCTCATCGTTCTGGAGCATAACTTCTCCCATGTTTCCTTTTTTATCTTTATATTTAAATCTTGTTCCCATTTTTGTTTAGTTTTACCATTTGTTTCCTCATTCTCCTTTTCTTGCAGTTTAATATACATATTTGTTATAAATCTTTTGATTAACATTGTATCTGTAATCACATATTCAAGGTTACTTCCCTCTGGCAAACTCAAACTGCTTCCTAATTTATCCTTCAAGTAGGATCTCAATTGGTAATATGCCAGCGCTGTATCTCCAGTTATATTGTACTTATCTTTCATTTGTTCAAAGGATAAGAATCTATTTCCTGAAAAACAATTTTCTATTCTTTTAATCCTTTTTTTTCCCATTCTCTAAAGGAAAGGTTATCTATTGTAAAAGGGAGTAACTTGTTTTGCGTCAATATTAGTTTTGGTAATTGATAATTTGTTTTATTTCTTTCCACATGAATCTTCTTCCAAATATTGAGGAGATGATGTAATACTGGAGAACTTCTATGTTGTACCAATTTTTCATCCCATTTATATAATATATGTTCAGGTATCTTTTCCCCTATTTTATCTAATTCTAATCTCGTCCAATCTGGCTTTTCCCTTGTTTGATAAAAATCTGATAGGTATCTTAATTGTGCGGCTCTATAATAATTTTTAAAGTTTGGCAGTTGTAAGCCTCCTTGTTTATACCATTCTGTTAATTTATTTAGTGCTATCCTCGGTTTCCCCCCTCTCCATAAAAATTTCCTTATTATTTTCTTTAACTCCTTGAAGAATTTCTCTATCAGTTGTATTGGCAATGCCTGAAATAAGTATAATATCCTTGGAAAAATGTTCATTTTAATACAGTTTATCCTTCCTATTAGTGTTAGTGGTAAATCTTTCCAATGCTCTAAATCGTCCTGTAATTTTTTCATTAGTGGATAATAATTGAGTTTATATAGTTGGCCGAGATTTTTGTTTATTTGTACACCTAGGTATCTTATTGCTTGCATTTGCCATCTAAATGGTGATTCCTTCTTAAATTTTGAGAAATCCGCATTATTCATAGGCATTGCTTCACTTTTATTTACGTTTATCTTGTAACCCGACACTTCTCCATATTCCTTCAATTTCTTATATAATTCTTTTATTGATAGTTCTGGTGTTACACTATAACATCATCCGCAAATAAACTGATTTTATATTCCTTGTCTTTTATTTTTATTCCTTTTATATTATTATCTGTTCTTATCAATTCTGCTAGTGGTTCTATAGCTAACGCAAACAATAAAGGTGATAGTGGGCATCCCTGCCGTGTTGACCTGCTTAAGTTAAATTGCTTTGATACATATCCATTTACTGTCACTTTCGCTAATGGTCCCTTATATAATGCTTTAATCCAATTAATATACTTCTCCGGTAAACTGAATTTTTGCAATACTTTGAACAAATAATTCCATTCTACTCTGTCAAAGGCCTTCTCTGCGTCTAAAGCAACTGCTACTGTTGGTGCTTTATTCCCTTCTACTGCATGAATTAAGTTAATAAATTTACAAATATTGTCTGTTGTGCGTCTTTTTTTGATAAATCCAGTTTGGTCTAGATTTACCATTTTCGGTACATACTCTGCTAATCTGTTTGCTAATAATTTAGCTATTATCTTATAATCTGTGTTAAGTAAAGATATTGGTCTATATGACGCTGGTGTGAGTGGATCTTTCCCTTGCTTTAGTATTACTGTAATTATTGCTGTTTTACATGAATCTGGTAAGCTTTGCGTTTTATCAATCTGGTTGATTACTTCCAGGAGGGGCGGATGAAATAAATCTTTAAATGTTTTATAGAATTCTATTGGGAGTCCATCCTCTCCTGGTGTCTTATTATTTGGTAATTTTTTTATTATCTCTTGTATTTCTACTATTCCAAATGGCTCTGTTAATTTATTTTGTTCCTCTATTTGTAGTTTTGGTAGTTCAATTTTAGTTAGAAATTCATCTATTTTCCCTTCTTTCCCTTCGTTTTCAGTTTGGTATAATTGTTCATAGAATTCTCTAAAGTTTTCCTTAATTAGTTTGGATTATATGTAATTTGTTTGTCTTTTTTCCTTGATGCCAATACCATTTTCTTAGCTTGTTCTGTCTTAAACTGCCATGCTAGGATTTTGTGCGTTTTTTCACCTAGTTCATAATATTTCTGTTTTGTCTTCATTATATTTTTCTCCACATTATATGTTTGTAGTGTTTCATATTTTATTTTTTTATCCGCCAATTCTCTTCTTTTAGTAATATCTTCCTTCATTACTAATTCTTTTTCTATATTTACTATTTCCCTTTCCAACTGCTCTGTTTCCTGATTATAGTCCTTCTTCATCTTGGTTACATAACTTATTATTTGCCCTCTAATGAATGCTTTCATTACATCCCATAGTATAAACTTATCTTCCACTGATTCCGTATTTATTTCAAAATACATTTTAATTTGTTTTTCAATAAATCTCTAAAATGCTGCCTTTTAAGTAACATGGGGTTTAATCTCCATCTATACATTCTTGGAGGGATGTCCTCTAACTTTACTGTCAATATTAAGGGTGAATGGTCCGATAGTATTCTAGCTTTATATTCTGTTTGTTTTTACTCTATCTTGCATACGAGCTGATAACAGAAATAGGTCTATTCTTGAGTATGTTTTATGTCTAGCCGAATAATATGAATATTCCTTTTTCTTTGGGTGTTGTTTCCTCCATATATCCAAAAGTTGCATTTCTTTCATCGATTTAATTATAAATTTAGTTATTTTGTTCTTTCTGTTAATTTTTTTCCCAGTTTTGTCCATATTTGAATCCAAATTCAGGTTGAAATCCCCTCCTATTAATATGTTCCCTTGCATATCTGCTATCTTCAAAAAGATATCTTGCATAAACTTTTGATCTTCTTTGTTAGGTGAATATACATTGAGTAGATTCCAAAACTCCGAATATATCTGACATTTTATCATTACATATCTCCCTGCTGGATGTATTATTTCCTTTTCTATTTTAAATGGCACATTTTTACTAATTAATATAGCTAATCCTCTTGCTTTTGAATTATACGATGCTGCTGTTACGTGTCCTACCCAATCTCTCTTTAATTTCTTATGCTCCAATTCAGTTAAATGTGTTTCTTGCACAAATGCTATATCAATTTTTTCTTTTTTCAGTAAATTTAGCAGTTTCTTCCTTTTAATTTGGTTATGTATTCCATTAATATTTAAAGTCATATAGTTCAACGTAGCCATTTTATACTTTGTTTATCTTCCCTTTCCATTTCTCCATCATTACCTTTCCTTCTTATCCATTTCTGTTTTCTTGTTTTGAATCCTTTATAAGACAACATTCCTAAAACATCAAACATTTTCCTTATTCTCCTATTTAAAACTTCTTTAGCCCCAATCCCCCCTTCCCCTCCTGAGTTGTCCTTTATCCCTTGTCGGACAACCACATCTCCCCTCTCCATTTGGATTTGCGAATTCACTTGCAAGCGTCAGCTGATTTTGCAGTGACCGTAACACCCCCCCACCCAGCCCCCCCAGAAAAGATTTCACTTTTCATATGTGACAAAGGTCACTCTTTTAATTCCCTCCTTATTCCCTCTATTCCTTTTCCTTCCCTTATTAATTCTTGTCTATACTATCTATATTTTCCTCTAAATACAGATACATTCATGTATGCACATTATACATATACACACATATACCTCTTTACCCACATACATATAAATCGTGGTAATTTTTACTCTTACATGTCTTTTTCTCTCTGTTTGTTTTGTAGTCGTTCTGCAAATTTCCTTGCTTCCTCTGGATCCGAGAATAGTTTTTTTTTCCATAAGATAGTTTTCGATGTTTTGAACTCCTTCCTCCTCTTCAGGAGTCCAAAACTTATGTCTTTTTAGTTTGCAGTCTTTTGTACTCTCGTTACACGTCTTCATCTCTCAGTCTATTTTGTAATTGTTCTGCAAATTTTCGTGCTTCCTCTGGATCCGACAATAGTCTGTTTTGTTGTCCTGGAATAAATATTTTCAATACCGCTGGATGCTTTAGTATAAATTTATACCCTTTCTTCCATAAAATCGCCTTTGCTGTATTGAACTCCTTTCTCTTCTTCAGGAGTTCAAAACTTATATCTGGATAAATGAAGATTTTTTGCCCTTTGTACTCCAGTGGCTTATTGTCCTCTCTTACTTTTTCCATTGTTTTCTCCAGTACCTTTTCTCTTGTAGTATATCTTAGGAATTTTACTAAAACAGATCTTGGCTTTTGTTGTGATTGTGGTTTAAAGGCCAATGCTCTATGTGCCCTTTCTATTTCCAATTCTTGCTGTAGTTCTGGACATCCTAGGATCCTAGGGATTCAATCTTTTATAAACTCATATTCTTGCCTTCTTCATCTTCCTTAAGGCCCACTATCTTTATGTTATTTCTTCTGTTATAATTTCCCATTATATCTATTTTCTGAGCTAACAGTTCTTGTGTCTCTTTAACTTTTTTATTAGATTCCTCTAATTTCTTTTTTAAGTCCTCTACCTCCATTTCTACTGCTGCTTCTCGTTCTTGCACCTTGTCCGTTCTTTTTCCCATTTCTGATAAGGTCATATCTATTTTATTCATTTTCTCTTCTGTATTGTTTATTCTTCTTCTTAAATCATTAAATTCTTGCGCTTGCCATTCTTTAAATGATTCCATGTATTCTTTAATAAGAGAAAGTATATCCTTTATCTTGCCTTTCCCTTCTTCTTCTATTTCACTGTACTCTTCCTCTTCCTCTTCTTCTTCCTCTGGGTTGGCCATCTGTTGTTTCTTTGTTGCCCTTTTCTTCTCTTCTTTCTTGTTTTTGTTGTCTTCTATGTTCTCCTCTTGCTGCAGGTGTTCTGCAGCTGTCGTTGCCAGCTGTGGAGATCGACTCCCCAGCTGGTCACCCCTCCCGTCGATGTGTTTTTTTTCATGCGCGGTTGCGCACTTTTACTCGGCTCAGCGAGCCATTTTTGTAGTCCATATTCTACCGACCTGAGGGAGCGGGTTTCTCTCTCCACCGCAGGCCTCTTCGAACAGGTAAAGCCTTTTCCTTCATCTTCCGTTGTCTTCTCTTCCTCTCTTCTTACCGTTGGTTTCGACTTTTCTTTTTTCGTCGCCATCTTCTTTCCACCTTTATATTCACTTTACTTTGATTTTTATTTTTGTGCCTTTGTGTTTTGCTTTGTTTTTTCTAACTTTTCTGGAGAGGGCTGGAGTTCACCGTCCGGCCACTACTCCATCACGTGACTCCTCCCCATAAAAACCTTACTTCTGATGTCTCCCCTAATCTTCCTCCACCCCCTTAAACAGATGTCCATTTGCCATTGTTGCCCCAGGAAAAGGTTCCTGGCTGTCCACCCGATCTAATCCACTCATAATCTTATACATCTATTATTCCACAAGATCATCTAAAAGCATTGCAGTTTTGTGTTGGAATAACTAAAAATGGTAATATATGAACTTCTGCATCAAACAGTATTATCGCACTAATTGATTCATTGAAAACTCTTATAAATTGAAAAGTGGTTCCAGATCAAGTACCCAGTTACATGTACCACTCCATCAACTACATTCAGGTTTTGCTGCCACCTGCCAATGTTGCAGGGAAGATACTCTTGTTAGGTGTTCAGATTTCTGCCCAAACTCCTGCCATATAGAGAGGGAACATGCCAACAGAGTCAAATGATATCCAGTAACTTCAATCAAAGCCTTTAGTTTTCCCTCATAATCTCAGCCCAACCAGATCAGGGCTCAGAATCTTTTACCTTTCTCTCCCTTTGTCTGGCACTTTCCCACCGACTGCCTTGTTGTTTTGCGAGCAGTCCAGTGGACATCTTGTGCATGGTGCAGCAAATAAAGCACAGCATAGAAGTGCAAAAGTATAGAGCCATGGGGAGAAAAGTTGCATAATTTGGAGGAACAACATCTTATATTCTGCCTCAGCAATTTCCAACCAGACGGCATCAAAATTGACTTCTTCCATTTCTGGTAACCCCACCTTCCCCAGTCTCTCTCTTTCCCTCATCCCAAGCTTTAGAGATGGTTAGAGAAGATGTTCCAGGATGCTGCCTGGATTGGAGAACATGTCTTATGAAGCAGGGTTGACAGAACTGGGGCTTTTCTCTTTGGAGCAACGAAGGCTGAGCAGTGACTTAATGGAAGTCTACAAGGATATGACGGGCATTGATAAGGTGGACAGCCAGCATCTTTTCCCTAAGGTGACAACAGCAGGTACCATGGGACATCTGTTTAAGGTGAGTGGAGGAAAGTTTAAGGTGGACATCAGAGGTACCAGTAAGTGTTTTGCTCAGAGTGGTGGATGCCTGGAATGTATTGATGTGGGTGGAGGTGGAGGCTGGTACAATAGGAACATTTAAAACACTCTTAGATAGGCATATGAATGAAAGAAAAATAGAGGGTTATATGAGTGAAGTAGGGAAGGGTTAGATTGATGTGAAGTTTGGTTACACAGGTTGGCACAACATCATGAGCTGAAGGGCCTGTGCTATGCTGATGTGTTCCATGTTCTATCCCTCTGTCTCTCTTCCTCCTGCTCCCCAACCCCTTCCCTTCCTTCTCCTATCAGACAGCAACCCTTCTTGGCCCTCTGTCCTCTCCCCATCACTTCTCAGCTTCTTTCTCTCTCACTTGGATCCACATAATGCCTCTTATCTGTTCGCCTGTGCTCCGCCCTCTCCCCACCTTTGTATTTGGGCGTCAGCCTAACGAAGGCTTCATAAATGTCGACTGCCTTTTACTTCTAGTGGCTGCTGCGTGACTGGCTGAGTTTCTCCAGCACTGCTCTGCACTGCACTGGACCCCAGCAACTGCTTAACTCCATACAGACCTTAGTTCCAATCAATAGCAGAACTAGTTTCCTCTCGCCACACTTTCAGTCATTGTTCTTTCTTATCAGTCGTGTGTGCTTTTGATGCTGTTCAGCACAATACTGTGCAGGTGTGGTTAACACCTTGAGTGATTTTGGGGTAGTTTTCAATTTCTGGACAGAATAGAATTTATGCCTGCCTGTAAAACTGGAACCTGTTTGTTAGCTTGTGAGAGTCTTAATGCTTTTATATTTCATTCTCATCAGATTAATAGAAGGTATTCATGTAATTCTCATGTTGCATTCTCAAAGTTTATCCACCTGAAAGATTACATCCCTCCACTGTTCCTGCCTGACCAATTGACTGATTCCTGTGGCTGCTGCGTGACCTGCTGAGTTTCTCAGGCACTTTAATGTATTGCATTGGACCCCAGAGTCTGCAGACTTTCCTGTTGACCTGAGAGTTTCCAATGTGGTGTTTTACATTGAACCTGTGGCATCCTCAAAACTTTGCTCTGTTTGCTGTGATTTTCTTCTTGAACTTTTAGCACTTTGAACATTTTAACCTTTCATTTGAACCATTTTTCCTCCCAAAATTTGGGTTATTATTGCAGCCCCAAATTAAATGGTGCGCACTGCTAAAAAAAGAGAAAATTGAACTCAAAAAGTATTGCTTTCATCTTAAATGAGACAAAAGGTGCAAGAGTTGTCTCAGGAGTGGCTTACTATAACTTACACTGGATCCACCGAGTCACGTGATTCCCTGCCACACAATGGATCCACTACGTTGTGTGATGCCCTGACGCACACTGGATCCACTGCATCACGTGATGCCCTGCCATGCACTGGATCCACTGCATCACATGAGTCCCTGGCCTTCCACTCACTGGATTTACTGCATCATGGGATGCCTTGCCCTGCCACACACTGGATCCACTGCGTCATGTGATGCCTTGCCCTGCTACACACTGGATTCACTGCATCACGTGAGTCCATGGCCTTCCAAGTACTGGATCTACTGCATCATGGGATGCCTTGCCCTGTCACACACTGAATTCACTGCATTGTTTGGATTTTCACACACCTGGAATGGTTATTTTATGCACTTTGTGTGATTCCTCCATTGCTGCCATTTTCACCCACAACTATGAGACCCAATTGCAGGACCAGACACAGGTATCGTTGGAACCCCGACAAATGTTCTGAAGGCTTTATTTTCCTGAAGTGATAAAGAAAGATGCATGTTTGCACAACACTGATCATAAAACCTATCTGCATTGCACAGACACCCTGTTACAAACAGGAGACAGAGATAAATTTCAGGAATGGAGAGCATCTCTTTCATTTTAAAACAATGAAGCAGTCTCAGGTGACGATGCACATAGTACATAGAACACAGAACACTGCACCAGAGTACAGGCCTGACATCCCACAATGTTGTGCCGACTGCTAACCTACTCAATAAACAACCTTCCCTACCTCACATCCATGTGCCTGTCTAATTTTAAAAGTGCTTATTATACCAGCCTCCACTGATCTTAAACAGATGTCCTTTGGTGTTTGGTACTCTTGCCCAGGGAAAATGGTTCTGGCTGTCCACCCTATCTTTGCCTTTCATAATCTTGTAGTTCTCTCTCATCCTTGTTTACTCCAAAGAGAAAAACTCTAACTCTGCTAACCTTTCCTCATACGACACATTCTCCAATCCAGGCAACATTCAGGTAAATCTCCTCTGCACCCTCTCCAATAGCTTCCACATCCTTCCTGTAATGATAACCATATAAACCATATAACCACTTACAGCACAGAACAGGCCAGTTCGGCCCTACTAGTCCATGCCGTAGCAAATCCCCACCCTCCTAGTTCCACTGACCAGCACCCGGTCCATATCCCTCTAGTCCCCTCCTATCCATGTAATGATCCAGTCTTTCCTTAAATGTAACCAATGATCCCGCCTCGACCACGTCTGCCGGAAGCTCATTCCACATCCCCACCACCCTCTGCGTAAAGAAATTTCCCCTCATGTTCCCCTTATAATTTTCCCCCTTCAATCTTAAACCATGTCCTCTAGTTTGAATCTCCCCTTTCTTAATTGAAAAAGCCTATCCACATTTACTCTGTCTGTCCCTTCTAAAATCTTAAACATCTCTATCAAGTCTCCTCTCAATCTTCTACGCTCCAGAGAAAAAAGCCCCAGTCTGCACAACCTTTCCCTGTAACTCAGACCCTGAAATCCTGTCAACATTCTTGTGAACCTTCTCTGCACTCTCTCTATTTTGTTTATATCTTTCCTATAATTTGGTGACCAAAACTGTACACAGTACTCCAAATTTGGCCTCACCAATGCCTTGTACAATTTCATCATAACCTCCCTACTCTTGAATTCAATACTCCGATTTATGAAGGCCAACATTCCAAATGCCTTCTTCAACACACCATCTACCTGAGTATCAGCCTTGAGGGTACTATTTACCATAACTCCTAAATCCCTTTGTTGCTCTGCACTCCTCAATTGTCTACCATTCAATGTATATGACCTATTTAAATTTGCCTTTCCAAAATGTAGCACCTCACATTTATCTGTATTAAATTCCATCAGCCATTTCTCAGCCCACACCTCCAGCCTTCCTAAATCACCTTTTAATCTACGGTAATCTACCTCACTGTCCACAGCACCACCAATCTTTGTGTCATCCGCAAACTTGCTTATCCAATTCTCCACCCCTACTTCCAGATCGTTAATATATATAACAAATAATAGTGGACCCAGGACCGAACCCTGAAGAACTCCACTAGTCACCGGCCTCCAATTGGACAAACAATTTTCTACCACTATTCTCTGACACCTCCCATCCAACCACTGCTGAATCCATTTCACTACCTCTTTATTTATACCTAATGCCTCCACCTTTTTTCCTAACCTCCTGTGGGGAACTTTGTCAAAAGCTTTACTAAAGTCCAAATAGACAACATCCACAGCTTTCCCTTCATCAACCTTTTTTGTAACCCCCTCAAAGAACTCAATCAGGTTTGTCAAGCATGATCTACCCCTGACAAAACCATGCTGATTACTCCCTATCAATCCCTGTACCTCCAAAAATTTGTAAATACTATCCCTCAGAACATTTTCCATCAACTTGCCCACCACAGACGTCAGACTTACAGGCCTATAATTCCCAGGTTTGCATTTGGACCCTTTCTTAAACAGAGGAACCACATGCGCCACCCTCCAATCCTTTGGTACCACCCCCGTGGCCAGTGACATTCTAAATATTTCTGTTAATGGCCCCACTAACTGTCCACTAGCCTCCCTGAGTGTCCTAGGGAATATTTTGTCCGGTCCAGGAGATTTATCCACCTTTATCTTTTTTAACACAGCCATCACTACCTCCTCGGTTATCCTTGTATGCTTCATGACCTCCCCACTATTTTTCTTTACTTCAACTGGTTCAACATTTTTTTCCCTAGTGAATACCGAGGCAAAGAAATCATTCAAAATTTCCCCCATTTCCTCAGACTTCTCACTCAGCATACCCTCGCTATCTACAAGGGGTCCAATTTTATCTCTCACTAATCTTTTACTTTTAATGTACTTATAGAAACCCTTTGGATTTATTTTTACTCTGCCTGCCAAAGCCTCTTCATGCCTTTTTTTGGCCTTTCTAATTTCTTTCTTAAGATTCCTTCTACACTCCTTTTAGTCCTCCTTCAACTTCTCAGCTCCCTGCTCTTTATACCTCTTGTACACCTCCCTTTTTCTCCTAACCAAATTTCAAATATTCCTCGAAAACCAAGCCTCCCTATGACTTCCAGCCTTTCCTTTGATCCTCACTGGGACATAACTACTCTGTACCCTCAAAATTTATTTTTTGAATATCCTCCATTTTTCATTAACATCCTTACCTGAAAATATCCCGTCCCACTCAATAGTCCCCAAATCCCTTCTTATTCCTTTGAAATTTGCTCTTTTCCAATCCAGAACCTCAACTTTAGGCCTCTCCTTGCTCTTCCCTAAAACTAACGGAATTATGATCACTAGACCCAATTGGTTCTTCAACATTAATGTCCGCTACCTGACCTAGCTCGTTCCCTAACAAGAACTGCAACAAGAACTGGACACAACATTCCAAGTGTGGTCCAACCAGAGTTTTGTAGAGCTGCAACATTATCTCACAACTCTTGAACTCAATCTCCCGACTAATGAAGGCCAGCATACCATAAACCTTTTAAACCTGCCTGAATACAAAGCCTCCTCTTGTGATCAGGTTATTTTGTGTGGAAGAGACCACTGGGATGTTCAGCTCCTGCTCTCTATGGAGATTACATCGGATCTGACATTGACAATCCTGGGAAGTGTCATTCACATCATTTTAATTTCCACAGTGGTGAGGGCAGGGATATCACAAAGGGGAATTTGGGATCAAACGAGTTTGGATTGAGTAGAATCCTTCCCTACAATCATCCACATAAAAGAGAAAGTCAAAGAGAAGTTACCCCAGGTGACCCCTTCATCACTGACCCTACACCCCCTGCCCCAATACCCCTGACAGACATAGGAACATAAGAAGTAGGAGTAGAAGTCGGCCATCTGGCCCATTAAGTCTGCTTCACTATTCAGCAGGATGATTGCTGATAAGGTCGTGGACTCAATAAATACATTCAATGGGGCAGCCTCTACTACTTCCTTGGACAGAGAATTCCACAGATTCACTGCTCTCTGAGAAAAACAGTTCTTCCTCACCTTCTGGTGCACAGTAAATAACTCGAGAGGCTGAGACTGAGTCCCTGATCTACAGGCTTTTATTCACAATGGACAGGGACCTCATATTGTGCTGTGACCAGGGCTTTCTGGGGAAGGGTCAGGGTGGTGGAGGCTTTATTCACGGTCAAAAGAGGGAGGGGCCACAGGTATAGTCACAGGATGGGGTGGAGCCAGGTAATAAGGAATACAATACAGTTCAGCAGTTCACCACACCTTCGTCCTAAATCTACTCCTCGAACCTTGAGGCTCTATACCTTAACAGGGGAAACAACTTTCCTGCCTCAATCTTATCTATCCCTTTCGTAATTTATATTTTATGTCCCCTCTCAATTTTCTAAATTCCAGTGAGTGTAGTCCCAGGTGACTCAGTCTCTCCTCACAGGCTAACCCCCTCATCTCTGGAATCAACCTGGTGAACCTCCTTCACATGACCTGAAAAGCCAGTGTATCCTTTCTTAAGTAAGGAGACCAAAACTGCACACAAATGACTAGGTGCGACCTCATCAGTACCCGGTTCAGTTGCAGCAGAACTTTCATGCACTTTATTCATCCCTCTAGCAATGAAAACCAAGATCCCTGACCCTGCATGCCTGCCTCTATGCTCCTGACCATACACTGTTAAGCTTATATCACTGACCCTACACCCTGAACCTGAACCTCAGACCCTACACCACTGACAGCACACAACCTGAAGTTGAGAGGAAAAATACATCAGCTATGATTCAAAAGGTGGAATAGACTATGGGATGAATGACCTAATTCTGCTCTTACATCTTATGGCCTTCTGGACAAGCATTGAGGGGAAATGGGTGCATTTGTTGTATTTATTTTAACACAAGGGAAAGAGGACGTGCTTAGAATATGGATAGGTACAGTACAAAGGGATGTTACAGCCATAACGGAGCCATGGTTGAAAGCATACCAGGTCTGGGAGTCTAATGTTCTGAGATACCATAGTTACAGGTGTGATCAGAATGGTGGGCAAAGAGGTGGAGGGAAGGTGGCGGGGGTTGTAATATTAGTCAAGAAAGATATTGTTGTAGTGTTTAGAGAAGATACTGTGGGAGAAGTATCGTGTGAAACAGTGTAGATGGAAATAAAGAACGAAAAAGGAGTAGTTACCTTGATGTGGGTATATACTACAGACCATAAAACAGTCACTGGGAGCTAGAGGATTAAATGTATAAAAAGATATTGGAGCATCACTATTCATTATTATTAATTTTGGTTCCCATTTATAAATGAACTTTTCTGATATACTTTTTCCAATTTTATTTAATTCAATTTCCACCCAAGATGGTTTTGTTTTTGCAAACAAAGAAACAATAAATCTTAATTGTGCTGCTCTATAATAATTCTTGAAATTAGGCTGCTGTAATCCTCCTAGTTCATATTTCCATGTTAATTTTTCTAATGATTTTCTTCCCATTTTTCTTTTCCAAAGAAATTTCTTAACTTGTTTATTTAAATCCTGAAATAATTTTGAGATATAGAGATAGGTAAAGTCAGAAATAAATATTGAATTCTAGGAAAAATATTCATTTTAATACAATTAGCTCTTCCAATTAAGGTAATAGGCAATTTCACCCATTTTTAAAAATCTTTATCTATCTTCTTAAATAATGGAATATAATTTAATTAATATGAATTTTTCAAATTACGGATACATGATCCTTTATCTGGAACCCTTGCGGAGACAGTGTGTTCTGAATTTTGGATTTTTCCAGATTTTGGAAAGCCCACCCGAATTGTGCTGCCGTGTCCACTCCCACCCCCTTCCAGTCACCCAGCCATCTCCCCCAACTGCAGTCCCTCGGCCACTTCCCACAACCACTGGTCCCTCGGCCACCTGGCAGTTTCCCACGACTGCCGGTCCCTCGGCTGTCTCTCTGACCACGGTCCCTCGGCCGCCCAGATGTCTCCCCCGACCTCAGTCCCTCGGCCACCTGGCTGCCTCCCCAAACTGCCGGTCCCCACTTGCCAGATTTTGGAGCTTTCCGGATTTTAGATGTCCGGATAAAGGATTGTGTACCTGTATATCAATACGCATGCCTAAGTAGTTAAACTTATCTGTCCGCTTAAATTGAATTTCTTTTTGACATTGTGAATAGACTCCTTGTGCCAATTCCATTACTTCATTTTTTTATTTTATATCTTGAAACTTCTCCAGACTCTAACAACTGCTTATAAAGTCTAAGTAATGACAATTGTGGTTGAGTTAAATACAGGAACACATTATCAGCAAATAAACTGATTTTAATTAACTGATTTTATGTTCAATCTGATTTATTACAAATTCTTTCAACTGCTGATCAATGCAAATCTTTTGTGCAATTGGTTATATAACCAGAGCAAACAAAGCTGGAAATAAAGGATTTTCATGTCTACTCAATGCGGTTAAGTTAAAAGATTGAGACATCTGTAATTTGTTATTACTTTGGATTTAGGATTTTTATATAAAGCTTTAATGCAATCTATAAAATTCAGAACTAAACTAAATTTACTCAAGACCTGAAATAAAAAAATCCCATTCTAACCCATCAAAAGCCTTTTCTGCATCTAAAGCCACTACTATACTCAAATCATTTTTCTTCTGTGCTAAGTGAATTATACTTAGTAACTTTACTATATTCTCCGAAGTTTGTCTATTTTTAACCAAACCTGTCTGATCCATATTTATTAATTCAGGAAGATAATCATTAATCTTATTCACTAATACTTTTACTATAATTTTACAGTCAACATTTAATAAAGATACAAGTCTATATGAAGCTGATTTTAATGGATCTATATCTTTTTAGGAATAACTGTAATTATCACTGTTGAAAAAGTTTCTGGAAGATAATGCAATTTAAAAGCTTGTTCTATTTCCTTCATAAGTAGAGGAATCAATAAATCTTTAAATTCTTTGTAAAATTCAACTTGAAACCCATCCTCTCCTGCAGATGTATTATTTCTTGTGGTTTAAATGTCACTTCAATGGATGTTGAGGATGGAGTGGAGACAACGCTGGTGGAAGCGTTCTAGGAGCCATAGGTGGTGCCGGTAGAGGACCCATGATTCGGAGCCGAACAGGAGTGTGGGTATGACAACGGCTCTGTATACGCTTATCTTTGTGAGGTTTTTCAGTCGGGCAGCAACCTCCTTTGAAGAAGACCGCAGAGCCCACCTCACTGACAAAAGGCAAAGGAGGAAAAACCCAACACCCAACCACAACCAACCAATTTTCCCCTGCAACCGCTGCAACCGTGTCAGCCTGTCCCGCATCGGACTTGTCAGCCACAAACGAGCCTGCAGCTGACGTGGACTTTTTACCCCCTCCATAAATCTTCGTCCGCGAAGCCAAGCCAAAGAAGAAAGAAAAGAAATGTCACTTCACTGTTATTCTGTTGAATTGCATCAATTGTTATAGAGGTCCGTTCTGCATTTAATTGCCAAAATAAAACTTTATGGGATTGTACTCCTTGTTCATAATATTTCTATTTAGACCATAATATAATTTTCTCTGTTCTATATGTTAGCATTGTATTATATTGTAATTTCTTTTTCCAACACTGTTATTTCTTTTTTCTAATTTATCTATATCCTTCATATATTTCTTTTTAAGTTTTGAAGTATAACATAATTTGTCCTCATAAATAAGCTTTAAACGAATCCCAGATAATAAACATCTTCTGTTGAATGTAAATTTGTATCACAAAATAATTCTATGTGTTAACTTATAAAAGAACAAAAACCCTTTTCAATAATAAAGAATTTCTTTGGCTTGGCTTCGCGGACAAAGATTTATGGAGGGGTAATGTCCACGTCAGCTGCAGGCTCGTTTGTGGCTGAAAAGTCCGATGCAGGACAGGTAGACACGGTTGCAGCGGTTGCAAGGGAAAATTGGTTGGTTGGGGTTGGGTGTTGGGTTTTTCCTCCTTTGTCTTTTGTCAGTGAGGTGGGCTCTGCATTCTTCTTCAAAGGAGGTTGCTGCCCGCCAAACTGTGAGGCGCCAAGATGCACGGTTTGAGGCGATATCAGCCCACTGGCAATGGTCAATGTGGCAGGCACCAAGAGCTTTCTTTTGGCAGTCCTTGTACCTCTTCTTTGGTGCACCTCTGTCTCAGTGGCCAGTGGAGAGCTTGCCATATAACACGATCTTGGGAAGGCGATGGTCCTCCATTCTGGAGACGTGACCTACCCAGCGCAGTTGGATCTTCAGCAGCGTGGATTCGATGCTGTCGGCCTCTGCCATCTCGAGTACTTCGATGTTGGAGATGATGTCGCTCCAATTAATGTTGAGGATGGAGCAGAGACAACTCTGGTGGAAGCGTTCTAGGAGCCGTAGGTGATGCCGGTAAAGGACCCATGATTTGGAGCTGAACAGGAGTGTGGGTATGACAACGGCTCTGTATACGCTAATCTTTGTGAGGTTTTTCAGTTGGTTGTTTTTCCAGACTCTTTTGTGTCGTCTTCCAAAGGAGCTATTTGCCTTGGCAAGTCTGTTGCCTATCTCGTTGTTGATCCTTGCATCCGATGAAATGTGCAGCTGAGATAGGTAAACTGGTTGACCGTTTTGAGTTTTGTGTGCCCGATGGAGATATGGGGGGGCTGGTAGTCATGGTGGGGAGCTGGCTAATGGAGGACCTCAGTTTACTTCAGGCTGACTTCCAGGCCAAACATTTTGGCAGTTTCCGCAAAACAGGACGTCAAGTGCTGAAGAGCTGGCTCTGAATGGGCAACTAAAGTGGCATCGTCTGCAAAGAGTAGTTCACGGACAAGTTGCTCTTGTGTCTTGGTGTGAGCTTGCAGGCGCCTCAGATTGAAGAGACTGCCATCGGATGTAAACATCTATATACTGAGTGTTGTTATTCCGCAAATTTCAATTCAATCAACAATGGAGAATGATCATATAGTATTCTTGTTTTCTAATCAATGTTCAAAACTCTTTGATTTTGAGCCCTAAGCAAAATAAAAATCAATTCTAGAATATGTAACAAGTCTATGAGAATAAAAGGAATAGTCTCTTATCTTTAGGATGTATCCTTCTCCATATTCAATTAAATTTAAATTCTTCATTAAAAATAATAATGTTTTAGCTGATTTTGATTTAACTATTGTTCTTGATGATTAATCCAGCAAAGGATCTAAACAAAAATTAAAATCTCCTCCTACTAAAATATTTTCATGGACATCTGTTAAATTTAAAAAAAGTGTCTTGTATAAATTTCTGATCATTTGTATTTGGTGCATATATATTTAACCAAGTCCAGTACTCAGAAAATATTTGACAATTTACCATTACATATCTACCCGCCAGATCTGTAATTACATTTTGAATTTTAACTGGTAAATTTTTCTTAAATATTGGGCTTTGTACTGGGGAATTAATCTGTTTGGGTGATCAGTAGGGGAACATTTGGGGACCAGTGACCACAATTCTATGAGCTTTAGGGTTATGGGAAAGGATAACACCGGCCCTCAGTAAGAATCCTAAATTGGAGCACAGCCAATTTTGACAAGATTAGACAGGACCTCACAATAGTTGACTGGATGCAAATGTGAGAGAGTAAAAGCACGACTGCCAAATGGAGACGTTTAAGAATGTAATAAGGAAGGTCCAGGATGAATATGTTCCCAGTCAGATAAAGGGCAGGAATGGCGAGGTAAAGGAACCCTGATTAACAAGGGAGATAGAGGCAAAGGCAGGTTCTAGGAAATCCAATGCTTTGGGGCTCTGTGGTTGGTAAGGGATAATTTAAGGTGGTAAATAAGCAGAGAAAAAAAGGTTGAGATCTATTTCTTGAATGAATGAATATTTTGTGAATGCAATGACTGTAGAGCAGGACAACCAGAATGGATGTTACTGAAGATAACCTAGGGCTTGCTGGCATCCAGAAGTGGAAAGATGTTAGCAGTCTCATATAGTACCAAGATGGATAAATCTTCAGGTCCAGACAAGGTGCATCCCAGAACATTGAGGGAAGGGGGTAAAGGCAGATGAAGTGTTCTGTATCATGGTGAGCATGGAATTCACTGAGCCATGGGTATCGAGGCACAAAAGTCAAGACCATTGCTGAGAATGGGACGTTCAGTATTGGATAGTGTGGCCAGGTCAGAGCAGGTGACTGAGGAGAAGAAGGTGGGGAGGTGAGATCTCTTGAAGTGGGAGAAGTAAGGGAGGGGAAAGAGTGGGGTTGTGGGAAGTGTGAATGTGGGTCATCAGAGATGAGATGGGGAGTGGATGGAAGGTGAACCTGGATGGTAAGCAACGGGGAAGGCACCTGAGACTGGGTAACCTAAGTGGGCCACCCGACACTGGATGAGTGGGAGTGCTGACAAGTCAACTGGAGTTGACTGAGCTGACTGGGCTGGATATCCAAGTTCAAGTTCATTATCATCTGACTGTACATATATGAAACAACATTTCTCTGGATCATGTACACACACAATATACAGCACATAATAATTACATACACAGGCATACCCTGTATAACACGATTAATACATTCCAAGCAAGTTCAGCTTTCTGGGAAACCACAATTGTTCAATTGTAAAACGTTTCAATCCCATAAAAGGGATATATAAAACTGATCTTTATTGGCAATAAGTGAACATCGTTTATTTCAGAAAATATTTGTCTAACGTAGATTTGTGTCAAATCACTTATATGAGATTTTCACCAAAGTTAGATCAGTACCACCGTGGGGTAGTGCAGGGAGCCCGATCACAGCCGGAACAGCGATAACTTTCAATGCAGTCACGTAACTCCCTCTATACCACATCAAATTCCAGGGGTACCCCTCCATACAAACTGGTGTCTTTCATTCTTTCGGAAACTTGTTGGTCTGCCCCTAACCCTAACCCAGGGGTTCCCCTCCATTCAAAATGGTGTTGTTCAGTGGTTTGGAATGTCGCTGGTCTGCCACTTCAGAGCAGTGACAAAAAAACCCAGATTCCTATCAGTGTAAGGCAGTGTGCTGTGGGATAATGCATGGAGCCTGATCACAGCGGAGACAGCCAAAACTTTTATCACAGCCACTTAACTCTCTCTATTCCACAGCTCAGTGCCTATATTTCAAATATTTTAAACTAGAGTCTTGCAAAGTATTATGAGGTGGTTTAAATAGCAACATCAATAAAATTTTAACGTTGCAAATTTAAAACTGTGGGTCAGAAATTTCAAACCATGTTATACAGGGTTTGCCTTGTCTACATAAAGATATATTTTAAAATGAGCATAGATAAATATTTTGGATGATTTTTTTTCAGTTACAGGATATCGTTCATCAATCTCATAGTCTGGCAGTCCAGATTTTGATGCATCTGTACCTCTTTCCTGATGGTTGTGTGTCAAAGACCCTGTCTGCTGGAAGGAAAGGGTCCTAAATAATTCTTTGAGCCCTAGTTAAGCAACATTCCCAGTGAAAGTCGTCACTAGAGGAAAGCGTGACCCCAGTGACGATCCTTTGTATTGAATTCCAGTCTGATGCCGTGCCACGCAGCCAGACAGGACACTCTTAATTGTGCTTGTTTGGTATCGCATACTGAATAACAACTACTGAGAGTAACGTTAAGCAAACTGTTTACACAAGAGAGGAGCTAACATGGCCTACACTCCATGCCAAATCCTGTTTTTTCACCGCCACGCCTTCGTGTGGTTTGTGCATGCGCAGAGCGCTGTTGCGAGTACGGTTGCTGCCATGCAATTGCAATGGGTGCAGAGCAGTCGATGGCAGCGGTGTCTACATCCCCATTCTTAAGCAACTCCCCATGTACCACAGTTAAAGCTAATACATTACACTGATTACATTTAAGTAACTAAACAGCCAACTCAGTTCAGTCTCTGTACTTCGGGTTAGGTTTACAGATATGCCCGAAGCACGTCCTGCAGGAGCCCTCTGTAGATGTGGAGGCTTGGGATGCCTCAGCCTGAGAGTAGGTGTTGTCCCTTGTCTCATGTGTGGTCACTGAGAGAGTCCCGCTGATCTCAGGCTTACTTTCCATATCCTGGAACACAGTCTCATCACGATTAGTTTGGGATGCGGGTGGCTCCCTTACTGGAAGGATGTGTCATCAGTTTCTTCTGCACACCCTCCCTTCTGATCAGATCAGGTATGAGCTGGGGTCCTGGCAGCTCCCTTCGACTACGCCCATGCAGCCGTAGCCCTGCGGAGTCTGCATTCTGATGACCTGCCCTTCTCCCCAATGGCTTGAGCAGTCGGCTTGTTCGGTCGCAGCATTTCTTCTTCAGCAGTCCTTTGCTCAGCAGCTAGGCAGATTTTTTTTTTGCGGGTTCCTCAATTGAGGCTCCAGAAGCCTCCTCACCACCGGAAGAGTCGTCGTCACCACCAGAAGAGTCGTCCGTGTCTGTCTTGATATTAGTCTTTGCGCCGGAGACCCCAATGTGATGTCATTCATCAGGTTAAGCAGACTGAGGAATATTTCTGTGATGGGCACTACCAGTTGTCCCAATAACCCCAAGGACAAAGACTGAGGGGAACCATTGGCTTTATTGGAAAGAAGACTTGAGCTGGCCCGGATCCAAGCTAGGGAAGTGCAGGGAAGGGAGAGGTGGCTCAACCTTTATGGCCTAGGTCACAGGGGAGAGTGTCATCAGAGACCGGACCAGCCCGTGCCTTTACCAGCCAATGACTATGTGCAATCCATATCATTACAGTCTGTCTTCTCCCTGTGAAACTTTTCCATGAGCTGTTTTGCCCTTCTTACAGCTCTCAGCCAACCCATTTGACTGTGGATATTCTGGGCTGCTGGTGATGTGGGGGAAGTCCCACGTTGCTGCAAAGTCTCGGAATCTTTCGTTGGTGAATTGTCTGATAGCAGAGTGTGAGGATCCCCATGTACTGAAAAGAGACTTTTTAGCTTTGCCGAGGAGGTAGCGTCACATAACAGGTCTATTTTGGACCATCCTGAGTACGAATCGATTAGTATCAAGTATTGCTGACTTCACCATTTGAAAATCTCCATTGCCCCCGTTGACCTGGGTAGGTCTGGCACTGGGTGAAGCAGCAGTGACTCCTTCTGCTAGTGTGGCTTAGTGCTGGTGCACACCGAGCAAGCTCGCACTTCTTGATCAAGGTTTTTCCTGGCCAAAAAACTCATACCCTTCATTTTGTTGGCTCTGCATCTGGATACCCTCTGTGCAGGATGTCACCGTATATGTTTGCAGTGGACTCGGGCTCTCTGGCCCTTCATTATAGTAGCTCGTCACAGAATGGGAAGTAGAGTTGTACTTCTGGTGATAGGCTGCGCTGCTTGTCTGGCCAACCACCCCTGATAAAAGTACCTAAGGTCCTTACAGTGGCATCTTCAGCCGTATGTCTTCTTAGTTCCTCCATCCGGGACAAGGAAATATGGATGACTGTCATTACATCAAAAGTGTCCTCTTCCTCGACCTGTTGGACCTTGCATTTTCTGGGGGTGTGGGATAACGCGTTGGCTAGGTGCATCTATTTTCCACACTTGTATACCAAAGTGATGTTGTACTTTTGAAATCTGAGCATCATTCTTTGCAACCTCGATGGTGTTGTGTGTATCAGCTTCTTCAATATCGTGGTCGGTCTCTGTGGTCATTGGCTTACTATAGACATAGTCGTTGAACTTGGACATGCAAAAACCACTGCCAATAATTCCTTTTCAATCTGTGCGCACCTGGTTTCCCTGTCAATGAGTGACCTTGATGCATAGGCCACAGGTATCCCGTCTTGCAGGCATACTGCACGCAGGCCAAACTGCTATGTGTCACAGGTCAGCAGCACTGGTCTTGGTATGTTGTAGTACGTCAAAACTGGTGGGCATGACATATGCCTCTTTAAAGTGTTGAATGTGTTCTATTCCTGCTCGTGCCATGTCCACTCCATATTTTAATGCGTCAGGTCTTGCAGTGGAGCTGTGAGTTCACTTGAGTTCGGAATGAACTTTCCCAGGTAGTTAACCATACCAAGGAATCTTTGTAGGGCTGTCACACCCACTGGTGCAGGCATCTTGCTGATTGCCTTGGTTTTCGAGGGGTCCGACTTCAGCCCTCAGCTATGGCCCTTAAGAATTACCTGATTCAGACGGAATTTGCACTTCCGACGGTTAAGCCTAAGGTTCACATTCCTGGCTCAGTCAAGTATCTTTAAATTTACATCGTGTTCCTCTAGATTCTTGCCACTCATGAGTATGTCATCGATTATGATGGCACAGGGATAGCCGACAAAAGCTTGCTCCATGAATCTATGGAATACTTCGCTGGCTGAATTGATCCCAAATGATATCGGCAGAAATCTGTATCAACCGAACCCAATGCTGAATGTGATCAGTAGTGATGATTTGTAGTCGAGCTTGATCTGCCAGAAGGGGTTTTTCACGTCTAGGGCTGAGAACACAGTTGCGCTGGCCACTTGTGTGGCAATATCCTCCACGGTGCGCATCAGATGGTGCAGTCCCTTCAGGGTTGTATTGTGTCTCGCGACACAATATCAGAGGCAGAGCAGCTGGTGGCAGCGGCTGTCTACAATGCTCCTGTACAATGTCTAGGAGCCGGTAGTCTTGCCCTCCTCGATCTCCTTAGGAAGTGTAGGCACTGCTGCACATTCGTGACCAATGAGGATAGGTCATCCGTTAAATTCACAACTTAGAGCTTTGCACTCTCCCCATTGATGTGCATTGGAGAATGGTTAACATTCAATGTCCTGAAGTGCACAGTCATCTCCTTTGTCTTGACCATGTTGAGACTCAGGGTGTTGTTCTCACACCATTTTAAGAGCCAACCAACCTCCTCTCTGTATGTTGACTCATCATAGTTAACAAAACAAAGTTACATCTGGGAGCGTGTGACAGTAAAACAATTCACTCCAGTTCCCTCCCCCTCATATCCTGCCCCTTTTACATTGCTGCAGATTTCCCAATCATCACAATTTTTCCCCAGGTTCCCACTTCTTATGAATTCTTAAAACAAATTTACAAGTTTTTTTAAATTTTTTGTTGAATTATATTTGTTCTGTCCCAGAATCTCCTGAAATTCATTAAACATTAAAACATGTCTCATAGATATTTTTGGGCAATAGTTATTACATGGATCCAGTATATTCCATACAAAAATGTCAATATTAAAGTACGTATCGAAGGCCTGAAAAGGGAATCTCCTGAAATTCATTAAACATTAAAACATGTCTCATAGATATTTTTGGGCAATAGTTATTACATGGATCCAGTATATTCCATACAAAAATGTCAATATTAAAGTACGTATCGAAGGCCTGAAAAGGGAATCTCCTGAAATTCATTAAACATTAAAACATGTCTCATAGATATTTTTGGGCAATAGTTATTACATGGATCCAGTATATTCCATACAAAAATGTCAATATTAAAGTACGTATCGAAGGCCTGAAAAGGGAATCACCTGAAATTCATTAAACATTAAAACATGTCTCATAGATATTTTTGGGCAATAGTTATTACATGGATCCAGTATATTCCATACAAAAATGACAATATTAAAGTACGTATCGAAGGCCTGAAAAGGGAATCTCCTGAAATTCATTAAACATTAAAACATGTCTCATAGATATTTTTGGGCAATAGTTATTACATGGATCCAGTATATTCCATACAAAAATGTCAATATTAAAGTACGTATCGAAGGCCTGAAAAGGGAATCTCCTGAAATTCATTAAACATTAAAACATGTCTCATAGATATTTTTGGGCAATAGTTATTACATGGTACCAGTATATTCCATACAAAAATGTCAATATTAAAGTACGTATCGAAGGCCTGAAAAGGGAATCTCCTGAAATTCATTAAACATTAAAACATGTCTCATAGATATTTTTGGGCAATAGTTATTACATGGATCCAGTATATTCCATACAAAAATGTCAATATTAAAGTACGTATCGAAGGCCTGAAAAGGGAATCTCCTGAAATTCATTAAACATTAAAACATGTCTCATAGATATTTTTGGGCAATAGTTATTACATGGATCCAGTATATTCCATACAAAAATGTCAATATTAAAGTACGTATCGAAGGCCTGAAAAGGGAATCTCCTGAAATTCATTAAACATTAAAACACGTCTCATAGATATTTTTGGGCAATAGTTATTACATGGATCCAGTATATTTCATACAAAAATGTCAATATTAAAGTACGTATCGAAGGCCTGAAAAGGGAATCTCCTGAAATTCATTAAACATTAAAACACGTCTCATAGATATTTTTGGGCAATAGTTATTACATGGATCCAGTATATTCCATACAAAAATGTCAATATTAAAGTACGTATCGAAGGCCTGAAAAGGGAATCTCTTGAAATTCATTAAACATTAAAACACGTCTCATAGATATTTTTGGGCAATAGTTATTACATTTATCCAGTATATTCCATACAAAAATGTCAATATTAAAGTACGTATCGAAGGCCTGAAAAGGGAATCTCTTGAAATTCATTAAACATTAAAACACGTCTCATAGATATTTTTGGGCAATAGTTATTACATGGATCCAGTATATTCCATACAAAAATGTCAATATTAAAGTACGTATCGAAGGCCTGAAAAGGGAATCTCTTGAAATTCATTAAACATTAAAACACGTCTCATAGATATTTTTGGGCAATAGTTATTACATGGATCCAGTATATTCCATACAAAAATGTCAATATTAAAGTACGTATCGAAGGCCTGAAAAGGGAATCTCTTGAAATTCATTAAACATTAAAACACGTCTCATAGATATTTTTGGGCAATAGTTATTACATGGATCCAGTATATTCCATACAAAAATGTCAATATTAAAGTACGTATCGAAGGCCTGAAAAGGGAATCTCTTGAAATTCATTAAACATTAAAACACGTCTCATAGATATTTTTGGGTGATAGTTATTACATGGATCCAGTATATTCCATACAAAAATGTCAATATTAAAGTACGTATCGTAGGCCTGAAAAGGGAATCTCTTGAAATTCATTAAACATTAAAACACGTCTCATAGATATTTTTGGGCAATAGTTATTACATGGATCCAGTATATTCCATACAAAAATGTCAATATTAAAGTACGTATCGAAGGCCTGAAAAGGGAATCTCTTGAAATTCATTAAACATTAAAACACGTCTCATAGATATTTTTGGGCAATAGTTATTACATGGATCCAGTATATTCCATACAAAAATGTCAATATTAAAGTACGTATCGAAGGCCTGAAAAGGGAATCTCTTGAAATTCATTAAACATTAAAACACGTCTCATAGATATTTTTGGGCAATAGTTATTACATGGATCCAGTATATTTCATACAAAAATGTCAATATTAAAGTACGTATCGAAGGCCTGAAAAGGGAATCTCCTGAAATTCATTAAACATTAAAACACGTCTCATAGATATTTTTGGGCATTAGTTATTACATGGATCCAGTATATTCCATACAAAAATGTCAATATTAAAGTACGTATCGAAGGCCTGAAAAGGGAATCTCCTGAAATTCATTAAACATTAAAACATGTCTCATAGATATTTTTGGGCAATAGTTATTACATGGATCCAGTATATTCCATACAAAAATGTCAATATTAAAGTACGTATCGAAGGCCTGAAAAGGGAATCTCTTGAAATTCATTAAACATTAAAACACGTCTCATAGATATTTTTGGGCAATAGTTATTACATGGATCCAGTATATTCCATACAAAAATGTCAATATTAAAATATGTATCGAAGGCCTGAAAAGGGAATCTCTTGAAATTCATTAAACATTAAAACACATCTCATAGATATTTTTGGGTGATAGTTATTACATGGATCCAGTATATTCCATACAAAAATGTCAATATTAAAGTACGTATCGAAGGCCTGAAAAGGGAATCTCCTGAAATTCATTAAACATTAAAACATGTCTCATAGATATTTTTGGGCAATAGTTATTACATGGATCCAGTATATTCCATACAAAAATGTCAATATTAAAGTACGTATCGAAGGCCTGAAAAGGGAATCTCTTGAAATTCATTAAACATTAAAACACGTCTCATAGATATTTTTGGGCAATAGTTATTACATGGATCCAGTATATTCCATACAAAAATGTCAATATTAAAGTACGTATCGAAGGCCTGAAAAGGGAATCTCTTGAAATTCATTAAACATTAAAACACATCTCAGATATTTTTGGGCGATAGTTATTACATGGATCCAGTATATTCCATACAAAAATGTCAATATTAAAGTACGTATTGAAGGCCTGAAAAGGGAATCTCCTGAAATTCATTAAACATTAAAACACGTCTCATAGATATTTTTGGGCAATAGTTATTACATGGATCCAGTATATTCCATACAAAAATGTCATTATTAAAGTACGTAT
This sequence comes from Narcine bancroftii, assembly GCF_036971445.1. Lineage (NCBI taxonomy): Eukaryota > Metazoa > Chordata > Chondrichthyes > Torpediniformes > Narcinidae > Narcine > Narcine bancroftii. The sequence continues at coordinate 15,783,961 of NC_091473.1, forward strand.
CGAAGGCCTCTACCAATTTTCCCTCAACACTTTTGATTGATATTGAATCAACAGCAGAAATTTATTGCTGTTCAAAAATGGACAGGGATTTTGTAATTATGACCCATCCACTTCAAAGGGCTTAGAAGTGACTCGAGAGCTGACATTTACACAGAGAAAAAATATACTTTGTTTTTATTATTCACTTATATAGATTCTATTAAAAAGGCAGTGAGGCAGTAATTTTCCCAAAAGGGCAACCTCATTCAGTAGTATCTTGGATGGTGTAGGCATCAGCAGGAAGACCTGTTCTTACCTTGGACCACCTGTCCCTATCCCCTAGTATAATGCAACTGTATCGATTTCCTAAAATGCTACTGACCTCCTGGTGTAAGGGCTCCTTCTCCTGCCCTTCCCACCCCCCTCTATTTTTCCTCACCTTTCCTTCTCTTTCCCCTGCACGTCTCTCTCCTTCCACCTCCCTTCCTTCCTCCTATCAGAGTGCAGCTTTCTCAGCCTTTTCCCTCTTCCCTCCTATCACCTCTCAGCTCCTTTCTCTTCTTCCCCCCTCCCACCTGTATCCACATATCATGTGCCAATGTGCTCTCCCCCTTCCCCTTCCTCTCTTCCCCCACCTTCTTATGGAGGCATTTACCCAATCTTCAGAATTCCTGATGGAGGGCTCAGGCCCAAAATGTCGACTGCCTGTTGCTTTCTGTGACCTGCTGAACTCCTCCAGTACTTCTCTGTGTGACTCCATTCGCAGCTATGGTGTCTATGGAGCTGGTCCATTAAGCTTTGGTCCATGGTGACCCCCAGGATTTTGATGGTGGAAGGCTCCACCATGTTTAAATTTAAGCTTATACAGCAGCATTTCTCCAGACCATACTGCACGCACATACACACATGCACCCCTACACAGGCACACGCGCACACACACACACACACACACACACACACACACACACACACACACACACACACACACACACACACACACACACACACACACACACACACACACCTATCAATTAAAATAAATATTTTGGGTTTACTTACTGAGCAATAGGATACCTTTCATTAATCCTACACCCTGTAGGGACGTATCTATGGAAAATAGCACCTCTGGCAAGCATTGAAATTGCACCCCTGTTCAAACATCTGACACCTATTTTTTAGATAAGTTTTACCATAATATCAGCTCAAAAATAAAAGTCATGTTCATTTATCAGTTAATTAACAAATTATTGCACTACATGAAAATTAGAACTGCACCTTCCTTGCTTTCATTGATGCCAATTGCTCTACGATGTGATCAAAGTCAGTTTTTTCAGTTTCTTCTCATTCTACACTCAGCAGAGCAAGATCACAGAGTCGGCCTTGACCTGTGGAGGCTCAGTGTAGCTGGCTCCTGAAGGCCAACAGGATGGATGGGCAGTGTTCGACATGCGTATCATTGAGAAGCTTCTGCATCACGTTACCATGGTTCAGCAGCTCCTCAAAACACTCAGGACAAATGCCTCGTAAATGCAATCCTGGAACCACTTGAGGCAGGTGCCATCGATTGACACGGCTGGACCGGGCTGGGCCTCACTGCTGCATCCATGCTTTAACGACTGATTCGCAGCCTCAGCCCCTGGATGGGTGCCAGAGTCTTGTCTCCCGTTCCCATGGTAGCCCACACGTCACTCCTCTAGAGTTTGAACCATTTAGTGGCAGCAATGTTGATACACAGGCACAAGTGCACAAAAGTTCTGCTCCTCAGAGGATGGTTTTTCTGACTTTAATAGGAAATGCTCAATGCTCCCCCACCCCTGCTTGCAGTGGCTCCCAGGGCACGTGTCATACCTGCCATATACCACTGCCTGGCAGTCCAGATTTTGCTGCTCCTGTACTTCTTTCCTGAAGGTACAGTAGTAGGTCAAAGATCCTGCGTGCTAGATGGAAGGGGTCCTCCGATAATTCATTGGGCCCTATTTAAGCAATGCTCCTGGTGAATGTTGTCAATAGAGGAAAGGGAACCCCCAGTGATAGCAGCCGTTTTGATGATCCTCTTATTGACTTTCGGTCCGATGCTTTGCAGCTACTGTAACACACACTGATGCAGCCAAGCAGGATACTCTCAATTGAGTTCCTGCAAAATGATGTCAAGATGGGGGCCTTCCTCAGTAATGTTGAGACAGCCTGGCACTCTTGTAGGTTGAACGAATGAACAAGGATTCATTGTTGTGAACAGAAATGCAATGAAATGCTTTCATGCTGCAGCTTCCCAGGGACATGGAGAACACAACACGTAAGAACACATGAGAAGATTTAGAAAAAGATCATGTAAAAGGAAGAGGAAAATAGAGAAAATGTACACTAAATGTGATGTGTCAGCCGATCTTGATGAAAGTTAGGGAAGTTCAAGTGTCTGATAGCTGTTGGAAAGAACTGTCCTTGAACCTGGAGGTGCTAGTGTTTAGGCATCTGTGGCTTCTGCCCCATCCCATCCCACTAAAATTCTGAGGACCCATCATGGATGCTTGTGGGAAAGGCTCTCCTGGGAAGAGCCCTTCTCTCCCTCCAACCCCAGGGTCTAAGGTTCTTCCCCCTCTGCCCTGCTCCTGTCGTCCCTCCTGGCACAAAGAACCCACCATCAAGACCCCAATAACAGGCACAACTAACTCCTTGCTGAGCCCCTCACAGGCCTGAGAGCAGTTGCTGGTGCTCGCGGCGACACCTGAGGTGACCTTTCCCCCAACATGATGATGTTAGATAAATCCAGTGCTATGCAGTGGGCCAGCTGTGGTCCATAAGCTTGGGTTTCCAGGAGGTGTGGGGGGAGGGGAGGCCATTTTCAAACCACATGGGAACTTTTTGCATTGCCCTTGAATGCCTTACTGGTTGCATGCAATATACACAGCCCCTGCCAGGAAGTTGTTTCCACGGTGCTCACTCTTTTAACATGCTCACAAATTTCAAGTCTGCCTCGTGTTTAAAAAGCAAATGCCACACCATAGGATTTGTAGACTGCCCTTTAAACCTTGCTTATTATCAGTACCACACTGGTCTCCCTTACTCTTTTAAGCTGACAGAACAGATAAAGGTCACACTCATAAACGTTGCTTCTAAAATGGGTTTAATATATGTATTAAGAATATCCATCCTATGTTGTCTGCATGCTTAATGAAAATGAGATTATCTATTGATTATTTTAAAGTGTGGTAATTATCAACAGGCATTGAGTTGTATCAGTGATGGCACAGTTATCTTTGCTGGAAATGTCGCTGGCTTGATGCACCCTAACCCCAAGGAGTTCTTTCTTTGCTATAATCTGACCTGCCTGAATAGTCTGATTTTTCAGTTTATTAAATATCTGGTGAATCTTCATTGCAAACTGGTTTTACAAATTGATGTTAAACAAGGGGCTGAGTGCAATACAGAAATGAGTCGGTGAATCTCAGCAGGTCATGCACCATCCACAGGAAGTAAAGGGTGGCCAACGTTTCGGGCCTGGGCACCGCTAAGGTGTGAGTCAAAACCTGGTAGGTGCCTCCATAAAAAAGTAAGGGGTGGGGAGAGGAGGGAAGAAGGGGCGCGGGTGGTGGGGGGGGGGGTATCAGAGGCTAACAGGTAGGAGGTAATTGGTAGATATAGGTAGGAGGGAAGAAAAGACAAAAGCTGAGAAGTGATAGGGAAAGAGGGTAGCCCTCTGATTGAAGAAGGAAGAGAAGGGGTGGGGAGCTGGAAGAAAGGATGCAGAGGGATAGGGAAAGAGAGAGACTCAGAGGAGAGATTTAATGGAAACTGGAGAAGTCGTTGTATATGCCGTGTAGTCAGAGAGTATCCAGATGGAATATAAGGTGCCCTTTCTCCAACTGGAATGCTGTATTCCCTCTTAGTGAGAAATTCAGGTCCAAATTGAGGCCCTGAACCATCCTAGCTGGCATGCGATGGGAAAAATTATGTAACAAGTATTTGAAATCTGACAATGTTATTCTCATTTCAAGCCTGGCTAAAACCCTGAACTATTGAAACTACATTTCTAAATAAAACTAGATTCTGAAGCACAGGGGATGTGTTCTTTTAGACTAAGTCGCACCACACAGAACAGGCCCTTCAGCCCTGTTCAATCATGCAAGCTCAGATGACATTGTGGGCACCCCATTTGTCTGTGTCCAGTCCACATCCCTTCCTATCTATACATCTGCCGCTTAAACATTGTGATGGGTCCCATTTCTACAGCTTCCTTTGGCAGCTCACTCCAGGTACAGATTACCCTCTGAGTGAAAATGTTGTCTGTCAGGTCCCTCTTAAATCTACCTCCTCTCATCTCAAACATATGGCCACTCCTCCCCAACCCCTGCTCCCACCCTGCCTCGGTTCCACAATTGTCCACTGGTTATTCAAAGACCTGATTAGGTAGTCATAATAATAGGTCCTCAAGAGCTTTCATTGCTGTTTTGGAACCATAGTAAAACACTACATGCCAGAAACCAGCCCTTCGGCCTATCCAGTCTGTGCTGAACTGTAATTTTACCTAGTCCCATTGATTTGCCTTGGACCATATCCATCCATACCACTCCTGTCCATGAACTTGTTCAATTTTTTATTAAATGTCAAAATTGAGCTAGCTTTCTACTTCATCTGGCAACCCATTCCACACTCTCACCATTCATTGCATGAAGAATTTCCCCCTTATGTTCTCTTTAAACCTTTCTCCTTTCACACTTAAACCACGTCCTCTAGCTCTTGTCTCACTTAACCTCAGTGGAAAAAGCCTACTTGCATTTACCCTATCTTTCCCTGTCCTCATTTTGTATCCCTCTATCAAATCTCCCCTCAATCTTCTATTCTCCAGGGAATAAAGTCCTAATTTGTTTCACTTTTTCCTGTAACCCTGGTCTGGACCCAGGATTGAGATTTTTGATTGGAGAAAAGGTAATTTTTGAGGAGATGAGACTGGATTTGGAAGGTGTGGACTGGGATAAGTCGTTTTATGAGAAGGAAACTGGAGGGCATTCAAAGGTGAATTTTAAGGGTACAGAGATGGTATGTTCCTGTTAGGGAGCCTTGGTTTTCAAGGGTTATTGGAAATATGGTTCAGAAAAAGAGAGAGATGTACAAAAAGTATCAACAGCATGAAGTAAATGAGGCGTTAGAGGAATGTAAAAAGAATCTTAAGAAGGAAACTAGAAAGGCTAAGAGAAGATATGAGGTTGCTTTGTCAAATAAGGTGAAAATAAATCCAAAGGCTACATTAGGAGCAAAAGGATAGTGAGGGATAAAATTGGTCCCTTAGAGGATGAGAATCGACGGCTATGTGTGGTGCCAAAAGAAATGGTGGAGATTTTGAACAGTGCTTTTTCTTCAATATTTACTTAGGAGAAGAATATTGATCTGTGTCAAGTAAGGGAAATAAGTAGGGAAGTTATGAAAAGAAGAGGAAGTACTGGGTGCTTTTAAGGTGGTTGAGTCTCCAGGTCCTGACAAGATATTCCCTAGGGCCTTGAGGGAGGTTAGTGTAGAAATAGTATGGGGGTTTGACAGAGATATTTAAAATGCCATTAGTAATGGAAATGGTGCCAGAGGATTGGAGTTCCATTGTTTAAAAAAAGGTGCTCGGAGTAAAGCTAGTAATTATAGGCCTCTAAGTTTGAAATCAGTCATGGGTAAGTTAATGAAAAGTATTCTTAAAGATGGTATATATAAATATTTGGATAGGCAGGTTTGATTAGGAACAATCCACATGGATTTGTGAGGGGAAGATCATGTTTGACAAATCTTATTGAATTTTTTGAGGAGGTTACTAGGAAAGTTGATGAGGGTAAGGCATATGTTGTACATATGGACTTCAGTAAGGCCTTTGATAAGGTTCCTCAGGGAAGGTTAGTTAGGAAGGTTCAATCATTAGGTATTAACATTGAAGTGATAAAAATGGATTCAACACTGGTTGAATGGGAGATGCAGACAATAATAGAGTAACTGTCAGATTGGAAGCTGGTGTCTCGTGGAGTGCCTCAGGGTTCAGTATTGGGACCATTTCTGTTTGTCATATACATTAATGATCTGGATGATAGGGTGGTAAATTGGATTAGTAAGTACGCAGATGATAAGAAGATAGGTGGAGCTGTGGATAGTGAAGAAGGGTTTCATAGCTGCAAAGGGATTTAGGCCAGTTAGAAGAGTGGGCTGAAAGATGGTAGATGGAGTTTAATACAGATAAGTGTGAGATGTTACATTTTGGTAGGACTAATCAAAATAGGACACACACGGTGAACGATAGGGTATTGAAGAATGCAGTAGAACAGAGGAATCTAGGAATAATGGTACATAGTTCCCTGAAGGTGAAGTCACATGTGGATAGGGTGGTGAAGAACGCTTATGGTATGCTGGCCTTTATAAACTTGGAGTATTGTGTACAGTTTTGGTCACTAAAGTATATGAAAGATATCAACAATTTGGAGTGAGTACAGAGAAGATTTACTAGAATGTTGCTGGGGTTACAGGGTCTAAGTTGTAGGGAAAGGTTAACTAAATTAGGTCTTTATTCTTTGGAGCATAGAAGGTTGAGAGGGGATTTGATTGAGGTATTTAAAATTATTTGGGATATGGATAGAGTTGATGTGGAAAGGAGCAGATACAAATGAGAGGATATGAGTTGAGAGTTAGGGGGAAAAATTTAGAGGAAACATGAGGGGGAACTTCCTTACTCAGAGTGATGGCTGTGTGGAATGAGTTTTCAGATGATGGGGCAGAGGCAGGCTTGATATTAGCATTTAAGGAAAAGTTGGATATGTATATGGACGGGAAAGGAATGGAGGGTTATCGGTTGAGTGTAGGTCAGTGGAGTTAGGTGGGAGACAGTGTTCAGCATGGACTAGAAGGGCCAAGTTGGCCTGTTTCTATGCTGTAATTGTTATATGGTTAACTCAGTTCTTCATGACCCGGCAACATCCTTGTAAATCTTCTCTGCACTCTTTCAATCTTATTGAAATCCTTCCTGCAGTTAGGTGGCCATAATTGCACACAATACTCCAAATTTACCTCACCAATGTCTTAATCAACTTCACCATAGCATCCCAACTCCTGCACTAAATACTTTAAAATATGCCCAATGTGCCAAAAGCTCTCTTTACAATCCTATCTGCCTGTTATGCCACTTTCAAGGAATTATGAATGTATTTCCAGATCCCTCTGTTCTATTGCACTCCTCAGAGCCCTATCATTTACTTTGTATGTTCTACTTTGGTTTGTCCTCCCAAAATACACCACCCATACTTCTCCACATTAAATTTCATCCACCATTTTGCAACCCATTTTCTACACTGGTCCGGATCCCGGTGCAAGCCTTGAAAGCCTTCCTCGCTGTCCACTACTGTCCAAATTTAGTTTTTGAATTACAACTGGAGGAACAAGCAGGTGTAAGCAATTCAACCACGAGGTGGTTGGCCCTTTGTGCAAAGCAAGATGGGTCACTCATATCCCTGGGGTTAGTGAGTCCTTGTCCTTGCCCAGTCTTACCTTTGTGTGAACCCTGTCACATTTTGAATAAACAGCCCTTAAATGTCCTCAGAGATTCAACATAGAACATTTCAGAATAGTACAGGCCCTTTGGGCCACGGTGTTGTGCCAACCTATGTAAACCTATCCACAACAATCCAACTCTTCCCTCCCTCATTCTCATAACCCTCTATTTTTCTTTAATCCATGTGCTTATCTCTTGAGTGTTCCTATTGTACCAGCCTCCACCACCCCACCTGGCAATATTTTCCAGACGCCCACCACTCTCTATGTAAAAGACTTATGTCTGACATCTCCCCCTCACCTGAAACTGATGTCCTCTGGTATTTGCAACTATCACCCCAGGAACAAAGTACTGGCTCTCCACCCCTCATAATCTTATATACCCAGAAAAACCATAAGTTGCATCCAACTAGGGTGATATTGATTCAAACTCCGCTCTCTCCAGATGTGCTGGGGGGAGGGGGCACAGCAGGCCAGCAGCGCTGCAAGTCTAGGGTAAACAACATGAAACAGCTCAGTGGGGGGGCTCTGTCAGAAAAGTGGTCACCATTCATGGAGCGAAAACCCCCACCCTACTGGATTCTGAGAAACATTTTTATTACCTGGAAGAATATATTTTGGAAGAAAAAAATTGTAAAGAGCGTTTTGTATATAACGGTGTGAGATAGAAAGGTGTTCGGAGAGATTTGGGTGTCCTTGCACACAAGCACTCTGCTCATATCTCTAACTGATTCATATCCTGATGTATTGTTTGATAATCCTCTGTCCATAAATTGTGAGCTGTCTGAAGGTGGCTATGGCCAAAAAAAGGCTGAGAATGGCTACTCTACTCTGCCCACAACTCCACCAATCTTTGTATTATCTGCAAACTTATTTACCCACTCACCTACTTTTTAATCCAAGTCATTTATATACATTGCAAACCACAGGGGTCCCAACACTGATTCCTGCTGAACACCACTGGTCACAGGCCTCCAACTTGAATAACAACACACTTCCACAACTACCCTCTGTCTTCTCTGGGACAGCTCACTCCATATCCACACAATGAAATCATCATGGATTTCATCTGTGTACTGACAATAACCACACCGGCAGTGCGAGTATAAGACAGCTTTAATAAACTAAGATGTACACTAAGAGGTCTTGTCTCTCTGCAAGATGAACCTGGAAGGCTAGACTGTAGCTCTGGAATGCTTTATATACAAGGTCACCGGGATGACCCCTGGTGACGTAGTGGTGTAATTACATATCACCACAGTCTGCACCTCCTGAATCAACTTTTTTATCATCTGACTGTACATCTACAACCAGTCGAAATAGGATTTCTCCAGACCACAGTGTACATACATAAACACACAATATACAGCACCTTCCTCCCTCCTCTCACAAGATCACAATATCACAAGATAAAGGAACAGAAGCACTAGGCCCATCGAGTCTGTTCCGTGACTCTACACTAAGCTAAACCATGCTCATCCCTAGTTCTAATTTCCAGCCTTTTTCCCATATTCCTTGATCCCCTTACTAATGAAGTACTTTTCCATTTCCTGTTTAAATACTCCCAGTGATCTGGCCTCCACTGCTTTGTGTGGCAGTGAGTTCCACAGATCCACGACCCTCTGACTAAAGAATTCTTCCTCCTCTCTGTTTTAATTGGACACCTTCTAACTTTAAGACTATGACCCCTTGTCATCGATTCACCCATCAAGGGAAACATCTCATCCGCATTCACTCTGTCACTCTCCTCTTCCCCTCCCTCCTCTTCCCACCTTTTTATTCAGGCATCTGCCTATTTTTTCTTACACATGACGAAGGGCCCAGATCCGAAACATTGGTTCCCCTTTACTTCCTGTGGATGCTGTGTGACCTGCTCAATTTCTCCAGCACTTAGGTGCATTGCACACACTAATCAGATAAATATAAAAAGATATAATTTAAAACAAATATATCTAACTATTCTTGGATGATCTACTAGATTATAGGATACTATTCATCGATTTCACAGACTGTGGGAAGAAGCCTGGGAGTTCTGATTCTAATGCCCCTGTATCTTGATGAACATCTTACTGAAGTCTGAATTCACAGCATCCACTGCCCTACCCTCATCAACCACCTTTGTCATCTAACTGTCTCTAATCTGTTGATGGCTTTCCAAATGTGCATAAATCCTATCCCAAAATATCCTTTCTAACAGGTTTTTCGTACACTGATGTGAGGCTTAACAGTCTGTAATTTTCTGAATTGTCCTTCCGATCTAAAACAGAGTTGCAATATTTGCTACTCGCCAATCCTCCTGGACCTCTCCTGTAACAGAGAAGATGGAAAGATCCTTGTCAAGGCCCCTGAAATCCCTTCACTTTTCTCTTTCAATAACTGGGGGTCTATCCCATCAGTACTTGGGGATATCCACTCTAGTTCTCCTTGTCAGGAAGCAGAGGTGGAAGTGAGTTTATTATAAACATTATCTTACTTCAATGCTTTCAATTATATTTAAGTGCTTTTTTGTGCTTTTAGTTTTCTACTTTTTAATTTAAAAAAAATGCTTTTGGCATTTAATTGTTTAAATCATTTAATTTGCTTTTAATGGGTTTTAAATATCATTGAACGGTAACTTACTCCAGCAGGTTGTGTGTTGCTCCAGATTTTAGCACAGAACCATAGAACACTACAGTGCAGAAACAGGCCCTTTGGCCCTTCTAGTCTGCACCAAAGTATTATTCTGTCTTGTCCCATTGATCTGCATCTGTACCATAGCCCTCTGTACCCTCCCCCCCCACCCCTCCATCCATGTACCTGTCCACATTTTTCTTAAATGTCAAATTGAGCCTGCATTGCTGGCAGCTTATTCCACACACTCACCACTCTTTGCGTGAAGACATTCTCCCCGATGTTTCCATTAAACATCTCGTCTTTCATCCTTAACCCATGACTTCTAGTTCATGTTTCACCCAACCTCAGAAGAGAAAGCCCTGCTTGCATTCACAGTCACAGTCCTCATAATTCTGCATGCCTTCAGAACCAGAATCATTCCATCACATTTTGCATATCATTTTAACGGTTTTGCAAGCAAACTGACTTCCTATCTCTCTGCTCCAGAATTGGGTTGCGATGCACCTAAAATGTTGTTTAAAGCTCCCACTGATACGATGCATTGGATGCAGAGGTAAGACCTCTGTGTAAGTTTAGACAAAATCTCGCATTCCACACAAAATAATATAGAACATTATCTTATCAGTCTGTGCATGTTCTAATGAAGAGAAACATGTGAGCCTTGAATTTATATTACGCACAGCAGCATTTGTCTGCACAGTGCCATAGAATTTAATTAGAAAACTGATTGCTCGAGTACTTGCTGTGGGTTTTACAATTGTAGTCATGTACCATGTACGTGACATTCCAGTGTACAGAGACCAAACATTACATAGCCAGGGTGAACCAGAAACCATGGCAAGACACAGAGGTCCGTGCACTACTCAGAGCTCAGGACACTGCTTTCAGGTGAGGCACTAAGAACAGTAAGGGCCAAACTTTACGGGCAATCGGGAAGGCAAGGCAGGGGTACGCAGAGAAGATCCTCAGACAACTGTGTGACGCTGGCAACACGAGATGCATATAGCAAGGTGTTTAAACCATGATGGATCAGTGGGTCAGTGATAATGATGCCTCCCTTTCTGACAGGGCTGAACACCCTCTACGCATGGTTTGATGGGGAAAACAGCATGACATTGAAGAAAACATATGGGGGATGAAGGTCATTTGGGTGTAATTGGGGAACACAAGCTCATGGACCAGAAGGGCCTATTACCATGCTGTGTCTAAAAAAAAGTCCTGCTCCCCCACCCCCATCACCCCCACCCAACACCCCATGGTGAGAAACAGGCACCCTGCAGAGCTGCCTCTGAGGTGAGGAGGATCCTATGTAGGGTGACCCCACGCAATGCAGCAAGACAGATGACATACTTGGTTGCATGCTGAGTGTCTCTGTGGACCAGCTGACTGAAGTTCAAATGAACATCTTCAGAATCTCAATTCAGCACTCGATTGTCGTAGGATTCAAGGCAGCCACCATCATCCTGCTGCCTAAGAGAGTGACGGTAGCTGGTTAAATGACTAATGTCCTGTGGCACTGACTTCCATGATCATGGAGCACATCAAAGCACACCTACCAGTGACAATGGACCCATTGCAGTTTTCCTACTGGCTAAACCAATCCACAGACGATACAATAGCTTTGATCCTCCATTCTGCCCTGACCCACCTAGAGAATAATGCCTCATACACCAGCTGTTGTTCATTGAGTTAAGCTTGATGTTCAACACAATCGTACAACAGAGGCTGGGGGATAAATTGTCCTTGCTGAGACTTAGTACCCCTCTCTGCAAATGGATCTTGGACTTCTTGATTGAGAGAACATAGTCTGTCTGGATTGGTAGCAAAACCACGAGGCTCATCACACTGGCGCACCTCAGGGCTGTGTGCTCAGCCTGCTACTGTTCATGCTGCCAATTCACATCTGTCCAGCCGCATTCACCTCCAACAGAATCATCAAGTTTGTGAATGACATAATGGTAACTGGCTTTGTTGCAACAATGAGGAGGAGGTTGAAAGGCGACTACCTGAGTTTTAATGTGAACAAGACAAAGGAGATGACTGTGAACTTCAGGAGGACAAAGGATCACTCCCCACCACATATCAATGGCTCCGTCATTGAGAGAGTGGGGAGCATAAATTTCCTTGCCATCCTTTTAAAGGACGACTTATCTTGGACCCACTATATCTGCTCACTAGTCAGGAATCTTGCACTCAACATTAGTAAAACCAAGGAGATGATTGTGGACCACAGGAGGAAATCAGGAGAGCACGAACCAGTCCTCATTAAGTGGAGAGGCTCAGGAAATTCAAATTCCTGGTGTCAACATCTCTGAGGATCTGTCCTGGATCCTCCATGTTGATGCAATCGTGAAGAAGGCTCACCAGCAGATATACTTTATAGGGTGTTGAGGAGATTCAGTATGTCACCAAAAAGTCAGGAAAACCTCTACAGGTGTACTGTGGAGAACATTAAGGCAAGTGGCATCACTGTCTGGATGCCAACGCTCAGGACAAGAAAAACATCGGAGGGTTATTAATTTACCCTGCAACATCACAGGCAACAGACTTCACTCCATCAAGCAAATTTACAAGACACAGTGTCTTCAGAAAGCCAGCCTTTATTCTCAAGGTTCTCCACCACCCAAGCCATGCCCTCTTCACTCTGCTACCCACGGGGAAAAGATACAGGAGCCTGAAGACAAGCGCTCAATGGCACAAGGACAGCTTCTTCCCTGCTACCATCAGATCCCTGAATGAACAATGAACATAAAGATTACCTTACTTTACCTTTTTTTCTTTATCTTGCACTATTTTTATTTATTTTGTAGTGTGGTTTACATAAATGTTACACTGATGCATAACAATAAATTTAGTGGCATGTTCATGACAATACATTTTGATTTTGATTCTGATTCCGGATTCTAAAGGTGCAGCAGCACCTGGAGTTCTTAAGGACGTTGAGGAGAACAACTGCCCTCCATTCTAACAACATTCTACAGGACCATAACAGAGAGAGTATCCTGGTTGGCTGCATCGTAGTGTGGTAGAGTAGCTGCTAAACATTAGATCAGAGGTCAGTACATAAGGTGATAAAAGCTGCTGAGAAGCTCCCTGGGGTCTTTCTTTTCTCTATCAATGATATCCACAAGACGCGGTGGTTAAAGAGGTTTAGATAATCATTGACCCTTCCCGCAGCCCACAGTATCTTTGAGACACTACCCTTAAGGATGAGGTACAGGAACATGAAACAGCCAGGACAGCCAGGCTGGGAAGCAGCTTCTTCCTGCAGGCGGTGGGACTGTTGAACAATGCTAAAAACACGTGAATTATTTATATATATTTTTTATTTTGGATTGTTACGTATATATGTTGTTTGTGTTTAGGGTGCACCGTGTGTGTGCACTACAGTCCGGAGATACACTGTTTCATCAGATTGTATTTGTATATTTAGAATCAGATGACAATATACTTGAATGAACGAACTTGAGAAAGCCTGACATGAGCTGGGTTTTTTGTCCACAAGTTCCCCCTTTCTCCAGCCCCCCAGGCCATGTCATCCCCTCCAGCACCATGACCTGAGCCTATCCTGATGGTTCACCAAGTGCCTCTCCCTCCATTACCTCTGGTGCAGATTCTCCCCTGATTGTCTGCCTGTGGCCTTCTGCCCACCACCCTCCCCTCTCCCCAGTGGAGATTAGACTCCAACAACTTCCTCCCCCCCCCCCAATCAACCGATCCTCCCCCTCCCCTTTGTGCCGGCCACAACCTCCCTAAGTACCAGAGCAGCGAGTAACAGCTGCAACCTTGGTCTCAAGGAATGGTCCTGACCTTAACTTTGAATGCCCATTTCTTTTCATGGGTGAGGCCTGATCCTTTGGGTCCCTCCAGCTTCTCGTGGTTTGCTCTGAGAGGTCTCCAGCTGGTATGGAGAACCAGAGAAGAGATCTCTGTGCAACCTACTGCCCTACTGCACCACCTTCCACATGACAGGGTTTAGCATGAGGATACCAGGCAAACTACTTGCTGTTCCCACCTGCACCACCAAGAGCTGATGTAGAAGGGAACTACGAGGTGGCACTGCCTCTCAGCTTTCAACTTTGACCTCAACTGCTATTGGCATGGAGTTTGCATGCTTTCCTATATCACCTCCTGCTTAAAGGGCTGCTACAAATCAGCCCTGGTGCAGTTTAGTGGCAAACCAAGAGATGAGGGTCATGGATGAGGAGAGAGGCTAGAAAAACATGCAAGGTGAATGGGACTGCTGTAATGGCATGAGATGCATTCAATGGGCTGAAAGGTCTACTGCATTGCAGTAAGTTCTGTTTCCCAGTGCGAAGGCATTTCTGGGCTCAGGTGCCAATGCTCATTCATTAGTTCAAAATGCCCTCCAACTCTTCCAAAGGAAAAGGGAGTTAGAGTGTGTTTCCGGATCAGAAAGAAAGCAAACAGCTGGACCAACGCAGCAGGTCAGGCAGCATCTGTGCAGGCAGAATGGTGGTCGAGGTCTCAGGTTGAGTTTGCATCAGGACTTGTGTCTCTTGCATCCAGACCAGTTACTACTGCTCTATTATACTTGAATTTTTGAATTGGGTATTGTCACATGTACCAAAGTAGAGTGAAAGGCTTTGTTTTGTGTGCTATCCAGGCATGTCAACCCACACTTAAGTGCAGTAGGCCATAGAATAATAAAGTAAAAGTGTCCGGTGTGCTTTTACCATGTCACAGAATGCAGGGTGCGGTGTTACAGTGAGTCACAGGGTGCGGTGTTACAGTGAGTCATAGAGAGCAGGGTGTTGTGTTACAGTAGGCACTTTCAGGTGGCCAATTGCCCCGCTTGTAAAGCCACATATTTTGGTAATATGCGACTGTTGGGAGGCCACGTGAATGTGCAGGAGGCGCTTGCAAGGTGAACTTTGTAACCCTCCTCCAAGAGGGATAATCACCACAGCACAGTGGCCTCCCCAGCCATCTGCTGAGTGCCTGACAGCTCCTCTCTCAGCTGCCCCTCCCCCCGGTGCAGGATGTCGGGGCAGGGGTAGCTGGCTGGGCTGTCAGCACAGGGACTGAGGGGCTAGAGCGGCCGGCAGGGGAGAAGGGGGCTAGAGCAGCCAGCGTGGGAGAAGGGGGTTGGCCGAAACAATGCCGGTACCCAACTCAAGCGCCATACTCACCTGCCAGCCGCTCCAGCCTCCTTCTCCCCCGCTAGCCACCTCAGCCCCCTTCTTCCCCGCCGGGGGTCAGAGCGATCAGTGTAGGGACATTCCACGGGGATGTCCCCGCGCTGATAGCCTGCACTGCCTGCCCCAGCTGACAGCCAGCCATCCTAACTTGACAGCTCAAGGGACAGGAGCCAGAGTGCGCTCAGATGCACATCCCGGTGCAGCTATCCCTTCAGGTGGCCAGGGCTGCGTTTTTAGCGCTGCCACCTGAACCGCAAGTCAAAGGGCCGGTTTCTCTTCTTCAGGCGCATTCTTAGTGGAGAATATACCTGAAGAAGCCTAGTGAATCACAAAGTGCAGGGTGCACTGTTACAGGAAGTCACAGAGAGCAGGGTGTGGTATTACAGGGAGTTACAGTGCAGGATATGGTGTTCCAGTGAATCACAAAGTGCAGGGTGCGGTGTTACAGGAAGTCACAGAGTGCAGGATATGGTGTTCCAGTGAGTCACAGAGAGCAGGGTGCGGTGTAACAGGGAGTTAAAGAGTGCAGGGTGCGGTGTTACAGGGAGTTACAGAGAGCAAGGTGTGGTGTTACAGGGAGTTACAGAGAGCAGGGTGTTCTTTGGCTTGGCTTCGCGGACGAAGATTTATAGAGGGGGTAAATGTTCACGTCAGCTGCAGGCTCGTTTGTGGCTGACAAGTCCGATGCGGGACAGGCAGACACGGTTGCAGCGGTTGCAGGGGAAAATTGGTTGGTTTGGGTTGGGTGTTGGGTTTTTCCTCCTTTGTCTTTTGTCAGTGAGGTGGGCTCTGCGGTCTTCTTCAAAGGAGGTTGCTGCCCGCCGAACTGTGAGGCGCCAAGATGCACGATTTGAGGCGATATCAGCCCACTGGCGGTGGTCAATGTGGCAGGCACCAAGAGATTTCTTTAGGCAGTCCTTGTACCTCTTCTTTGGTGCACCTCTGTCACGGTGGCCAGTGGAGAGCTCGCCATATAACACGATCTTGGGAAGGCGATGGTCCTCCATTCTGGAGACGTGACCCAGCCAACGCAGCTGGATCTTCAGCAGCGTAGACTCGATGCTGTCGGCCTCTGCCATCTTGAGTACTTCGATGTTAGGGATGAAGGCGCTCCAATGAATGTTGAGGATGGAGCGGAGACAACGCTGGTGGAAGCGTTCTAGGAGCCGTAGGTGATGCCGGTAGAGGACCCATGATTCGGAGCCGAACAGGAGTGTGGGTATGACAACGGCTCTGTATACGCTTATCTTTGTGAGGTTTTTCAGTTGGTTGTTTTTCCAGACTCTTTTGTGTAGTCTTCCAAAGGCGCTATTTGCCTTGGCGAGTCTGTTGTCTATCTCGTTGTCGATCCTTGCATCCGACGAAATGGTGCAGCCGAGATAGGTAAACTGGTTGACCGTTTTGAGTTTTGTGTGCCCAATGGAGATATGGGGGGGCTGGTAGTCATGGTGGGGAGCTGGCTGATGGAGGACCTCCGTTTTCTTCAGGCTGTCTTCCAGGCCAAACATTTTGGCAGTTTCCACAAAACAGGACGTCAAGCGCTGAAGAGCTGGCTCTGAATGGGCAACTAAAGCAGCATCGTCTGCAAGGAGTAGTTCACGGACAAGTTTTTCTTGTGTCTTGGTGTGAGCTTGCAGGCGCCTCAGATTGAAGAGACTGCCATCCGTGCGGTACCGGATGTAAACAGCGTCTTCATTGTTGAGGTCTTTCATGGCTTGGTTCAGCATCATGCTGAAGAAGATTGAAAAGAGGGTTGGTGCGAGAACACAGCCTTGCTTCACCCCATTGTTAATGGAGAAGGGTTCAGAGAGCTCATTGCTGTATCTGACCCGACCTTGTTGGTTTTCGTGCAGTTGGATTACCATGTTGCGGAACTTTGGGGGGCATCCGATGTGCTCTAGTATTTGCCAAAGCCCTTTCCTGCTCACGGTGTCGAAGGCTTTGGTGAGGTCAACAAAGGTGATGTAGAGTCCTTTGTTTTGTTCTCTGCACTTTTCTTGGAGCTGTCTGAGGGCAAAGACCATGTCAGTAGTTCCTCTGTTTGCGCGAAAGCCACACTGTGATTCTGGGAGAATATTCTCGGCGACACTAGGTACTATTCTATTTAGAAGAATTCTAGCGAAGATTTTGTCTGCAATGGAGAGCAGCATGATTCCCCTGTAGTTTGAGCAGTCTGATTTCTCGCCTTTGTTTTTGCACAGGGTGATGATGATGGCATCACGAAGGTCCTGAGGCAGTTTTCTTTGGTCCCAACAAAGCTTGAAAAACTCATGCAGTTTGACATGCAGAGTTTTGCCGCCAGCCTTCCAGACCTCTGGGGGGAATCCATCCATACCTGCTGCTTTGCCACTTTTCAGTTGTTCATTTGCCTTATATATCTCATCCTGGGTGAGGACCTCATCCAGCTCTAGCCTTTGGGGCTGTTGAGGGAGCTGGAGCAGGGCGGAATCTTGGACTGAGCGGTTGGCACTGAAAAGAGATTGGAAGTGTTCTGACCATCGGTTGAGGATGAAGATCTTGTCGCTGAGGAGGACTTTGCCGTCTGAGCTGCGCAGCGGGCTTTGGACTTGGGGTGAGGGGCCTTTAGAGCCTCATAGAAACCCCTGAAGTCGCCAATGTCACAGAGTCACAGAGTGCAGGATATGGTGTTCCAGTGAGTCACAGAGTGCAGGGTGCGGTGTTACAGGGAGTCACAGAGAGCAGGGTGCGGTGTTACAGGGAGTCACAGAGAGCAGGGTGCGTGCAGTGTTACAGGGAGTCACAGAGAGCAGGGTGCGTGCGGTGTTACAGGGAGTCACAGAGACCAGGGTGCGGTGTTACAGGGAGTCACAGAGAGCAGGGTGCGGTGTTACAGGGAGTCACAGAGAGCAGGGTGCGGTGTTACAGGGAGTCACAGAGAGCAGGGTGCGGTGTTACAAGGAGTCACAGAGATCCGGGTGCGGTGTTACAGAGAGTCATAAAGAGCAGGGTGTGGTGTTACAGGGAGTCATAGAGAGCAGTGTGCAGTGTTACAGGGAGTTACAGAGTGCAGGGTGCAGTGTTACAGGGAGTCAGAGAGCTGGGTGCGGTGTTACAGAGAGTCATAGAGAGCAAGGTGTGCTGTTACAGGGAGTCACAGAGAGCAGGGTGCGGTGTTACAGGGAGTCACAGAGAGCAGGGTGCGGTGTTACAGGGAGTCACAGAGAGCAGGGTGTGCTGTTACAGGGAGTCACAGAGAGCACAGAGAGCAGGGTGCGGTGCTACAGGGAGTTACAGAGAGCAGGGTGTGGTTTTACAGTGAATCATTGGGCCCTTTTAAAGGGAAAATAGCAAATGTAAAGACAGAAATTCTCCATCTTAAAATTGCTGCACATACCTCCATAAACGGTCCAAAACCGGACTGACTGCTAGAACTCGTTTCAGCTTCCATCCGCCTCAGAGGGTACACTTTTAGGTAGAATGAAGTCGCTCCATCTCCTCCATAAAAGGAATACCATTGGAAGTGGCTACAAAGGGGAGGGTTGATGATGTCTTGATGACACCGTAACCCCGCGACCCAGGAGCGCAAATTTAAAAGACCCATATGGTTAATAGAGGCTATTACGTTGGGCAGGAGCTCTGCCTGGGACCTAAGGCTGCTTGCACTCGCACTCTTACCTGCTCTTTGGTCATGATTGTCAAGTATAGGCCGCTTTCTCCTGGCACGTAAGTTTGATGTCACGGTAGTGGGAGGCAATACTGCACCACTGGCCCTGCCTCCCTCAGCTCTGGAAGCCGGATCCAGACTGAGCTCTGTATTAAGTAAGTCAAAGAGAGCAGGGTGCAGTGTTACAGTGAATCAAGAGTCCATGATGGAGTGTTATTGGGAAAAGTACAGTTAAAGAGTGCATAAGCATCATCCTTCAACAGTGAGAAGTCCAGACAAGAGTCTGAAAACAGCAAGAAAGAAACTCCTGGAATCCGCAGGTTATTTTTACAAGGCCTTGAATCTTCAGCACAATGGTAGAGGGGAGACGAGAGTGTGACCGGGGTGGGACGGAAGCTGTAATTGCCAAGTATCCCGAGACTGCAAGAGGTGAGGGAGTTTGTCAGATCACCTGAGCTGTGTTCACAGGTCTCTGCAGATCCTTGCAGTCTTGGATAGAGCAGTTCCCATTTCAAGCTGTGATGCATTCAGACAAAGCACTGCAGGTGCACCAGGAAATGTTGGGGACATGCTAAATTTCCTCCAGCATCTGAGGAAGTGATCATTGGTGTGTTTCCTTAGCCAACCATCGACATTGCTGTACAAAGTTAGGTTCTTGCTGAAGTACACTCCAAAAAAAAACTATCCTTCTTCCAACAAATGTTTCATCTAATTGAAAATGCATTCAGCAACTGCAAACCAGGTCTAGCATTGTGGATTGCTAGAAATGTTAACCGTATGACCGTCATGCAAATTCATCTCTGCCTTCAGGTTTCAGTTCACAAGGAAAGTGGCATGCTTTGTGAGTTAATATCGGGATGTGTGACTAAGCATGTGGGCTTTTGTAAGTTCCCTCACTGAAAATGGTGCCAAGATAAAATGCTGTTGGAAAGAGCAGTCAAGGAACCAGGAGAGCTGCCTGTGGGTTTGGAATTATTTTAGTTGTACAGTATGTATACCATTCTTTTCTTCTTCTTTGGCTTGGCTTCGCGGACGAAGATTTATGGAGAGGGTAAAAGTCCACGTCAGCTGCAGGCTCGTTTGTGGCTGACAAGTCCGATGCGGGACAGGCAGACACGGTTGCAGCGGCTGCAGGGGAAAATTGGTGGGTTGGGGTTTGGTGTTGGGTTTTTCCTCCTTTGCCTTTTGTCAGTGAGGTGGGATAAATGAAAATAGCAGAGAACATTAAAAAGCTAGGCTATCGTTTCTATCAGAGATTTGATCCAGTAACTTTCCAAGAGGCACGGTTAGTGCAGTGGTTAGTGCAACGTGACCTGGGTTTGAATGTCTGGATGGAGTTTGCATGTTCTCCCTGTGTCTGCATGGGTTTCATCCAGGGCTTTGGTTTCCTCCCACGTTCCAAAAACATATGGGGTTGGGAGGTTAATTGAGTGTAGTTGGGCGGCACAGGTTTCATGGAGTAGAAGGGCCTCCGACTGTGTTATATCATTAAAAGAAAAATGGTAAATTTATTGTAAAATGTTCTACAAGTCATCCCTCAAATTTTCCAGTTGACGCCAATAAAAATATTGCTCTGCTCAGTGTTCATCATTTTAAAATGTTTAGAAGTACAGCATGATAACGTGCCCTTCTGTCTCACAAGCCCGTGCTATCCAAATACATCCATGTGTTCAATTAACCAACTAACCCCTGTATGTTTTTGGCACATGGGAGGAAACAGGAGCACCTGCAGGAAACCCATGTGGACAAGGTAAAGGGAGGACTTGGAGCAAGGATGTTCCCACAAGCTGCAATGTTCAATTTTCTAGTCAGTCCATTGCAGTGAATTCCAGGGGGGTCTGTTGCCTTCACATTCAATTAGGACAGGGGGAAAAAAAGCACACTATGAAATTCTTTATTGAATATCAGCTTGGGGATTGCATGTAAATATTTAAATGTTTGCCACTTGCAGAGAGGAGAAGCCACAAGCAGGTCTTATGCCAGGTGGAATCTGGCACTGTGATGGTTTCTCTCCGAATTCAGTGGAGAGGAACAGCTGTGAAGGATCTTGCCAAGCATTTCTTAATTAGTAGCAAAAACACAATGCAGGAGAAACTCAGCGGGTCAAACAGTGTACTTTATATAGTAAAGATAAAGATACATCACCAGTGTTTCAGGCTTGAGCCCTTCATCAAGGTATGAAAAAATGTAGACAGGTGCCCAAACAAAATGGTGGGGGAGAGGGGCAGGGAAGGAGCACAGTCTCATGGGTAGGAGGGAATAGGTGGATAAGGGAAGGAGGCAGGGGGAGGAAGGATATCTCTGAGAATGGAAAGGAAAGGGGTGGAGAGCTGGAGGGCAAAAGGAGAGAGAATGGAGGTTAGGGGAGCAGAAACCAAGTGTGTTAATGCCATCCGTTTGGAGAGTGCCCAGATGGAAAATGAAGTGTTGCTCTTCCATTTTATGGGTAGTCTTGGTAGGGCAGTATATGAGGCCATGGATAGACATGTCAGCATGGGAGTGGGGCGTGGGATTGAAGTGGTTAGCCACTGAGAGATCCCTGTTACTGATGCGGACAGAGCGAAGGTGCACAGCGACGCGATTTCCCAGTCAAGATTCAATTTATTGTCATATAATTTATTGTCATTCAATTTGAATTATTAAATTGTTCAATTTATTGTCAGAGAGATTGGACTGCATCCAGTCACTCTGAGGTAGTGAAGGCCACAACAGGAGCAAGATTCAAGATTGAAGACTCTTTGTCTGCTTTACAGCAGGCAGAATAGTACATGTTCTGTACTATTACATGACAATAAAAGAATCTTGAAAGGCTACCCCTCCACCATCAGACGTCTAAACAACAAACCCAATCAGAGCCTCATTTAAGGATTCTTACTTTGCACATTATTTATTACTGAATTTTTTTTCAGTTCTGCACAGTCAGTTTGTTAACATTTTTTTCTTTGCTCATATTTATCTCTTTTGTACGCCATGTGGTAGTTCGCCCACGCATCAGGCGAACCGGCTCATGGAGTCACAGGCAAGTCCATAGCAGATCTGACAATGAGAGCTCCAAGTGCAGGGCAAGCCCACAGCTTGGCGGCTGATGTCACAAGGTTCCACAATGGTCTGAATTGTGTTTGGAGAGTGTTACAAAATTAATTAATGTATGTTATAGTTTAGTTAATTATAATTTTCTACATCAGTTATATTTAACCCCTAAAAAGTTAAAGAGATATGGTTTTATTGAGTCTGAATTGTGTTTCCGATGTGGGGATCAGACCAGTATGTTTGTGCAGTCAATATGGGAATGTATTAAGGTTAAGCCTTTTTGGGAGAAAGTTATTAAATTTTTGCGAGATTTATTCCAAATAGAATTGTATGTGGATCCATGGATGTGTTTATTGGGCTACATGAATCCAATCACAGTACGTATAGAAAAACCTCAAATCTCATTTATTCAATTGGGCTTGGCGGTGGCCAGAAAATGTATAGCAGTAACTTGGAAAAATGATGTTAAGTATACAATGATGGCATAAAGAAATTCAATCGTGTTTGTACTTAGAGAAGATAACATATAATTTACTAAATAATTACTCTTTTTTTGTTAAAGTGTGGTCTTTGTATTTGGAATGTATGGATTTAAATGTAGATACTTTATTTATGTTTAAAGATGTAGATTGACATGTAGGTTGACAACTTAACCTATTTTGATTTTGTATAAATGTTTTTTTATATACAAGCTCCAAGGGGGGTGGGTATAAGGGGTGGGAGAGTTGGAAGGGGTGGGGGGTGGGTATAAAGGGTGGGATAGTTGGAAGGGGTGGGTGGAAGGTATAAGGGGTGGGGTAGTTTGAAGGGTGGGGGGAGGGTTATAGGGGGTAGATTTAGTATTACTTTGTTTTATGTTTGTATTTTTAAAAAAACTTTAAATAAAATTTTCAAAAAAAAAAGTCATTTGGTTCAACTCACTTTTGACTCTGTGAGGATCTTATGCTCGCTGTGTGCCTAGTGTGACCACAACATAGATTTCTCTCGAGTTGTTTTTTGCACTACCAAGAAGTAGAAATTCTGCCTGGCCCGCAGGAAAAAGAATCCCAGCGTTGTAGGTGGTGTCATGTATGTACTCTGACAATAAATCTGAACTTTGAACTAAGCCTTTAAAAAGAGAGTTGCAAAGTATTCACTCCAGTGTGGCTTTGCACGAAGCAAAAGGAGAAGCATGCCAATATTTATAGATTTGCTCCAAGGGTGACCAAGTTCACTCAGTGGTAAATGTTCCTCTTCATATCTTTCATGTGAAAATCAACAAAAACCATGCCTCTGACTCTTTAATTATTAATACACTCTGCTGAGATATTATCTGTATCGTCATTCCACACTGGTTGTTAAGACTTGTTTAACTTGCCAACGACCTCACAATAAAGAGAATGAATGAAGTAATCAGCAATGTCGTCACAATATTTGCAACTCATTAATAATAATTATTGTGGAGCTCTCAATAGAATTTTCCATCTGATGCTGAACAGGAACCTCTTAGTTCTTCTTGATTTGAGGGCCAAGTGAATGTGTACAATGCTTCCTCCAGCACTCTGCAAGTTAAGATGGAAAACTGCCTGATTTTTTTTTTGTTTTAAATTTTACAGCATGGGAGAAGTCCCCATGAAACCCACACTGTCTAATTACACTCAATTAACCTATTAACCCTGTCCATCTTTAGAATGTGGGAGGAAACTGGAGGAAATCCATGCAGACACAGGGAGAATGTACAAACTCCTTCCAGATGACACTGTTTGGACCCAGGTCACTGGCGCTGTAATAGCGTTTACTAACCATGTCATCCACTGATTATGGTGAAGCCTGTACACCAAACTGTTCAAACTGCAGAACCTTGCTATTTCCTGTTATTCTTTATTCTTGCAATTGAGGGGGTGCAAGGAAGGTTCACCAGACTTATCGCTGGGACGGCAGGTCTGATGTATGAAGAAACGCGGGACAGGCCAGGGTTATACTTACTGGGATTTAGAAGAACGAAAGGGGGATCTCATTAGCCTCTTTTACACTTGCGTCCTACTAAATCGGCCATTCAGGGTCCTGGGATAGGAATGACATTTTTGCTGTTCAAGCAACCACTCTTAACTGGGACACTGTGCGCGTTCACATTTGCAAGGAGCCATCTCCGTGGTTAGGACTGTTCTACCTTCTACTGGTAACGTCATGGCGCATTGAGCAAGGTGGACCTGCCCTAAATCCTGATCAATGTGTTATGATTTTCAATTTAACAAAATTAATCATGCCTAATTATAACATAAGCCCCTTTCACACTTGCAAGTGGTCCCAGGAATTAACAGCCAATTGGCCTTTAAAGTGTCTAGTGTGAAAGGAAAATCTTCTCATCACTGGCATCAGATGACGTCATCTCACACTGAAAAATTATGGCCTCATTTCCTAGTGCAATCCCCAGTCTTCTCAGGAAGTGCAGTCGTTGTTACCCCTTCCTGACAAGTGAGGAGTTGTGTGTCCAGGATGGGTCACTTCTCAGTGGATGGCAAAGAAAGCCCCTCATTATCTTATGCACCTCCATTAAGTCACCTCTCATCCTCCAAGGAGAAAAACATGAGCTCGCTCAACCTTTCCCTCAAGGTATTTGGGACTGAGATAACGAGAAATATCTTCACTCAGAGAGTTGTAAACTTGGGGAACCCTCTGCCACAGAAAGTTGTTGAGATCAGTTTTTCCACAAGAAAGTTAGGCGTGGCCCAATGAACTAAAAGATCAAGGGGTATAGCGAGGAAGCAGTAATAGAGGATTGAGGCTGTGTGATCAGCCATGATGTGTTGAATGGTGGAGCAGGCTTGAAGGGATGAATGGCCTTCTCCTACACCCATGATTGTCAGTGTCCTCCCGAAATCTTTCTACTTGCTGCTCTTTCACCTCCCCTGAGGGCATGGCACAGCTCGAGTAAGGATCATCTGTTCCCAATGCAGATTCTATGGCAGCTGGTTCAACACTTTGTCCTCAAAAGGAGGGGTGCTAACTGCGATGGAGGACTCACCTTCTGCTGAACATCTTTTCAGGCTGGCCAGCTTCCTTCTGTAAGAGCTGCTGCACTGGAAGCCTGCCCACTGTCTCCGACGCACTCCCAGCACATTATCACACCACTGCTACGTGGTGTGCGCTACACACACAACAGAATGCAGCAGTTGTTCTTACTGCCATGGCATTGCATTAACTAATCCGTTACTTCTCCAATCTTTTTTATCTGAAGACATTTGAAAAGACTTGCATAATAGCCATTAGCTGAATGAGCAAAGATTAGTTGCAATTTTCTTTTAACTGTTTCGGACTGAGGACCGTAACTAAAATGACAATGGGTTAAGTATTGTCTTCCACTGCTCATGTGTCACATTTTACACACAGTTATTTTTTTTCAAGCTACTTCTCACAAGCCCTCCATTTTCTCTGCCACTGAAACCCCCTACCTGGAAGATTTCACCAGGCATATCAGAGATCAAAGGTGCTAGCCCAGCTCTTGTCAGACAACTGGCCCACTAACCACTTACCAAAGTGCCGGAGGAATTCAACAAATCAGACAGAGTCCAGAGAAGGCAACGTTTCCCCTCAAAAACAGGAATAGCTAGAAACACCTTAATGAAAGGGGGAGGAGCACGGGCTGGCAGGTGATAGGCGATGACAGGTGGGAGAGGGAAGAAATGGGGAAAAAAGTAAGAGGCCAGGAGGTGACAGGAAAAAGAGGCAGAGGGCTGAGGAAGGTGCAAGCTGATAGGAAATGGAAGCCAAGAGGGTGGGGAGCTGGAGGACGGAAGATGTGGGTGATGAGCCAGTAGGGAGGGCAGGGAGCGGGAAAGAAAAACAAAAGAGAAGGAGGAATGGGGCCTGAGAGACAGGGGAAAACAAGGGGAGGTGGGAACTGGCAATTGAAGGTCAATGTTGATGTCAACTTTTCGGAGAGTACCCAGATGGAATATTTGGTGTTGGCACTCCATTTTGTGGGTGGATGTCATGTGTGTATTCTGACAATAAATTTGAACTTTGAACATAGGTTGGTACAATATTGTGGGCCAAAGGGCCTGTGAATATTGGGTGATACAGAAGGCGTATGGAGTGCTTGGTTTCATTGGGTGGGACATTAGTATAAAAGTAAGGAGGTCATTTTCCAGCGATATAAATTGGTTGGGTCATACTTGGAATATTGGGTGCTGTTCTGGTTGCCCCCTTACAAGAAGGAAGTGGAGGCTTTGGAAAGGGGACAAAAGAGGTTTACCTGGATGTTAGAGGGGATGAGTTATAGGGAGAGGTTGGACAAACTTGGGTTGTTTTCTCTGGAGTGTCAGAGCTGAAGGGAGACATGATAGAGGTTTATAAAATCACGAGAGGCTCTGATAGGGTAGACAGTCAGAATCTCTTCCCCAAGGTATAATCATCACACACTAGACGACGTGTGTTTAAGGTGAGGGGGGAGGAAGTTTAAGGGAAAAGCACAGGGGAAATATTTTACACACAGAGAGATGGGTGCTTAGAGTGGGCTGCCAGGTGTAATGGTGAAAGCAGGGGGGTCCCAGTAGAGGTCTCTGTATGCAGGAGTCCTCCCCCTTTACATCGGGGACCTGGGGTGGAGGATGTTGCACCAAGCAGTACTGTGTAACCATTTCCCGAGTTGGTTCACCGACACCCCGGCCATCTGTCACGGTGAACGACATCTTTGTGAAGTGTGCAAGGTTGCAGCCCTCTTTGCCTACCTCAAATTCTGGTTGCACTTCAGCCCCTCACTCCTGAAATACAGTCTTCCAGTGTGGACGGGGAGGGGGGGGGGAAGTGCGTTCAGTGGATCTCCTTGTAGGGTTGCTGTTGGGATTGGCCAAAATGGCTATTCGCGGGGTCGAGACAGCGGACAGTTGAGGGGGTGGGGCGAGCTGATTGTCTGCCCATTTTTCGGGGTTACGTCCAGAGTGTTGGAGCAGGAGCATGCAGTGTCCGAGGGGACAGTGGCCGAGCTCTGGGCATGGTGGACCCACAGGGGAATCGCATGCGTGGTTGATGATGAAAACCGGATTTTAATGCTGTGTAATAGGGAGGGGGTAGTGATTACGGCTTCTTGTAGTTTAGTTGCCACATGTTAATGGCGGCTTTTAGTTGTAGCTGTGTGTGTGTCTTGTAATGTGATAGTTTTGAGCTAAGTTTGTTAGTATATTAAAAAAGTAGTGAAAGCAAATACAATCATTGAGTTCAAGAAGCTTTGAGATAATAGTAATAAAACTCCTGTTGAAGAGCTCTGGTCCCTTTCTTTCTTTCTTTCTTTTTTTCAGTAGGGGGTTAGTATGGGTTGTGAAGGGGGGGTTCTGGGCAGATCTATCTTTTTTTTCTCTTTTTTATGTACCACATGTATTGGGATTTGAATTATATACTTGTAAAATGAATGAATTTATTGTGGCTTCAAATCTATAAAAAAAATATTTAAAAAGAGGCTTTGAGATAGACACATGAAGGTGAAGGGGCTGGAAGGATATCTATCAAGCGGCAGAGTTTTAATTTGATTTGGACATCAGACATATGGGCTGAAGGGCCTGTTCCTGTACTCTAATTTTCCATGTTCTGTAAAGTAAATGATGTTGAGAACATAAAGAGTTCATAATGGACTACGGTCAGATCAAGTGAACGGGCAAATATCCAATCTATGGTGTACAATGTGGGAAAATGTAAAGTTGTTCATATTGGCAGAAACAAATGAGAGAAGCATGCTAACTAAAAGGTGAGAGAGTGCATTGCTCTGATATGCTGAGGGATATGGGTGTCCTCGTGCATGATTCAGAGAATGCTGAATAGGCAAGCTAACTTAATTTATCATTTATTGAAAGGAATTGAATGCAAACATGTGAAGGATATGCTTCAGTGAAATCGAACTTCAGTTTTACAGACCTTCAGAAAGATCGTAAGTGTCGAAGGACCAGGACCTACTTCAATTCACCGACTGCCACGAGGCCAACAGCTGATATCATCCAGCTGGCCTCCACTTTGTGTTACGTCACCTGGACTTCAACCATTTCGGGCCTAAGCCCTTCGTCAAGGTATGAATATAAAGCAGGCAGGCACCTGAATTAAAAAGGTTGGGGAAGGTGGGGAAGGGGGAGAAGCACAGGGTAAGAGCTCATCGGTCTTAGGTGGACATGAACAGGAGGGCAGGAGACAAAAGCTGAGAATTGATTGGGAAAGCTTTGTGAATGCAGAACTGTAGGAAAGGAGGTATAGAGATAGGGAAAGAGAGACGTGGAAGAAGGGATTGGGGGTGCTAACAGAAAGTGGAAATTAAGGTGTTGTTCCTCCAGTGAGGTGCTGTGCCTCCAATTTGTGGGTGGTCTCAGTTTGTCAGTGCACGAAACCAAGGACAGACATGTCATCATAGGAAAGGGGAAAGGAATTGAAATGGTTGCCACTGGGGAATTCCTACTATCACAGAGGACAGAGTGAAAGTGCTCCACTGATGCAATCTCCCAGTCTGTGTCTGGTCTTTCTGATGTAGAGGTGACCACAACGGGAGCACCAGATGCAGTAAATGACCCCTGCAGTTTCACTAATGAAATGTTGCTTCACTTGGAAGGACTGTTTAGGGCCCCGAATGCTGGTGAGGGAGGAGGTGTGGGTTCAAGTGGAAGATGGTGACATTGCCACTGGTGTGGACCCGCAGGGCATGAGGGAGTGGAGATGCAGCGCTCCCGAGGGGTCCAGCCACCCAGTTGACTGCCATTGGCTTCACACGGGCTTTGAATGGGCCACTGAGGAACCCGACGGCAGTTTTAGTCGAAAGCTCACGACCACAGGCCGTGGAGGCGGTGCTTATTAGTCAGAAGCAGTCACGAGGGGCTGCAGTGGGGAAGCAGAGGACTGGAGCAGGGCACCAGAGGATGGGAAGATCACGCACTGTCTGAGAGGGAGAAGCGGAGGAGATGACCTGTGGGGACGGTGACCATGGCGGCAGACCAGCGAGGGGGTTCTGCACCTGAAGGACCAGTGGATGTGGCGGGCTGCTGGTGACTCGAGGCAAGGAACCTGCGGAAACTGTGGGCTGCTGGAGTCTGGCTTGAATTGGCCGGAAGAGCACTAGGTATCGGAACCGGGATGCAAGGAGGTGCCGAGGGCGATAAAGGGTTCCTGATCATGTCAAAGGTTCGGATCTGGAGCTCGGGTCGCCAATGGTTTAGATTGGACTTTGAGTGGTTGTGGAAGAGCTGGAAGTGAATCTACAGACACTCAGTGACTCTGGGGGCACTGTCATTTGCTTCTCTCTCTGATTGTAAGAAGCGCTTAGGCAATACCTGCCAGTGGCAAATCAGTCTGCCTTGCAGCAGGCAAAAAGAAATTTCATATAATTGACACTGTTTTATTACTATAATAAATTGAATCTTGAATTTTCTGCAGTCACAGGAGCAGGTGCCAAGGGAGTGATTGGTGGGAAGGGATGAGTGGACAAGGGATTAACGGAGGGAATGGTCCCTGCAGAAGTCAAGTCTATTGTCATCTGTACAAGTACAACTCTACGAAACCGTATTCTCTGGTCCTTGGGGCAAAAATATGCAGACATACAACCAGACATAACACACATACAGACAAATAATACACATGCAGGACAAGTATCTTAGCTATAAAAATAAATAAATATTGTTTTCTACAAATGAGAGTCTCAGATGTTTAATGTGAGCAGTTCCTTTGGTCATTCACCATTCTCACTGCCTGTGGGAAGAAGATGTTCCTCAGCCTGGTGGTGCTGGCTCTGATACTCCTTTATCTCTTCCCCGATTATTAAGATGATGAAACTCAGGTTGTTATTCTCGCACCATTTCATGAGATTTTCCACCTCTTCTCTGTAGTCCAACTCTATATCCGTTTGTAACCTGCGATAGCCTAACCACAACTCCTCTAACCTTATAAATTTCAATAAGATTCCACCTGCATTGAATTCACCCATCGTTATTGAATGAAGATCTACTGGGACCAATGCCTGAAGAGGGCGCACAAAATCAGTGAACCGGTGCGGACTCGAAAGGCCAATATGGCCTGTTTCCGCTCAGTAAATGGTTATATGGTCATCGTTGTTGCTGATGAGGCCAACTACTGTTGTGTCATGTGCAAACTTGATGATACAGTTGGATCTGGATCTGGTGATGCAGTCGTAAGTCAGTAGCGTGAACAGGAGCATGAACAGTGCTCAGTGTGACGGCACTCAATATTCTGCTACTGACTTGGACAGACTGTCGTCTTTGTTAGGAAGTCCAGGATCCAGTTACAGAGAGGGCTGTTGAGTCCCAGTGAGGACAGCTTCCCCACCAGCCTCTGGGGATTGATCATTTTAAATGCCGAGCTGAAGTCAATGAACAGCAGCCTGGCACATGAGGCATCATTCTCCAGGTGGACCAGGATGGAGGGAAATGGCAAGGGTGTGGAATAGTTTCTTCTATAAGCAAATTGAAATGGATCCAGCATCCCTGGGAGGTGTGCCTTGATGCGTTCCATCACCAGACACACAAAGCATTTCATAATGGTGGAGGTTTGTGCCACAGGGCAGTAGTCATTGAGGCCTGTTATTGTTGCCCTCTTGGGTACTGGGTTGATAGTGGCTGTCTTGAAGCCTGTGGGAATGATGGACTGCTGCAGTGAGGTGTTGAGTTGGTCTGTGAAGACCTCTGTCAGTTGTTCTGTACCCAATCAGATATGTTGTCTTGACCTGCTGCCTTGTGTAGTTTCACCCTGGATAAGGGTCTCCTCACCTCAGCCATGGCTATGCAGGGGCATTCTTTGGCATCAAACCATGCATAGAAGATATTCAGTCTGCCTAGAAGGGAGGTGTCATTGTCCTTAATTTGCAAAGTTGGCTTGTGATCGTATTAGCCTTGATCCCTTGCCACATGCGCCTTGTGTTGCCGGTGTCACACAGCTGCCTATGGATCTTCTCTGCATGCCCTTGCTCTGCCTTCCGGATTGCACGGGAGACTTCAGCCATGGCTGATCTGAAGGCAGCATCATGAGCTCTGAGAAGGGCCTGGACCTCTGCATCCACCCATGGTTTTTAATTAGCCCTGGTTGTGAAGCATTTGATCTCAGTGACATCCTCAATGCACTTGCTGATGAAGCCAGTGTGGGACAACTCCAGTCCGTGGTCCCTGTAACAACTCCAGTCTGTGGTCTCAAAGCAGTCTTGCAGTGCTGCTATGCATCCCCATCCCTCTCCCCAGTCATATCCTGATCTCCCTGCAAACTAATACAGTTTTCTTAGCCAGCAGTCTGCATGCCTGGGTTAGGAGGACAGATATGTGATCCAAGTAACCAAGGAGGTGGTGAGGTGCAGCCTTGTACGCACCAGAGACATTGGTGTACACCTGGTCCAGGGAGTTCTCTCCTCTGGTGGTGAAGTTCACAGGCTGTTGAAACTGTGGTAAGACCGTGAGGGGAGAGAGGGGAATATGTATCTGGTGGTGGGATCAGGTTGTAGGTGGCAGAAATTGCAGAGGATGATATGTTGGATGTGAATGCCGCTGGGGACAAGGGTAATCCTGTCCTTGTGCATTGGGGTAAAGTACATACATGACACGACATCACATACAACCCTGAGATTCTTTTTCCCTGTGGACGAGGCAGTATTACCATTTATTGGCAGTGCAAAAATAAACTCAATGTGCACCTGTAAACAAACAAAGAACTGTAAGCAACTGTGTGCAATAGAGAGGTTAAAAACATGCAAAAGTCAGAGTCCTTAAATAAGTCTCTGAGTTTGTTGTTGAGGAATCTGATGGTGGAGGGGTAACTGCTGTTCCTGATCCTGGTGGTGTGAGTCTTGTGGCACCTACACCTCTTTCCCAAAGGCAGATGCAAGAACAGAACATGTGCTCGGTGTTGTGGATCCTTGATAATTGTTGCTGCTCTCTGATGGCAGTGTTCCCTGTAGATGCTTTCGACAGTGGGGAGGGTTTTACCTATGTTATCCTGGGCTATGTCCTCTACCTTTTACAGGGCTTTGCGCTCAAGGGTATTGATGTCCCCGTACCAGACCATGATGCAGCCAGTCACCACACTTTCCACCACCCATCTGTAGAAATTTGCCAGTGTTTCCAAACCTCCGCAAACTCCTCAGGAAGTAGATGTGCTGATGTGCTTTCTTCACAATGCCATTTGTGTGCTGGGTCCAAGAAAGATTGTCTGAGATGGTGACTTTACTGAATAATAGTCATAAAGCCCTCTGGGATCTCTACAAAATGTGGCCGATTTTGGAACATCACAACTCATGTAGAATACAGCAGGATACCTCATTTCACTTTCGGATCTAGGTTCAAGCTTTCAGTTCTGTTGTTCG
The DNA here is from genome assembly GCF_036971445.1 of Narcine bancroftii. Classification (NCBI taxonomy): domain Eukaryota; kingdom Metazoa; phylum Chordata; class Chondrichthyes; order Torpediniformes; family Narcinidae; genus Narcine; species Narcine bancroftii. The sequence continues at coordinate 15,816,188 of NC_091473.1, forward strand.
CTGACTGATTTTTTTCCTCTCTCGATAATGATTGTTAATCTGCCCGGATTTCCTCCTATGATTTGGTTCGATCAATTTTGAAGGCCTGTTTAAAGTATCTGCCATTCCCTTATTCCCCAACAATTCCCCAATCAAAACATCCTTAAACAGCAGAAAACCTACTCTCCCACCTATTAATCCCCTCTCTCATCAGCCCCACTCAGCTCTTAAACACACCTCCTTCCCATCACTACACCCCCCCACCCTGTCCCATCACCATTGACACTCACCCTTCCCCATCACCTCCCAACCCCTCCCCATCACCACACACCCCCTCCCCTCACCATTGACACTCACCCCTCCCCATCACCTCCCACCCCTCCCCATCACCTCCCAACCCCTCCCATCACCACTGACACCCACCCCTCCCCATCACCACGCACCCTCCCCTCAACATTGACACTCACCCCTCCCCATCACCTCCCACCCCGACCCCATCACCTCCCAACCCCTCCCATCACCACTGACACCCACCCCTCCCCATCACCTTCCAACCCCTCCCATCACCACTGACACCCACCCCTCCCCATCACCACACACCCTCTCCTCAACATTGACACTCACCCCTCCCCATCACCTCCCACCCCTCCCCATCACCTCCCACCCCGACCCCATCACCTCCCAACCCCTCCCATCACCACTGACACCCACCCCTCCCCATCACCACACACCCCCTCCCCTCACCATTGACACTCACCCCGTTCCCATCACTTCCCACCCCGTTCCCATCATTTCTCACCCCTCCCATCACTTCCACCCCCACCTCGTCACCTCCCACCCCTCTTCCTCTGGCGGCCCGCTTCGCCCCTTTTGCCGTCGCGTTCTCGGCCGTGCTGAGCGGCGTTGCGCGGGCGCGCGCCGCGCACTTTCTCGCTGGTGAAATGGAGCGACGTCCGGCTCCGCGCGGCGCGGGCGCGCGCTCTCTCCTCCCTCTCGCTGGTTAAATGGAACGGCGTGTGGGTCGCGGCCGCGCTGTGGAAATGGCGGCTGCTGGCAGCGCCTTGTGTGTGGCTCTGCTGCTGCTGACCGACCTGGCGGCGGGGTACAGCTTCCCGGCCAACTACACGTGAGTCCCAGCGGCACGGGCAGGGCGGGGTGGTGGTCTGGCCGGGGCTGGGGACGAGAGGGATGCGTCGGAGCCGGCGGTTCGGGCTGGGGCGCTGGACGGTCTGACACACGCGTACCCCTGGGGTGGAGATGCTCCCACCGGGATGACATGCTCCTGCGGGCACCGTCCCGGAGGGATGGGATGCGGTGTTCCCCAGTTCGCTGAGAAGGTCCCGGTTCGACGGGGTTGGGAGGGTTGCGCCCGGTGGTGTGTGACGTTCCCGGTGCTATTAAATTGTCCAGGGACGAAGGGACGGTCCTGTCAGGCTGAGGTTCCTGGCGGGATGTGATGCTCCCGGTTGGGATGCAATATTTCCAGTGGGACGTAATGTTCCGGGTGGGATGCATAGCGCTGCGTGGCTGCTACCTGTGGGACGGGGCGATAAGGCTCATTCAGCCGCCGCTTGCTCGGGTCAGGGAGCGGAGCGGAAGGGGGGGATTTCGAGAGGGCGGCGGAGAGATCGAAGCCCGAGACGTAACTCATCCTCCAAGCTCTGTTAGAGTTTCTGGCCGCAAAGTTCCAGGGGAAGGAGGAAAGAGAGAACCAGGAATTGGAATTCGGGAGATACTGGGGGAGAGGTCCCGGGATGTGGGGGAGTGGTCCTGGAATCGGAGAGAGATACCTCGGGCTCTCGGTGGGGCCAGTGTCCTTAGCCGGAGTAACAAGTTTCTCGTCCCTGTTTTGCCCGCTCGCTGTCCGTGATGCTGGGGGGGGGGGGGTTGTGTGTCAGACCTTGGCTTGGAGAAACCGGGGCTTGGCCGTCCCCCGTGTATTTGCCAGACCTGTCTTTGTAGGTGGGATGGGGGAAGGAATGTTGTGTTCGGATCGCTTGGACACTCAGGCGACAGGCAGAGACGCCCACTCCCAGACATTGGAGCGTCGCTGCCCGGCCAGACACCGCCAGCACCTAGTGCATCCGCGCGTGGTTCATACACCATCAATTATTCACCATGAACAACTTTCCAGGGCTGAGAGTGATCCAGGTGCGAGTAAAGACGTGATGGAGGGTTGATGATAGCTGAGCTTTGTGCCTGTCGTCAGCTGACGTCGGGAGATGATGGGGGGGGGGGGGGGGTGGTGAGCTGTCTGAGGAACGGAGAGGAGGTGGCAGTGGGAGATGGTACGCTGTGAGATTGGCGCAGATACAAAGCTGGCTTGCCAAGTTGTAAAAACCAAGACCAGCACCTCCACAGGCGCCGCCGTCGTTTCCTCTGCAAATAGGGCTCCGCAAATGCCAGGTCCGGCTACGTTGCGGACGCAACCGGGTCTCGGGGGGTTCTTTCCCCGTGGTCCGCCGTAGGCCCCCACACGCAGCGTGGATCAAGCTGCTGCCCGCGGGGAAACCTGATTTTCTCCCAAGAAGACGTCCGCCGCCCTCAGCCTTTCCCCGAAGGGACTGTGGGAGCGTGGACCGCACGGCTCCGTTTCCCCCTCCCCGGTTTACTGTTGGCGGGGGTGGGGGTGGCTGCAGGGAGCTGCAGCGGCAGGAAAGTCTGCGTGACTCTCCACTCAGGCAGCCGTGTCACCTTGTCGCGGATCAGCCAGTGAAAACTGTTGCAGACGCCCGCCGTCCAATCTAATCCCCTCCCCATCCCACCGATTTTAAAGCCCACCTTGAAGAAGGGCTTTAAACGTCGGTAATGTCTCTTCACCTCCTATGGACGCGCCTCCAGCGCTTCTGTTTTCACTACAATCGCAGCCTCTGCAGACTTTCGTGTTTCACTTCACCGCTTTTGAATCCCACTTGTTTATTTGAAGCGTGGGGTTTGGTAGGAAACCGCCCCTCTTTAACCGGCGCCTGTCTCTGAACGTCCATCTATCCGATCAGAGGCAGAAATGATCCCCTCTCTGTTTATTGCCCGAGCGAGGGGTCGCCGTCCCGAAACGTTGGTTCCTCTTCCGCGGCGGCTGCCTGGCCTGCTGTGCGTTTCCCCAGCGATTCCTACTCTGTTAATGCCATGCCGATTCTAACCTCGCAGCCCGGTTCCCTCCATGTGTCGGGTACCCGGGATACATGAACCCCGGCGCCCCCTTGCCTTGTTTTAGAAAGAAAGTAGGACTTGGACCCAAAATGGTAACTGGTCTCTCTCTGATCATACAAAAGGCTTGTGTGTGTGTGTGTGTGTGTGTGTGTGTGTGTGGAGAGGCCACCTCTCGCTGTGTAGCTGAACGAGCCGCAATTTTCACAGGAGCTGTGGGAGATCCACTGCAGTCTGCTCGATCGCCAGTGGCCACCTGCCTCGGGAAGGTTGGATTATTTCCCTCTCTTTCACTTTTGTTTGAACGTGGCTCTTTGCATTTGGAACTGGCCGTGTTACTTCTCGGTGGAGCCAATGCTTGATGTGTTTCTCTTCCCCACCACCAGAGCTGAACCTTGGGCGGCTCCAGACAGCGGGTGGGGGGTGGGGGAAGAGATGGGCTTCATTCGTCGGCAGCGGAAACACCTCTGGTTCATTCACACCATGATCGGCGCCCGGTTCCCCACACCACCACACCCATCTCAACTGCTCTCTGGCGTATCATCTCATTCCATCCCTGGAGGATGGGCCGTTTTTAAGACGCCCATGGAAACATAATGTCTACCCTGAGGAGATTCTCCATAGTCTGGGCTCTCCTCTCCTCACTACAATCCAGTGAACCTAGGTTGTATTTCCTTCCTTACTGAAATTCCAGGTGGGGTCTCAGGACCCCATATAAGGACACATTCTTCCCCTCCCTTAGCGAACACCTGAATGAATCTCACACTGGTACCATTGCTCTGCTCCAACTCCCCTCACTCTGTACTGTAACTCACTTGCTGTACAATGTATGAGATGCCGAGCTGGGCTGCTCACCTTAGCACATGTGACTGTTGTTGAACACAAATTCTCTTCCATAAAAGGCCAACAGAATATTAGTTTTCCTTTTGGCCTGCTCTACCTGAATGCTAACGTGCAGTGATTTGTGTACAAGGACATCCAATCCCTCTGAACACTTTTCAAATGTCCACCACTTGATAAAATGTTGTTTTGCTACTTCCTCTACAAAAGAGGGTGAACTCACATTTCTTGCATGAAATTCCATCAGGTGTGTCCTTCCCATTCACTTCCCCTGCCTTCCCTCAGCTCTCACTTCCACCCAACTGGGAATCCACAGATATTATTATCGATTTCTGTGGCATCCGACCTCCCTGACCCAATATGGCTCATTTATACCCTCCATTTAATATCAATACATTTCTCCAATTCCACATGCTTTAATTTTGCTTCTAATGTGTCACTCTATCAGAAGCCTCTGAAGTACATTGTATCCACTGATTCCTCCATAATCCTTTTCATAAATTCATGCTAAATCTGTCTTATCCTATTATTATTTTCTAAGTTTCTTATTGTATCTTTTGCAATCGTCGATCCATGCATTTTCCCAACTGTTGAAATCAGGAACCAGGTTTTTTTTATCCTTCCCTTTTATTACACAGTGGAGTGACGGTTACTGTCTTTCAGTCCACGAAATAATCTGAGACACAACAGATTTTTGGAGGACAATAATTACTTTGGCTGATATTTCTAATGTCAGAACCCAAGGATACACGCATCAGGCTCAAAGTCCCACAAATTTGTTCAATGCTGCTTTCCCCCCATCCACCCCACCTCTGCACTAAAGCTAATTTATTTATGCACCTCAAATGCAAAACCTGTTTTCTCCACAATTCACAGGATTTCTCTTTCCATGAAGAGGACAGAAAGAAAGCATTTGCAGAATTTCTCAGCCATGTCCTCACTCCCCAGAATTATTTCTTTTGTTCTCACTGTGAGGGACCCACATTAACCTTTGCAAATCATTTCCTTTTGAGATAGTCTACATGCGATAGTCTAGTGCAGCACTGAAAGAGGCTCTTCAACTACTGAATGGCTGCTGACCATCTACGCCATTTATACTAATGCTGCATTAGTTCCATTATTTTTGTTCTCTGTATGCCCTTACCAATTCCCAGGATCATCCATTCTACATACTGGAAGCAATTTACAGTGGCCAATTAGGCTGCCAATCTGCACATCTTTGGGATGCGGTAGGAACTTGGAATGCTCAGAGGAACCCATGCAGTCTGAGGGAGAGCAGTTAAAAACCCATGCCAGCACTCTCTATCGATATTTAACCTGGGCCTCTGATCTGAAGATAGAGTCTCTGCATGCTCTACTCTGTTGCCAGTTATAAAAAAAGTTTTACTCTTCGTCTCTTGCTAGATTTTCCTCGCAGTCTGCTCTCCCCTTTCCCTCATCTGTGTCTTCGCCCTCCTTTGCAGAATTCTGAAATAGAGTTAAACAAGTGTTGTACTTGCAGTGCAATGCACAAGTCATAGGCGGATATGGGTGGGAGGGAAGAGGGGGAAAAAACTGAGGTGATAGGAGGAGGGGGTGGCTCTGAATGGAGAGGGAAAGGAATGGGGTGGCAAGCTGGAGGAAAGGAGACAAGGAATAGGGAAAGAGGGAGACTAGGGGGAAGAGTTTAATGAAAATTGGAGAAGTCATTGTTGATGCTGTCTGGTTGGAGAATGCCAGTGCATGACTTCTTGCCTGTTAGTCTGCCTGTCCATTCCTCACTCCACCTTTTTCCACCCTCAGCTTTTTATTTAGGCACCTGCCTGCTTTTTGTTCTTACCTTGATGAAGGGCCCAGGCCCAAAATGTTGACTTCCTATGGATACTGGGTGGCCTGCTGAGTTTCTCCAGCATTTTTGTGTATTGCTCTCATTTGTCATATTATACTGAGAGATACTAATACTAAGCCGAATTTAGTTCAACCAAATTGGTTCCATTGTTGATTGGCAGAACTATTACTCTATTCACAGTGCAATACACATTTCTGAAGAAGGGCTCAGGCCTGAAATGTTGGTTGCCTTTTACTTCCTACCAATGCTGAATTTCACCAGCATGTTTATGTATTGCACTTGACCCCGGCATCTGCTGGTTCTCACTCTAACTCTATTTGCCCACAAATGCAGATTTATTGTCAGAGAACATGCATGACATCACATACAACCCCAAAATTCTTTTCTCTTGCAAGCATGGCAGAATTACGACTAATTGGTAGTGCAAAAATAAACGGTGTACAGCCTATTCTAGTAAACAATCAAAGAACTCTAAACAAACTGTGCAATTCGGAGAGAACAAAAAGATAATAATTAAAACGCACAAATAAGAGTTCTTAAATGAGTCTCTGAGTTTGTCGTTGAGGAGGCTGATGGTGGAGGGGTAGCAGCTGTTCCTGAACCTTGTGATGCGAGTCTTATGGCACCTATACCTCTCTCCTGATTGCAGCGGTGAGAACAGAGTGTGTGCTGGGTGGTGTGGATTCTTGATGATTTGCCAGGGTTTCTGGTGTCATACCAAACCTCCGCAAACTCCTGAGGAAGTAGAGGCGCTGGCGTGCTTGCTTAACAATGCCATTGTTGTATTGGGTCCAGGAAAGATTCTCTGAGATAGTGAATCCCAAGAACTTTGCTCAACCTCACCACCTCTGATTTCCCCCAATAATCACTGGATTGTACACCTCTGGCTTTCCCTTCCAATCGGCTCCTTAGTTTTGGTGACATTAAGTGCAAGGTTGTTGTTGGTGCCCCATTCATCCAAGTTTCCAATCTCTCTCCTTTACACTGATGTGATATCATTTGGCAAATTTGTAGATGGCGTTAGTGTCATACACAGTCGTAGGTATAAAGTTAGTGGAGCAGGGGGGTGAAGAACACAGCCCTGTGGTACTCTGGAACCAGTGGAGATTGTGGAGGAGAAGTTCTTACCAATTTTCACTGATTGTGGTCTGGAGGTGAGAAATCCAGGATCCAATTACACAGTGGGGTGTTAACTCCTAGGTTTTTGATTTTGCTGATCAGTTTCGAGGGGTTGATGGTTTTTAATGCTGAACTGTAGTCAGTAAAGTGTATCCAGATGTATGTGTCTTTGCTGTCCAGGTGTTCCAGGGCTTTGAGTAGAGCCAGTGAGATGGCATCTGCTGTAGAATTGTTACCACGACAGGCGAATTGGAACGCATTCATGTCACCGCTCAGACAGGAGCTGATGTGCTTCAGCCCTTCAAAACATTTCATCACTGTTGATGTAGGTGCTATTGGTCGATTGCCGCTATCCTCTGTGGAGGCCGTCTTTGGGTATATTCAAGACAGGGTTAGATAGAGCTTTGATTAGAAAGGAAATCAAGGGTATTGGGGAGAAGGCAGAAGAATGGGGTTGAAAAGGATAGTAAGTGCTGAGTTTATGGGCAGACTCGATGGGCCAAGTGGCCTAATTCTGCCGCCATGCTTGTGGTTGATAGTCATTAAGGCAGGTTAATGCACTCTTGGGCAATGGTATGATTGATGCCTGTTTGAAACAGGTGATACCAGCCCCGCGGCAGTGAGATATTGAAGATATCCATGTAAGTTGATCAGCACAGATTTTTAATACCTGGCCAGGTTCTTCATCTGGCTGGATGCTTTCCTCAGATTTACTCTCTTGAAGGCTGCACGCATGTCATCCTCGGATAAGGACAGGATGGGATTGTCAGGGGACGTGGAGGTACGGGAGGGGTGGTTATTTACCGTCACTGTCATCATATTGGGCATTGAAGGCACTGAGTTCCTCTGGGAGAGAAGCTTTGCCTTCTTCCGCTTTACCAGATTTGGCTTTGTAACCGGTTATGGCATTTAGGCCCTGCCACAGCTGTCGGGTGTCCCTTGATGTTTTCATTTTCATCCAGAATCTCCACTTCACCCATGAGATACGTATACTATCTAAATTTTTGAAAACTTAATTAGGGATGTGCAAAGTGGTAGGCGTGGGGAGTTCTAGGGTGGAGGATTATCTTTTTTGTGTGGAAAAACATTCTCCCAGTTCAATTGCCTGAATTTAAAGTGCTCTCCTGCACTACAGTCCATTTAAAGCAACAAGTAAATTCTGTCCCATCAAATCCCTTCATAATTTCAAACACCAGAAGATTAGTAAGTGCCTGGGGCTGAAGGTATTGCAAATTTATGTCAAAACAGCTTTGTCGTATCAACTGATAATTAAACCCTGGGAACAGACTGGGAAATCTTACTCCTTCAATATATCCTTACTGCAGGCATGAACTGCAACTCCTACAGAGGTATTTATTTTGGCATTCTTTTTCTCTCACTGCTTGAGCTCTTGAGTTCCTCCAGCATATTATTTGATTAACACATTCTGAAGGTGTCAATAATTTGAAGAAATGCTGCCTTTGCGATTCCTGATAGGTACTTGTTTCTTTCAGGTTAATTCCCCAAAGGGCTGGAGAAACTCAGCAGGTCCCGCAGCATCCAGAGGAGGTAAAGATATAATAATCCTTCGTCAAGGTATGAGCATAAAGTAGGCAGGCACCTGAATAAAAAGGCAGGAGGAGGGAAGAAGGGGCAGGAGCACAGGTCGCAGCCAAGAAGCAGTAGATGAACATGGATAGGAGGGCCTGCTTTTTGCTTGTACCTTGACAAAGGGTTCAGGCCCGAAATGTTAGGAATATATCTTTGCCTCCTATGGATGCTGAGTAACCTGCTGAGATTCTCCAGCATTTTTGTGTGTTAAATGACATTCACAGCATCTGCAGACTTTGTTGTTTCACTTCTGTTCTTTTCAGGAATGTGTTCATTTAATGGATGACAGACTAATTTGACATCAGGGTGTCATGTGAAGCATGAGGTGGGGTCAGGTCAGCATAGCCCCTGTGACACCCAACTGGTTAGGGGATGCCTTTGGTGTGGTGCCTGCACCAAGGTGAGGGGTCACTCCAGACTGTGCTTGCACTGGGGTGAGGGGTCACTCCGGACTGTGCTTGCACTGGGGTGAGGGGTCACTCTGGACCGTGCTTGCACCAGGATGAAGAGTCACTCTGGACTGTGCTCACACTGGGGTGAGGGGTCATTCTGGTCCGTGCATGTGCCAGGGCAAGGGGTCACTCTGGACCATCCCCGCTCATGGGTTCTCACGAGACCCTACTTGAGAATGGAAATGTGCATTGCATCCTGGAAATGCCTTAGAGTGTCTTCCTTTGCCAAATGGCTGTCCACATCCTATCATAAGGGCTGTATCCCCTCCCTTCCTCCATCCTTCTCCCATGTCCTCCCCTCTTGAAGTACCTAATTCCCCACCCCTCCTCCAAAACACCCCCATACCTGTTCATATGCATCTCCCAGTGTTTTGACCTTGTGATGATAATAATGTTATCATACATGTTGTGTAATGCACTGAAATTCTTTTTGCTGCAGCTAAGGTACTTGTTTTAAAAAAAAAACTTTCAATCTTTCAATAGTAAACTTAAATTAATTAAAAAAGACAATACATAGGATAGATATTCCAGTGTGTAAAAAAAAAAAAAAAAAAGGTTGTAATTAGGGTGCCTATTCTAAGAGAAGACATGGTCATCGGTTACCTATATATGTATAGTGTGTTTATAAAAAAAGTATACAGTAACCGATGACCATGTCCTCCTTTTGGAATGGCCACCCTACTTGCAATAGTGTGTGAACAGTCCTTTTGTAGTGTTGAAACTGTCTTTAACCAGGCTGACAAGATGTGCGGTTGGAGCCTGGTGATGGACCCAGCCATGTGTGCTACCTTCTGCATTCCTGGGGTACTTAAACTGCCAAACCAGGCTGTGAGAAGAGGTTGGGGTCAATGTGGTGGGGATCCTGATGACGTGGGCTGCCTTCTTGAGGAATGGTAACAACGAAGGAGAAGCTTTCCCAGGTGGGGATGTAAATAAGGGAGATGTGGGGTGACGTACTTGGGGTTCTTTGAACGCTGTGTTGTTTTCCCCAGTGTGTACAGAGAGTTAGAGAGAGGTAATAGACCCTTCTGGCCCATGAGCCTGCGTCATGCAAATAAACCCATGGTGGCCAGTTAACCTACTAACCCCCAACGTCTTTGGAATGTGGGAGGAATCCAGACCACCTGGAGGAAACCCACACAGACACAGGAAGACTGTGAAAGTTACTTGCAGTCAGTGTCAGATTGGAACCTGGGTCACCGGTGCTGTCATAGCATCACACTAATTGCTATGATAATCACCCCATTGCTTGAAAACTGCCAGCCAGTCATCATTGTGCATGGTTGCGGGTTAGTGGAGACAAAACTGGGAAGGAAAAGTTGTTTAAAAGTGCAGGTATGATGTAGAAGATGGATTGGGTTGGCTCAGATCCGATTATACTTATTGGAGTTCAGGAAAGTGAGAGGGAAGAGTATGAAATCTGAGATCTGAGAGGGCCTTGACAGAGTGGATGTGGAGAGGATCCTCTCTCTTACAGGAGAATTTTGAGTCACAGAGCTGTAGAACACTGAATCTGTCTCCTTACCCACCACTTCCATGCCAACCATTCTGGCCATCTGCTCTAACCCAACGGAGGCACTTGGGCCGTATCTATTTTTAAGAGTTTGTCCAAATGCCTCTTAAACATAATAAAGCATAAAACATTTTTTTTTAAATGTAGTGACTCAAAACTGTCCAGCTGCACCACAGTCTGATATGGGGACACCAATACCCCTGAGTGTAAAGCCCTCCAAAAGGTAGTGGACCCAGCCCAGGACATCACAGGCAAAACCCTCCCCACTATCGAGAACATCTACAGGGAATGCTGCTGTCAGAGGGCAGCATTCAAGGATCCACACCACCCAGCATATGCTCTGTTCTCACTGCTGCCATTAGGGAAGAGGTGTAAGTTCCACAAGACTCACACTACCAGGTTCAGGAACAGCTGCTGCCCTTTCACCATCAGACTCCTCAACTACAAATTCATTCAGAGATTCATTTAAACTTGTGCACTTTATTGATTTAAAAAAAAATTCTCTCTGTATTGCAGTCAGTTTGTTTATGTTGTTACCTGTTGACAGTTCTTTATTTGTTTACATGCTTACACTGTGTACAATTTATTTTTTGCACTACCAATTCATGGTAATTCTGCCGTGCCTGCGGGAGAAAAGAATCTTGGGGTTGTATGTGATGTCATGTATGTTCTCTGACAATAAATCTGAAATCTGAATCCAAAAAAAAATCTGAAAAGTAGGGAGTCTGTGTAGAAATGAGGGTCACCCATGGAAGGTGAAGGATAAGGTGCTGCAGGTGGGATGAGCAACTCTGGGTAAAGTGACCTCCTCCACTAACCATTCTTTAAGGCCAGTGGTGAGTCTTCAGTTACGTCTTCTTCAAAGGGCAGTGCAAGCAGAGCCTTTGAATCTATTTGGGGCAAGGGTAGGCACAGTTTTGATAAATAAGTGTGGGAGTGAGGAGTAAGATTGAGGTGATTGTGTAGATCAGAGTGTGGCATTGTACTATTGATCAGATCAGCTGATGCCCTTTAAATGGTGGAGCAGGTTTGAGTGCTGGTTCCACTCTTCTTGTATCAGATCAGATATTATTTAATGTCTTGTAATAAAAGAGAAATGCAATATTAAGGCTGACAAAGATTCACCATTAGCATTGCTGCATACAGCAGTGGAGGCCCGATCATTGGGAGAGTTTAAGCAGGAGATTGATGTATCTAATTGGTCAGGGCATCAGGGGATATGGGGAAAAGGCTGGCAATTGGAAATAGGTGTGAGTATAATTCAACTTAGGGTAGAGTTACAGAACAGACTTGATGGGCCAAGTGGCCTACTTCTGTTCCTTGATCTTGTGAAAAGAGCACCCCTTTTTCTTCCCCCCCCCCCACCCCACAGTGAAGCACCTCACATTCTAACTTGAATTTTCAGATAAATTTGGTAGCAAACAAGCTGAAGTGGAAGGAAGTAATTGTGGCACATTAATGATACGATTGTTGGAAAATGCAGAAAGCAGCCAATCCCTTTTTGATGAATTGTCACGTTTCAGGCATGGTAGGAATCGAACAGAGAATAACACTTGCTGTGGGAAAGGAAATCTCCAACTCTGGCTCAGATTCTGAGTTCTACACCAATTCAGAAATCTTGGTCTCCCTGGATAATGCTGTCCCCAGCAGGTTGCACCTTTTTCGTTGGATTCGCACTGTCCCCTCTTAATATTTTTTGAACCTTCACCTCATTCTCTTTGGAAAGCCATGATTGAATAGTTATCAGTATATTCCAACTTCTAACCACTTGTTGGCAAAGAGTATACATTCCTGTGGTTATCATCAGCCCATCAGCAATCGGAAACTGTTTCTCTTCACTTAAAATGAATGAAAGCTCCATTAAGTCTTTGCTTTCTCTCCCTAGCATGCTTTGTTGAAAGATGAGCTGGTGTCCTTTAAACTCCTGTTGAATACACTGAAGTCTGAAGTTAATTGGCATATTCGGGCAGCTAGCTTGCTGGCCGGGAGGGCCTTTTACCACACTAGGCCACCAGATAGTTGTCTAATCTGTGTTTGGTCTCCCCAGTGTAAAGGATACACATGAGAGTGCATAAAGGTATACAGATATGTTGCAGTTCTGGAGAACTGTGGATGATCCCATCTTGGTCACACTCTCTCAGATACATGAGTTTCAAAACACACACCTCCAGATTCAAGGACAGTTTCTTTCATGGAGTCCCAGAGACACACAGTGTGGAAACAGGCCCTTCAGCTCAACTTGGTCACGCTGACCAAATTGTCCCACCCACAAAAGACTCACCTGGCCACGTTTGGCCCATATCCCTTTAAACCTGTTCTATCCATGTTTCCTACTGTTATCAGACTCTTCAATGGACCTCTCATTAGTAAAAGATGGTACCTTGCACTGTTCAAGTGTGCTTTTATTTTACAACTAGATGTTTGTTTTATTGCAGCACTTTTCCCAATACTTTTGATTTTATTTTACTTTTGTTCTATCTGTTGTATGATGTATGGGTTGAATTCCCTGGATAGCATGCAAAACAACGTTCGGGACCAGACCAGGGTTTGAATCCCACGCTGCCTGTAATGAGTTTAAACATTCTCCCTGTGTCTGCGTGGGTTTTCTCCGGGGGCTCTGACTTCCTCCCATCATTTAAAACGTAATGGGGGTGTAGGTTAATAGGGTGTAAATTGGGTGGCATGGACTCATGGGCTGAAATGGCCTGTTACCGTGCTGTATGTCTAAATTAAAAATTGGACAGCATCTCTTCACTTAAAGAAAATGGCATCCTAGCTGTCTTAGATTAGTCCCTGCCTTTCCAAGTGGGTTTAGTCGGGTCAATTCCCCTACCGCTGACATTAAACACTTAGAAGTTGACTAATTCTGTTACCTTTATTGAATAAAGTTTACATGTTTGCTGTCTCTTCTACCAGCTGTCCTTTTTGAAATTGGAGCTGGTACTGTGTGCTGATCCGGAACAACAATCATTATTCTATAACACAATATCAGCAGGTATCTTACTTTGCATGTACATTTCTAATATTAACACTTAAACACCCAGTGCAGTATGAGGCTTCTTACACCAGAAGCTTGTTAATAATTACAGACCATCTGTTCCAGTAATTATTGTGATTAACCAGTGTCACCTATAATATTAATGGAGGGACGTGTCTTAAAATTGACTGTCCTCATTAGTAAGATATTAGTCTAATGAATATTACGTTTAACTAAATTTGAACATCTGTGTGTCTCAATCCCAGTCCCTGCCTGATGGTAAAGATCAGATTGCGTGCTGAAGCAACTGGGAGTTTACAAGCTTGTTGGATTTAGGTCAGTAGGGAGAGAGCAGGGGAAGCAGCAATTGTGGGAGAGACTGGGGTTCAGACTGCCCGATGTTTTCTCCTGATTGGTTACCAAAGTGCCTCCTGACCATGCGATGCATCCACTTCAATGTCGGCATTGTGTGCGGGGAGGGATAAGGGATGGGTGGTGGGAGACGTTCAGTTCGCAAACTGGGCATTTTTCAATACAATCTTTAAGAGGTGGTGCCTCGAGAAAGCAGCTTCTGTCACCAAGGACCCTCACCACCCAGGCCATGACCTTTTCTTACTGCGATCATCAGGAAGGAGGTACAGGAGCCTAAAGACACACACTCAACATGACAGGAACCGCTTCTTCCCCAACGCCATCAGATTTCTGAATAGACAATCAAACACAGACACTACCTCACTTTTTTTTTGCACTACTTATTTTTTTTTTAATCTTGTATTTACAGTATTGTAATTTATAGTAATTTGCACTATTACTGCTGCTGCAAAACAATAATTTCATGACATGTTCATAACAATAAAGCTAATTCAGATTCAAAATGTAGGATTCAACAATCTCCTTTCATTTCTGGTGCTGGTCAAAGAGCAAAGAAAACTCTGGAACAAAAGATTATTAGTCCATTATGTTTGCCAGGCAAAATAAAAGCTCTCGGGACACATCCCAGTTCCAATTTTTGACATGGTTTTGTAGATCACAGTCTATCAAGGGATCATCCGGCTGCTTCCCAAATACTCGTTTTATGCTGGCTCAATAAATGACTCCCAAGGACATTACCAACAACCAAAGCTTAATGTAACCTCTTATTTACAAGACATTAGGTTGGTTGGACAAAGGTGTGACATTTTGACATTTTTCAGCTCAAATTGTGTGAATATTCTTCATAACTATGTTAGTGGAGAAAGCTCTGGATAATATTTAGATTTGTGATTCAAGAAATATTTTATTTTACATATTTATTGCTCATTTTCTCCTTTCTACTTCACCCAAGGGTTTGATTCCTATTTGGGGAAAAAAAAGGTAAGCAAAAGGTGAATTTAAATAGTGCCTTTAGGAATGAGGGTGGCAACTGTTCTGTACATCCAAGAGGGTTTGTCGACAGTGTAGGAGAATTAAATGTTAATTCAATTTTCTGATCAGATCAACAGAAGTTTGGATTGGGGGGGTTTGGGAGCAGGAACCCCACAACTCCTTAAAGGAGTGACCAATGGTATCATCATCCATTTTGTTCTGATGTGGCTGAAGACTTGCGTTAAAGGCTTTTTTCTCTCCCCCCCCCCACCCTGGTTGTCTCCTCCATCCCAGGATCCCATATGATATTAGGTTCAGTCTCCAAGCATCAGTTTTCAGTCCAGGCCAGTGGCAGGCAGTTCTCAATTTCGGATCACTCTGTTGATGTGGGACAGCTCTGTTGATGTACTGTGACTTTCTGTGTATTACGATCCCTGCCCTCAGCTCTTTCTCTCTCATATCTTAGAGACAGGTGATGTGTCTGAACTTGAGAGATTCCCAGTTAACACAGATGCTGCAACGGATGGTGGTTGTCGAGGATGGCCAAGGATGAAATATGTCCAACGTTCTGTGTAAGAATAGTGTGGAATGCTCGCCTAATTATGTAGTTCTACTTTTTTGGGGGGGACACTTGTTTTTCTGTCTTTTTTGCTGAATGCCTGAAGTCTTGCTTTATATTGATATTCAGATTTGAGGAAACAGTCACCAACAGATCTTGTTTTTATGTTTTCTTTATTTCACTTACAAAGTATCATCTCCAGCAGGGTGTATCTTCTGTTAAATAGTGGGTATCGTTGGGCACCTCTTCACCACTACCTGCCCCCCTTCCACCTACCACTGTCTTAAATTGTTTTCTTTCAACTCTGGAATTGCGGTTCAGAATGTTCCAAGGTGTAATGAGGCATTACTAGTTGTTGTACAAAGAGGGTAGTATTCATTTGTCCAATGAGATCTCATTAATTAGGGTGGCACAATTAGCATGATGTTATTACATCACCAGCGATGGGTTCCAATCCGTCGCTGTCGGAAAGGAGTTTGTATCTTTTTCCCATGTCCTGCGTGAGTTTCCTCCAGTTACGCTGGTTTCCATACATGTGCCAAAGACATACAGAGATGGTAGGTTAATTGGTCACATGGGTGTATTTAGGTGGCACAGTCTTGTGGGCTGGAAGGGCCTGTTACCCGGCTGTATCTCTCTTTTTTTAAAAATAAATAACGTTGATAAATGATAAATCAGCCTAGAATCTTGGGGAAGTGCCCTCTGTAGCTGTTTGAAATAATGCTATTGGGTCTTGTATACTCGTTGGACATATGCGGATGGCATTCTCTTAAAATGCACCCTCCCCCCAGGGCACAGTTCAGTGTTATACCACACTTGGAGGTTTGTGTTTATTTCTGGTTGCCTCATGACAGGAAAGATGTAAAGGGTTAGATAGGGGGTAGAGGAGATTTATCAGGATATTGCCTGGATTGAAGCAAGGTTAACAGAGCTAAGACTTTTCTCTTTGGAGCGATGAAGGAAAAGAGATGACAATACTTGGATATAAGATTATGAGAGGCTTAGTTAGGGTGGACAGCCAGCATCATTTTCCTGGGGCAAATCCCAGGGGGTGAGTGGAGGAAAGTTTAGGGAAGATGTCAGAGGAAAGATTTTTTTTTTACTCAGAGTGGTGGGTGCCTTGAATGCATTGCTGGCGGCAGTGGTGGAGGCTGGTACAATCAGTACATTCAAAAGACTCTTGGATAGGCATGTGGATGCAAGAAAAATAGAGGGTTATGGGTGAGTAGGTTTACATAGATTGGCACAATATTGTGGGCTGAAGGGCCTGCAGGGTAACATTCTATATTAATTGAGATAGTGTACCTTTGTCTTTTTGCATTTCAGAATCTTCTAACTCAGGGGCAAGAATGATATCTCTGAGCCAGTTTGAGACCAAAGTCATGAGAACTTTGTACAACATTTTAACATTGGCTTATTCTGTTGTCTGTTTCTTGTTGATGTTCTCCAAAAAAGGGGATAAATGCAGGTATAATTGCTTCGACATAGTTGCATTGGTCAGTGAGGATAAAGTTTCATGCGACCAGTTGCTCCTGTACTTCACTGAGGATGCAATCTTTGTGTATGCTTTGTAGTCCAAGCATTGGTCAGATGTTTGATGTATTGCTGTGTTTCTGGATTTTGGAGCAGCAACTAAGGGGAATGAAGACGGCAAGTTCTCAGAGGTAATCATCCCTTCACTTCAGTGTCAGGCAGGAGATATTGCCATCAGTGCTGCTATCTGGGATTCCAAGTGGAATCGTCCTGGTGTGAGCAGTGTGCCTCGCTTTTAAACTTTGTGGCTGCAGTGAGGGCACATCTGGGTGACTTTTGTTCCTGGGACAGGGTGGGGAAAGTAAAACCTGGTGAGCTCCCTATTGCATTTGTGTCCTGCTCGTTCTGCACCAAACAAAGCAGGAAGCTTTTATGAGTTGATCTCCAGAGCATCACAAGGTGTCCCTGCAGGCAGCGACACTCGTGCTGTGTGGGTACCAGTCAGCCCTGCATCACCCAAACGCAAGAGGGAAAGGTAGGGAGAAATAATTGGTGCAACATCTGTTGATATCGAGTGAGGATAAACTGTAATGGCATCCGAACTTTAATTTGCGTTCATACTGGGGGTAGGTCATTAGGACAATGGTCTGAGTGGTTGCCATAAGGCCAGTGAATGTATGTACAGCTGGTTTCACGGGGAAAACTGATGCAGTGAAAGGAGCTTTGTAAGTGCACAGTAGCTGGCTAGTGACCACAAGATAATACATTCCCAAGGCGATCTATATTAATAATGATTCTGTGGTTTTATAATGACTACATGAGCAGTATCAGGTAACCTAGCAACCCCAAATCAATGTAACCTAGCAACCCCAAATCGATCAGAACTTATGAACCAAGAGATACTCTGTTACATATTACTTTTTTTTTCCAGATCTCAAACATATGAATACTTCTTGACTGGGTCAAATAGAGTAATCCTAGCTGATGTTTTGTTTTGGGCAAAATTCTGCCAGACCTGTAAATGTAGGAGTTTAATTAAACACAATGCAGGAAAGAATAATCTTTGATTGAATCCCCTGAGGATGGAATGCTAGTTGGATGCATTGCACCTCAGCTCCATGGGAGAATGAAGCATTGTGGGGCTGTGCTGTGGTTTTGCTGGAGAAAATCCAGAAAGACCATCCTCGCCTTATCTCGATCAAAATGCAGACTGCTGGACCTTTGACAGTCAAGTCTGGCTTATTGACTTGCAATTGTTTGACCTCCAAGAGTGGTTCTCACAGGAGAGTGTTGGAACATTGTGCCATGTCACATAGAATCTTGTGTTTCTGTCACCTATCTTTTGGCTGACTCAGCTGTCTTTAGTTATTGGAAAAATAAATCATTGTTTAAGTGTGGGCTTTGGGAGAGGAAATTTACAAAGCGACTCAGGTCAGTGGCAGGTGAATCATTGAATCATGCAAACAAAGAGCAATTTAGTCCTCTCGTACTCCTGCCATCCCTTTCAAGGTTCTATCCTCCCTGTTTGGCTTCCATTGGTGAGGGTGACAGGAGGTCAGTTCCTGTTGATGAGGGTGTCGGGAGGTCAGTTCCTGTTGGTGAGATCACTGAAGGTAAGTTCTTGTTGATGAGGGTCACAGGAGCTTATTTCTTGTTGGTTAGGGTCACAGACTATTCTTGGTTCAAAGATAGAAAGAGTCAGCTGGTCAAGCAGCATCTGTAGAGAGTGATAACAATGAGTTGCCAGAGGAGCTCAATGGGTCTGACTGCATCCGTGGAGAGAAATGGTCAGTCGACGTTTTGGGTTGGGACCCCTCATCGACTAAAGAAAAAAAGGGAACGGTATTAAGATTATGAAGAGTGAAAAGAGCCTGGGGGAGGGGCCCAGAGGTGATAGGGCATCGGACAGAAGGAGTCAGATCTTTCTGTCTCTATCTCAGGGGAAAACTATCCACAGATATTTATTACAAGCCCACTAACACTCACAGTTAACTAGATTATACCTCTTCCCACTTTGTCCCTTGTGAGGACACAATTCTTTTCTCACAATTCCCCTGTTGTGTGTGTGCTCCCAGGATAAGGCCTTTCCCTCCAGGATATCCAAAATGTCCTCTTTCTTTAATTAATGTGTACACACATTGATAAACCCTGTACACACATCTCGTCATGAGCCACAACTTCCTTCTCAATCCCTACCTGCTTATCACAGGCATCAGTCCCTCTGAGACTCTCTGGTCTGCTCTTCCCTCCCCACCACCCTTCCACTGCCTTAGGCACTTCCCACTGTTACCTCTGCAAGTGCAAAACTTGTCCTTACATCTCCCCCCCACTAACTTCCACAAACAGATCTTCCAGATGAGGCAGAGCTTTACTGCATATTGTCCCACCAGGTTACTGTGGACCAGGTGTGGTCTCCTCTACATCAGTGAGACCAAACGCAGATTGGGTGATCGCTTCGCCCAGCACCTGTGCTCTGGGTGTGGGTCTAAACTTGACCTTCCAATAGCCAACCATTTCAACTCCCCCAACCATTCCAACAGTAGCATGTCTGTCCTCGGCCTCAACCATTCTCAGAGAGTGGCCACATGCAAAATTGAGGAACAACATATCATATTCCTCTTGGACAGCCTTTGACCCAACAGCATGAACATCAATTTTTTTCAGTTTTGGATAACCCTCCTCTGTTGGAACCCAGCATCTGATTTCACTGTTTCCATTTCTTTTTTACCTTCTCCTGTTCTTACTTTTCCTTCTAACTACTGAAAAGATAATCACAAAAAATGAGATGTTAATGTTCTAGTAACAATATCCCACCACCAGATGGATCTTCCCCTCAACTCTCCACAGGGACTGCTCCCACTGCATTCCCTTGCCCCCTCATCCCTTCCTAACAATTGCTCCCTTGGTACCTAACTCCTGTGACTGCAAGAAGTGCTACATTTACACCTGCCGTACACATTCTCTCTCACCAAAATTCAAGGGCTCAAACAGTCCTTTCAAGTGAAGCAAAACTTCACCTGTCCATCTGTCGAGGTCATCTACTGTATCCAGTGCTTCTGATGTGGCTTCTTACATTGGGGAGATAGATTCAGACTGGGAGATTGCTTCATTGAGCACCTCCATTCTGGCTGCCACAATAATGGGGGGGGGGGGAGAGGGGGGGTCCACCTGGTAGCCAAATACTTTAGTTCCACACATCATTGCCACACCAAATTGTCTGTCCATGGCTTCATGCACTGCCAAACTGAGGCCACCCAAAAATTAGAGGAACAATACCTTATACAGGCAGTCCCCAAGTTATGAATATCTGACTTTTGCACAACTCGTATTTATGAACGGGCTGCACGTGGTTTCCAGTGCGTCGGTTGGAGTAAAGAAAAGGCTGTCTGCCATTTTAAACCGGATCACATTGCCATTAATACTGTGTTGAGTGTGCCTACTTCAAGAAATACACCAGTAGTTTTATATGCATAAAAAAGTAAAATACATACCATATACTAAGACAAAAATGTGATTAACCGATGCTAAATAAGAACCGTATGTACCTGTTCTGACTTGCCTACAAATTCAACTTAAAGACAACTTAGGAATGGATCTTGTTCATAACCCTGTATTCTTTCTTGGCAGTCTCCAACCAGATGGCATCAACATTGACCACCAATTTCCATTAACACCTTTCCCTGGTCTCTCTCTTTCCTGACCTTTCTGCCTCCTTTCCTCCAGCTACCCACCCCCTTCCCATCCTCCAATAAGAGAATTAGCCCTCTTCCCCTTTTACACTTTTCAGCTTCTACCCTCCCACCTGTGTCCACCTATTATCTCCCACCTGTTAGCCTGTGCTCCTCTCCCATCCCCCACCTTTTTATTCATGCATCTTGCTGTTGTTTTTTAACCCATATTCTTGATGAAAGGCTCAGGCCTGTGATGTTAACTGCCTTTTACTTCCTCTGATTGCTATGTGACCTGCTGAGTTTCTCCAGCACTTTTGTGTACCGCAATGATGCTATGTTCTTTGCATTTTATTGCTGCACAATTGTACAGAGCTGCTGATTGGGTTAAAAGAGACAAAGCAGGCCAACCATCTGCTCAAGGAGAAGAATGAGGTAACATTGGGCCACAATCCTCTGTTGGAACCCAGCAGTTGACTCATTGATTGCTTCAGCCACTTTCTCTGTTTATTGCAGACTAATTTGTTCCCTGCGGCAAAGCAAATGAACCAAGAATTGAAGGGTCTAAGGACTAATGGACTTGGGTGTCACAGAGAGCAAGCAGAATAGGAATCAAATGCAGTCAAGTGGAGAGAAGGAAAGAGAACAGCAGCATGCAGATGTCAAGGTTTATCACTGAATAATAATGGAGTTGAATTACTTGATGCCTCATTGTTTGCCTATGCTGGGCAAAAGAAGAATTTTGTGCATCTTGCACCTAAGGCAATAACTTGAATCTGTTCTGGGACCCCCTGCTCTTTGTGACGATTGACTGTAAATCATTGGATGGTGTGGTGGGTCAATAAGTTAGCAAGATGATATGAAGATTGGAGGTGTGGATGGTGTAGAAGGTTGTCAGAGGTTACTACAGTATATGGACAGGATGTGGGATTGGGTGGAGAAGTGGGGAGGGAGTTCAGATCAGATACTATTTATTGTCATGTAATAAAAATAGAAGTGTAATATTACACAAAATTACCTTTAGTCTACCATCAGGCAGACAAAGATTCCCCATTTGTATTTTCTGGCACCCCTTACAGTCTGAGAAAGAGAAGCAAAAGAGAGTCCTTCCAGAGTCACCAAGTGTCCATAGCAGCGTTTCTCAACCTTTTTATCCT
Source organism: Narcine bancroftii (assembly GCF_036971445.1). Classification (NCBI taxonomy): domain Eukaryota; kingdom Metazoa; phylum Chordata; class Chondrichthyes; order Torpediniformes; family Narcinidae; genus Narcine; species Narcine bancroftii. The sequence goes on from NC_091473.1 coordinate 15,837,834, forward strand.
TGTGGAACCCTTGAAATAGTTTTCATGTCTCAGGGAACCCCAGCATAAAAATTATTATATACCATCATTAATATCTATCTCTTTTATATTTTTATTCGCAGTTCCCGTGGTAAACATTTTTTGATAACTTGCCCAAGGAAAAAAATTACATCATTTTTTTGTCAAATTTATTGGCAATGCAAAAAAAACATACTCCTCGTTTGAGACCTCACACTGAGGTTTTCATTTTAAATAATCTAAGAGGTTGAAGCCTTTATTATAATAACCAAGGATTTTCCAACAATATGCCGTCTGGTATAGTAAAACTGTGAATATAAAATTAAACAAAAATTACTCAAAATTGCATTAGCCTATTTTTTGCGGAACCCCTAGGGACCTCTTGCAGAACCCTAGGGTTCTGGGTAACACCGGTTGAGAAACACTGGTCCATAGATTCACCTCTAGCACTCCCACAGCCTCTGCAGCTGCACAAGATTCCAGCTCATTTCAAACCATCGGCTTCCTGAGCCCAGATCCAAACCTCCATCATTGAGGAAGCCTTCAGCAGCTGAGGCCCTTTGGGAGCCCATTTGCTATCAGCATCTTGTAAAATCCCAGTTCTGATACATGGCGTTCATGAGCTGGTCTCCAGCAGTCCGCAGCCTGGTGTGAGTCTTTTGACCTCAAGTAGCCAGCAGCCCGCAGCTTGTCTGGGTTTCTCGCCCACAAATTGCCAATAACTTGCCGCCTGTGTGGGTCCTTCGGCCTTCGAGCTGCTGACTGGTCTGCCACTGTGATCACTCTCCATATGGTCATCTCCTCTGCTTCTCCTTCTCAATGGGGTGTGTTCTCCCCATTCCTGGTGCTCTGCACCAGTCCACTGATTCCCCAGAGTCTGCATCTCCTCAAGGCTGCTGAAAAGCACAGACACTGCCATCTTGGGCCCAAACCCCGCTGTCGCAATATTTAAATAAAACACCATTGGCTTGTTGAACAGACCGTTTAAAACAGAGCTGTCAGCAGTAGAATTGGATGGTAGGATGTGTGTGAAATGGAAGACAAATGTGAAGGTGAAGTGTGTGGTTAATGGTAGAATTTTTAACAGCATGGATGACCAGAGACTTTGTGGGGCCCAGGACCATAGATCCCTCGAGGCTGATGCATATTGATAGTAGTTAAGAAGGTGTATGGTATGTTGGCCTTCATTAGTCAGGGGATTGGGTTCAAGAGTCATGAAGTAATGTTGCAGCTCTCTTAAAGCTCTGGTTAGACCACACACTGAGATTTTGACACCTCATTACAGAAAGGTTGTGTATGCTTTGGAGAGGATGTGGAGAAGATGTACCAGGATGTTGCCTGGATTGGAGAACATGTTGACTTTTCTCTTTAAAATGACAAAGGATGAAAGTTGACTTAATAAAGGTGTATAAGATTATGAGGGTCTTTGATTGGGTGGACAGTCAGCACCTTTTCCCCAGGGCCAGGGTGAAAATGGCCAATACCAGAGAACATCTGTTTAAAGGGGTGTGGAAGAAAGTTTTGGGGAGATGTCAGAAGTACTTTTTTTTGCACTGGTGAGTGCCTGGAATGCATCACTGAAGATGGTGGTGGAGGCTGGTGCAATAGTGACATCCAAAAGACTCTTAGATAGGCATATGGATGTAAAAGAAATAGAAAGTAATGGGATGTGAGGAGGGAAGGGTTAGACTGATCGTGGTGTCGGTTTATGTGGGTCGGCTCAGCAATGTGGGCCGTGGGGCCTGAATTGTACTGTTGTACATTCTTACTAATCTTAGTGAATGGAAAACAAGAGGTTGAATATTATGGAGACAGAGGGTTTGATCGGGATGTTGAGAGAATGGCCCCCTGTACTGCACTGGCTGCCATTGTGTACTGAGTGTCTGCGAGGAAAATTTGAAGCCATTGGAAAGGCAGCTGGCATTTTCAGTTGATAACTTCATGTTGGCCTTCATAAATCAAGGTGTTGAGTACAAGAGCTGGGATGTTATGGTGAAGTTGTACAAGACATTGGTGAAGCCAAAGTTGGATTATTGTGTGCAGATTTGCTCACAAAACTGTAGGAAAGGTAATAAGATTGAAAGAGTGCAGAGAAGATTTACATGGATGTTACCCAGACTTCAGGAACTGAGTTACATGGAAATGTTAACCAGGTTAGTACTTTATATTCCCTGGAGCATCGAGGAATGAGGGGAGATTTGATTGAGGTGTACAAAATTGCAGCGAATAGATAGAGTAAATGCAAGCAGGCTTTATCCACTGAGGTTGGGTGAGAGAACTAGAGAACATGGGTTGGGGGTGAGAGGAGGGAAGAAGAGGTGGGGGAGGAACACAGGCTAATGGGTAAGAAGTTGTAGGTGGATATAGGTTGGAGGGTAGAGAGAAAAACAACAATGAAATAATAGGGGAAGGGGCAGCTCTCTGAAGGGAGAGGGTAGGGCTACGTATGGGTAGCTGGAGGAAAGCTGACAGAGGGATAGGGAAAGAGAGAGAGGCCGGGAGGGAACCAACAGAAACTGGAGGTCAATGCTAATGCTGTCCGTCCGGTTGGATAGTGTCCAGACAGAATATTAGGTCTTGGTTTTGCAATGCATGAGCCCATGAATAGACATGAAAGTGTGGGAATGGTGTGTAGAATTGAAGAGGTTGGCCATTGGGGGATCCCTGTTATTGCAACAGATAGAGGGAAGGTGCTCAACGAAACAATCTCACAGTCTGCGCCCAGTCTCTCCAATGTAGAGGAGGCCACAGCGGGCAAACCCAGAACTGAAACGTTTAATGCCTTTTGCTTCCTGTGGAAGCTGCTTGACCTGCTGAGTTTCTCTAGCATTGGCGTGTACTGCACCAGACCCCAGAATCTGCAGACCTTCTCATTTAACATACCGCCTTCGGACTTGCAAACATATGTCCACATGTTCCTGCAATCCTCCTCTCACTTTCTCAACTTCCTCCATATGCATTGTTCAAAAATGTTTACCGTATATATTCGTGTATAATGCGTTTCGTGTATAATGCGACCCCACCATTTTTGAGGGGAAAAAGGGAAAAAGTTTACCCCCGTATAATATGATCCCCCTCCCCTTGCCCGCCCCGAGTCGCGCTGGCATCTCCCTCGCCCGCCCCGAGTTGCGCTGGCGTCGGCTGCTAATAATGAGTGGTTCAAAATGAACCAGCAAATATCATACAGCCCATAGAGCTTTCAATGGTTGCATCTTCAAATTGTATAGCATATATCAGCACCTGACGACATTGTTAAACGTGGCAGAAATTTAAAAAAATTATAACCCTCCTACTTTGAGCTCAAATTTCGGTACAAATTATTTTGCAATATACTCTAATATTTATGGTAATCTTCACCAGAAAATCTTGTTTTTTTTTAAATTTTTTATTTTTCACACCATAAATCACATTAGCCATGATGTACACTTTTTATTTTTCACACATATACAGTGACTTTTTCTTCCCCCCCCCCCTCCTCCCAAGCCACCCCCCACCCCCCCCCCCTCATCCATTTTAGGTATACAATCTAGGTTGCATTAAACCCTTCAGACAATGTTGTCATTCAACAAAAATACACCAGAAATTCTACTGAGTCCATTCTTTTCTTTCCTTCTCCTTCCATCAACTTAGGTAATGTTTGTCCCCGGTAGGTTTTCGCTATTGTATTTAATGTAAGGCTCCCATACTTGTTCGAATATTTCAATATTATTTCTTAAACTATATGTTATTTTTTCTAATGGAATACATTTATTCATTTCTATATACCATTGTTGTATTTTCAAATTATCTTCCAATTTCCAGGTTGACATAATACATTTTTTGCTACGGCTAGGGCTATCTTAACAAATCTTTTTTGTGCATCCTCCAAATCAATTCCAAATTCTTTGTTTTTTATGTTACTTAGGAGAAAGATCTCTGGATTCTTTGGTATATTGTTTTCTGTTATTTTATTTAATATCTGATTGAGATCATCCCAAAATTTTTCTACTCTCTCACATGTCCAGATTGCATGAATTGTTGTTCCCATTTCTTTTTTACATCGAAAACATCTATCAGATACTGTTGGGTCCCATTTATTTAACTTTTGCGGTGTAATGTATAGTCTGTGTAACCAATTATATTGTATCATACGTAGCCTCGTATTTATTGTATTTCTCATCGTTCCAGAACATAATTTCTCCCATGTTTCCTTTTTTATCTTTATATTTAAATCTTGTTCCCATTTTTGTTTAGTTTTACCATTTGTTTCCTCATTCTCCTTTTCTTGCAGTTTAATATACATATTTGTTATAAATCTTTTGATTAACATTGTATCTGTAATCACATATTCAAGGTTACTTCCCTCTGGTAAACTCAAATTGCTTCCTAATTTATCTTTCAAGTAGGATCTCAGTTGGTAATATGCCAGCGCTGTATCTCCAGTTATATTGTACTTATCTCTCATTTGTTCAAAGGATAAGAATCTACTTCCTGAAAAACAATTTTCTATTCTTTTAATCCTTTTTTTCCCATTCTCTAAAGGAAAGGTTATCTATTGTAAAAGGGAGTAGCTTATTTTGCGTCAATATTAGTTTTGGTAATTGATAATTTGTTTTATTTCTTTCTACATGAATCTTCTTCCAAATATTGAGGAGATGATGTAATACTGGAGAAGTTCTATGTTGTACCAATTTTTCGTCCCATTTATACAATATGTGTTCAGGTATCTTTTCCCCTATTTTATCTAATTCTAATCTCGTCCAGTCTGGTTTTTCCCTTGTTTGATAAAAATCTGATAGGTATGTTAATTGTGCGGCTCTATAATAATTTTTGAAGTTTGGCAATTGTAAGCCTCCTTGTTTATACCATTCTGTTAATTTATCTAGTGCTATCCTCGGTTTCTCCCCTCTCCATAAAAATTTCCTTATTATTTTCTTTAACTCTTTGAAGAATTTTTCTGTCAGTTGTATTGGCAATGCCTGAAATAAGTATAATATCCTTGGAAAAATGTGCATTTTAATACAGTTTATCCTTCCTATCAGTGTTAGTGGTAGATCTTTCCAATGCTTTAAATCGTCCTGTAATTTTTTCATTAGTGGATTGTAATTGAGTTTATATAATTGGCCTAGATTTTTGTTTATTTGTACACCTAGGTATCTTATTGCCTGCATTTGCCATCTGAATGGAGATTCCTTCTTAAATTTTGAGAAATCTGCATTATTCATAGGCATTGCTTCACTTTTATTTACGTTTATCTTGTAACCCGACACTTCTCCATATTCCTTCAATTTCTTATATAATTCTTTTATTGATAGTTCTGGTTCTGTTAAGTACACTATAACATCATCCGCAAATAAACTGATTTTATATTCCCTGTCTTTTATTTTTATTCCTTTTATATTATTATCTATTCTTATCAATTCTGCTAGTGGTTCTATAGCTAGCGCAAACAATAAAGGTGATAGTGGGCATCCCTGCCGCGTTGACCTGCTTAAGTTAAATTGCTTTGATACATGTCCATTTACTGTCACGTTCGCTAACGGTCCCTTATATAATGCTTTAATCCAATTAATATACTTCTCCGGTAAACTGAATTTTTGCAATACTTTGAACAAATAATTCCATTCTACTCTGTCGAAGGCCTTCTCTGCGTCTAAAGCAACTGCTACTGCAGGTGCTTTATTTCCTTCTACTGCATGAATTAAGTTAATAAATTTACAAATATTGTCTGTTGTGCGTCTTTTTTTGATAAATCCAGTTTGGTCTAAATCTACCATTTTCGGTACCTGTTCTGCTAATCTGTTTGCTAATAGTTTAGCTATTATCTTATAATCTGTGTTTAGCAAAGATATTGGTCTATATGACGCTGGTGAGAGTGGATCTTTCCCTTGTTTTAGTATTACTGTAATTATTGCTGTTTTACATGAATCTGGTAAGTTTTGTGTCTCATCAATCTGGTTGATTACATCCAGGAGGGGCGGTATTAATAAGTCTTTAAATGTTTTGTAGAATTCTATTGGAAATCCATCCTCTCCTGGTGTCTTATTATTTGGTAATTTTTTTATTATCTCTTGTATTTCTACTATTCCAAATGGTTCTGTTAATTTATTTTGTTCCTCTATTTGTAGTTTTGGTAGTTCAATTTTAGTCAAAAATTCATCTATTTTCCCTTCTTTCCCTTCGTTTTCAGTTCGGTATAATTGTTCATAGAATTCTCTAAAGTTTTCCTTAATTTCTTTTGGATTATATGTAATTTGTTTGTCTTTTTTCCTTGATGCCAATACCATTTTCTTAGCTTGCTCTGTCTTAAGCTGCCATGCTAGGATTTTGTGCGTTTTTTCACCTAGTTCATAGTATTTCTGTTTTGTCTTCATTATATTCTTCTCTACCTTATATGTTTGTAATGTTTCATATTTTATTTTTTTATCCGCCAATTCTCTTCTTTTAGTTGTATCTTCCTTCATTGCTAATTTTTTTTCTATGTTTACTATTTCCCTTTCCAACTGCTCTGCTTCCTGATTATAGTCCTTCTTCATCTTGGTTACATAACTTATTATTTGCCCTCTAATGAATGCTTTCATTGCGTCCCATAGTATAAACTTATCTTCCACTGATTCCGTATTTACTTCAAAATACATTTTTAATTGTTTTTCAATAAATTCTCTAAAATCCTGTCTTTTAAGTAGCATGGGGTTTAATCTCCATCTATACATTCTTGGCTTTACTCTCTAGCTTTACTGTCAATATTAAGGGTGAATGGTCCGATAGCATTCTCGCTTTATATTCTGTTTTTCTTACTCTATCCTGCATACTAGCTGATAACAAAAATAGGTCTATTCTTGAGTATGTTTTATGTCTAGCCGAGTAGTATGAGTATTCCTTTTCTTTTGGGTTTTGTTTCCTCCATATATCCAAAAGTTTCATTTCTTGCATTGATTTAATTATAAATTTGGACACTTTGTTCTTTCTGTTAATTTTTTTCCCCGTTTTATCCATATTTGGATCCAAATTCAGGTTGAAATCCCCTCCTATTAGTATGTTCCCTTGCGTATTAGCTACCTTCAAAAAGATATCTTGCATAAACTTTTGATCTTCTTCGTTAGGTGAATATACATTAAGTAGATTCCAAAACTCCGAATATATCTGACATTTTATCATAACATATCTCCCTGCTGGATCTATTATTTCCTCTTCTATTTTAAATGGCACATTTTTGCTAATTAATATAGCCACTCCTCTTGCTTTTGAATTATACGATGCTGCTGTTACATGTCCTACCCAATCTTTCTTTAATTTCTTGTGCTCCAATTCAGTTAAGTGTGTTTCTTGGACAAATGCTATATCAATTTTTTCCTTTTTCAGTAAATTTAGTAGTTTCTTCCTTTTAATTTGGTTATGTATTCCATTAATATTTAAAGTCATATAGTTCAGCGTAGCCATTTTATATTTTGTTTATCTTCTCTTTCCGTTTTTCCATCATTACCTTTCCTCCTTTTCCATTTCTGTTTCTTATTTTCAACTCTTTATAAGACAACATTCCTACAACATCCAACATTTTCCTTATTCTCCTATTTATATCTTCTTTATCCCCAATCTCCCCTTCCCCTCCTGAGTTGTCCTTTATCCCTTGTCGGACAACCACATCTCCCCTCTCCATTTGGGTTTGCGAAACCACTCGCAAGCGTCAACTGATTTTGCAGTGACCGCTATTTCCCCCCCACCCAGCCCCCCCAGAAAAGATTTCACTTTTCATATGTCACAAAGGTCACTCTTTTAATTCCCACCTTATTCTCTCTATTCCATTACCTTCCCTTATTAATTCTTGTCTATACTATCTATATTTTCCTCTAAGTACAGATACATTCACGTATGCACATTGTCTCTATTCACTCTTATACCTCTTTACCCACATACATATCAATCGTGATCATTTTTACTCTCATTACCCGTCTTCATCCCTCAGTCTATTTTTGTCTTTACCCACATACATATCAATCGTGATCATTTTTACTCTCATTACCCGTCTTCATCCCTCAGTCTATTTTTGTAATTGTTCTGCAAATTTTCGTGCTTCTTCTGGATCCGAGAATAGTCTGTTTTGTTGTCCTGGAATAAATATTTTCAATACCGCTGGATGCTTTAGTATAAATTTATACCCTGTCTTCCATAAAATCGCCTTTGCTGTATTGAACTCTTTTCTCTTCTTTAGGAATTCAAAACTTATATCTGGATAAATGAAGATTTTTTGCCCTTTATACTCCAGTTGCCCTCTCTTACTTTTTCCATTGTCTTCTCCAGTACCTTTTCTCTTGTAGTATATCTTAGGAATTTTACTAAAATAGATCTTGGTTTTTGTTGTGGTTGTGGTTTAGAGGCCAATGCTCTATGTGCCCTTTCTATTTCCATTTCTTGCTGTAGTTCTGGACATCCTAGGGTCTTAGGGATCCAATCTTTTATAAACTCCCTCATATTCTTGCCTTCTTCATCTTCCTTAAGGCCCACTATCTTTATGTTATTTCTTCTGTTATAATTTTCCATTATATCTATTTTTTGAGCTAGTAGTTCTTGTGTCTCTTTAGTTTTTTTATTAGATTCCTCCAATTTCTTTTTTAAGTCTTCTACCTCCATTTCTGCTGCTACTGCCCGCTCTTCCATCTTGTCCATTTTCTTTCCCATTTCTGTTAAGGTCATATCTATTTTATTCACTTTCTCTTCTGTGTTGTTTATTCTTCTTCTTAAATCATTAAATTCATGTGTTTGCCATTCTTTAAATGACTCCATGTATCCTCTAACAAGAGAAAGTATATCCTTTACCTTGCCTTTCCCTTCTTCTATTTCACTGTACTCTTCCTCTTCTTCTTCCTCTGGGTTGGCCATCTGTTGTTTCTTTGTTGCCCTTTTCTTCTCTTCTTTCTTGTTTTCATTGTCTTCTGTGGTCTCTTCTTGTTGCAGGTGTTCTGCAGCTGTCGTTGCCGGCTGTGGAGATCGACTCCCCAGCTGGTCCCCCCTCCCGTTGGTGTGTTTTTTTTCATCGCGCATGCGCGATGCACACTTTTACTCGGCTCTGCGAGCCATTTTTGTAGTCCTATTTCTACCGACCTGAGGAAGCGGGCTTCTCTCTCCACAGCGGGCCTCTTCGGACAGGTAAGGCCTTCTCCTTCTTCCTCCGTTGTCTTCTCTTCCTCTCTTCTTACCGTTGATTTTGATTTTTCTTTTTTTGTCGCCATCTTCTTTCCACCTTTATACTCACTTTTCTTTAACTTTTATTTCTGTGCCTTTGTATTTTCTCTTGTTTTTCCCGACTTTTCTGGAGAGGGCTGGAGTTCACCGTCCGGCCACTACTCCATCACGTGACTCCTCCACCAGAAAATCTTGTTTATGTCCTGTGTGGGTAAACTCGTTTCCTGCTCCTTCCCACTTGAGATGTGTTCATTCTGCTGCCTGTTCCTGAAGTATCCTTCAGGAGATTTGCTTTCCCTGTGCATCTCTCCTCTTTAGTAATGAGGTGTTAATATTACTTGCCATCCTTCTTCTAAGATGACCTCCCTTATCCACAGAGAAATTGTTCACACACACACCGCCCCCCCCCCCCAACTTTGAATCCCAGTGCCCTCGTCATTTTCCAATTCCAGTTGCAACAGACCCTTGTGTACCCTGTGTAAATGTAGTCTAAGCCCAGAGAGCAATTTATCAAGAACTGGGTTGGTGAGAGAGTTATTACGCTTTTTTTTTTTAAACCCTCACCCTGCAGTGGGTCCTATCACTCCCACAGCTGGAAAAGGCACAAATTAATATGAAAGTAATTATTTAATTACTAAATTAAATATAGTTTTAACTGTGAGGTGATGGTATTTTAAAAAAAGAAGATGGGTCTCAGGTTCAGACTGACAAACTGACACTATAACGGTGCGAGTGACCTGGGATCAAATCATTTGCTGTCTGGATGAAGTTTGTATATTCTCCCCGTGACCCTTATGGGTTTTCTCTGGTGCCCTGGTTTCCTTCGATGTTCCAAAGATGGTAGGGTCAATTGGTCATGTATTTGGGTGGTGTGGGCAGGAAGGGCCTGTGACCCTGCTTTATCTTGAAATTATAAGTACAGTAAATTAAATGTGATTGTAAGACATTAACAAGAGGCATATTTGTGGAGGAGGAATACGTATCTCTGATGTGACAAGGTATATTACATTTTATATTATGTATGAATATGTTTTTGAAAGGAGATAGATTGTGGGGGTTTAGTGGAGTTCACTTAACACACAAATACTTCACAAAACAGATCTCATTTAAAATGCAAGAGCTTTGCTGAAAGTGAGACATTGAGGCACCAATGATTTTCCAAAAACTTTGAAGAGTGCCTATGGAGAGTTCACAAGTAGGTGTTGATTCCGGTGCCGCAATCTGTCTGGTTGCAGTTTGGTGCTCTAAGAGGGGTCATTTGATTTTACAAGCTGGTCAGAATACCCGAATGTAAAGCTGCCTAAAATACTCTAATGCGGCTGTCGGGAGGCCACCTGAAAGTGGAGAACCCTGCCCTCAGGAACACTTACCTAACCTCCTCGGGGAGGTATATTCTCCAATTCTGAGCGCTCCCCTTAGGCACCTGAAAACAGCAAGGCAAAACGGCTAGCAGCTTTCAGATGCCTAGCAGTGGGCAGGCTGATGACAGTCAGCTGACGATCTGCCGACAGCCCCCCTCCCTGCTGCCTGACAGCTCCCTGGTGCGGGACTACGGGGCTGGAACAGCTGGCGCAGGACTTCGGGCATCGCACCGGCCGCTCCAGCCACATAGTCCCACGCTGGGGGGCTGTCGGCAGTGGGGAGGAGAGCTGTCAGACGGCTGCCCCTGCCCCGACTCAGGAGCTGGCATTTGCTCCGTGGCAACTCTCCCCGCTGCACACCATTCAGGTGGCAGAGCACCACCATCAGTGCTGCCACCTGAACGCCCCTTGCAGACACTCGTAGCCGAGAGAGAGAGAGAGAGAGAGAGAGAGAGAGAGAGAGAGAAGAGAGCGCGAGAGAAAAAGACCAAACAAGATTCCCCATTTTGAAGATGGGTTGTGAGTTCTGAGTTCAGCCCGTTCAAAGCCCTTGTGGTCCATAGAAGAGGAAATGGTTGGCTGAAGTGTTTCTCCTGAAATAAGGGAAACACGAGGAACTCTGTGGTTACCTGGAAAAAGAGGTTATGTCCTGTGTGAGTAAACTCGTTTCCTGCTCCTTCCCACTTGAGATGTGTTCATTCTGCTGCCTGTTCCTGAAGTATCCTTCAGGAGATTTGCTTTCCCTGTGCATCTCTCCCATGAAGTGGCAAGTTTCTTCAGCAAGACTGATCAGAGGAAATCAGTTTGTTTGTGTCCAATGAGCAACAAATCTCTCTCTGAAACCAATGAGAACCTTCCTGAGCAGTAACCATTTACTTTTTCACTAGAGCCTGGTGAAAATTCATAAATGTTAAATTCTATGCACAGAATAAGAAATGCCTGACACTGGTGAACTTGGAGAAGTGAGAAGTGAGATTGGACTGTGAATCTAAGAACTTTCCTGAACATTTACATATTACATATACGTGCGCTTAGATTTAGAAGTGGGTTAACTTAGGTGAAGTTAATATCCTATTTTAATGCTTAAAGAAAATTAAAAGCAACTTTAGTTTAAGTGACCATTTGTCTTGGTGAATTTCTATTGCTGTTTAGTTTTGGGGTCCTCTAGTGTCATGATGTGCAGCCAAGATCCTGTTATGTGCAATCCAGTGCCACATGGGGGCACAAAGCTGCTTTATGTATCCTGGTGAAAGCCACCCTGCTTTACGAATACTCACTTTAAGGAAATTTACTTTTACAAAGAAACCTCTGTTCATTTTTACAAAAAGATTTTTGGCTTTTAAGAACGCAGCAAGCTGTTATAGAAGCTCTGTGCGTATCCCGAGCAGCTCCTTCCCCGGGAACTACGATGAGAAGTTCTTTCTCCTACATCCCATTCTCCTGTACGTCCCACCCAGTGACATCACCAGGGTTGATATCATATGGACCGAGTGTCTGAGTGTACTGAGCATAGGTGTGTGGGTTCCTTGTATGACCGGGGTGTGGCGGCAGCCCTGTGCGGGGGTGTGGGCTTTGACTGGAGCGCATTAGAAGGTTCAAAAAGTAAATTTCTACTTTATCATATCATTCCTGCTTTTGCTGTATGTTAGGGTTATTTTAGATTTTATGTGTTATTTGGTATGATTTGGTGGGGGTTTTTTGGGGTCTGGAAACGTTGAAAATTTTTTCCCATAGAAATCAATGGTAAGCGCTGCTTCACTTTAAGCCATTTCTGCTTACGAAAGGTTCTGTAGGAATGCTCTAGTTTTGTAAAGCGGGGTATCCCTGTTTTCCCTAAGTAGGTGTCGTAAGCAAATAGCGAAACTCATGGAGCAGTGATCATGAGAAATTGTACCGTAAAAGAGTATGTAGCCAATGGAGAGAGGATGCAATAAAATCAGGAAATGCTGTAAGTATTCTGAGATGTCATCAATTGAATGAGAAATCGAGTTAATGAATCAAATTCAATTTGATTTGAATGTTTATTGCCACATCTATCCCAAGGTACAGTGAAAAACATTTCTTTGTGTTCTGTACAGGCAAGTCAACTCATACTTATGTACATCAGGTAGTACAATAATAAAACAGAAGGACAGCATGTTTTTATGGCGTAAGATATAATTGATATAGAAAATTATATTGAACCAATCCATATCTCACATAAATCGTTGATGTCATACTGTCCAAACACTAGCCAGACCAGCATTCCTCTGGAATTGTAACACCTAAATCCGACTCCCACCTCCCTCGACCTTTGTAGGCCTGACTTAACACTTTTGCCTTGGAGAGCAGAATACATCCTGGTTATGAATTTAGATGCATTTCCCAATTAAAGCATCCGCTACACTTCATTGCTTGAGGGCGGGGCCTTTGAGGGGCCCCAATTCTTTCGCAGGAAGGTCCTCAACTGAAGAAAGCAGAAGAAGGTTCCATTTGACAGATTATATTTTTGTTTCAGTTGCTCGAAAGACATAAGTAGCCCTTCTTCATAGTAATCCTCAATGTGTTTATTTATTTTTCCATGCCAAATATTTAAAATTCTATTGCCCAAATCCATGGGCAATAGTTCGTTCTGGTACAATGGTGCTTTTGGTGATGTCCCCACTTTTTTTCCCCAATACTGTCATTAATCTCATTCCAAATTTTAATAATATGTATTAGGATGGGGTTATCTTTTTTGTTATTAATTTGACATTCCATTTATAAATGAAATCCTTCACAGCACCCTCTCTCATTGTATGTGGTCCTATTTGAATCCATGAGGGAGAGTTCTTCCAAAAAGGATGAGAGGAACCTTGCCTGGGCTGCTAAATAATATAATTTTTAAAATCCGGTAATCTTAATCCTGCCAACCTATTCCCATGTCAGTTTTTCCATGGCAATCCTACATTTTATTATTCCATTGTGGTGGCGCACATCTCTTGTAGAGAACTGGCCCCGCTTGTATTGCCGTGCTGGTGGGGTAGCTGCAGAAAGATGGTGTCTTCGGGGTTTGCTTGTTTCTTCATGGCTTAGGCCACAGTTCGTCCCCCAGGCAACATGGTGATGTCACTGCTGCATGGGGTGGAACTCCTGTTGGCCTTAAAGGGGTGCTTGCGAAATTCAAATAAACAGTTCAACTGAAACCTCCACCATATCCAATGGTGTGTTTCTGTGTGTGTAGCAGTCACTACATTGGCGACCCCATAGAGCCCAGATGTTATCTGGTCTCCAACTATGGATTCGTCGGCAATCAGTGCTGTCTCCGTGAAACTCCCCCGGACCCATCGACCTCACACGTGGTTTGGGCAGACGGAGGTGCAATTTCATCTCAGACAGATCATCTCTGACTCCACAATGTTCTACCATGTGGTGAGCGTCCTTGATGACTAAACCGCGGCCATAGTGGATGACCTGATCCACCAGAGGAGGGCAAGTATGTCGCCCTCAAAGGCCTTCTCGGCACTTTTGGTCTCTCCTGTCGGCAGCGCGTGGCCAGGCTGATGCATTTCGATGGCCTGAGGGACAGAGCTCTGTCTGTACTAATGGACAAAATGCTCACACTGGCAGAAGGTCATAAACCCTGCCTGATGATTGAGCAAGCTTTCCTGGAACAAATGCTGGAAGACATCCAGTTCCTACTAGTGGATTCGGACTTCTCGGATCCCTGGAAGGTTGCAGCCTGCGCCGACATGTCGTGGTGAACCAAACGAGGCCGCCATGAATCAGGTCACCTGCCCTGGACCCAGCCGACCACAGCCCGCCCCCAGGCAGAAACTGGAGGAGCACCAAACTGCCTGGTGTTTCTATCACCAACAATGGGGAGCACAAGCTTGCAAATGCCGCCAGCCCTGCTTATACCTGGGAAATTACCAGGCCAGCTGCCGCTGATGGCTGCGATGGCTGGCCACACGATCAGCCTCTTACACATGGTTGACAAAACCAATGGACGGTGTTTTCTGGTGGACACCAGAGCAGAGTTGAGTGTGCTTCCCCTGACCGCACTCTAATCTCTCAAGAGAGCACAAGGCCTGACCCTGCGGGCAGCGAACGGCACTGAGGTAAAGATCTTTGGCACAAGGACCATTCAGGTACACCTCGGGGCAGACAAATACCACTGGAAGTTACTACTAGCCACCGTGAGAACTGCCAATTTCCTCTGAGCCCACAGCCTGCTGGTCGACCTGAAGGACAGGAAACTCGTGTATGCCCGTACCTTCCAGACCCTCCGACTCTAGCCATCCAGCGCGCACAGCCTGGGTATAGCCACTGTCTCCATGCCCAGGAATGAGTTCTCCCACATCCTAGATGGGTTCTCTGCCATTCTACAGCCACAATTCACCGCCACCATGCCCCAACATGGCATCCGCCACCACATCGCCACACAGGGCACTCCACTCCATGCCAAGGCTGGAGAAGCTGCAGCTTGCGAAAGAGGAGTTCCCCCACCTCCAGGAACTCAGCATAGTCCGCAGTTTGGACAGTCCCTGGGCATCTCCCCTGCATGTGGTCTCAAAGGCCTCTGGGGATTGGCGTCCATGTAGGGACTATGCCGGCTCAACGACGCAACCATGCCTGACCGGTACCCCATCCCCCACTTATAGGACTTTACAGTCAACCTACACAGTGCCAAGGTTTTCTCCAAGATCAACTTGGTGAGGGGCTACCATCAAATCCCCGTACACCTGATGATATTGACAAAACTGCCATCATCACCCTGTTCAGTCTTTTCGAATTCCTGCGGATGCCCTTTGGCCTGAAGAAAGCAGCCAAAATGTTCCACCAGCTCATGGACACAGTGGGTAGAGACCTGTACTTCGTGTTCATCTATCTCAATTACATCCTCGTCGCCAGTCGAGATCACAATGATCACAAGACCCATCTCCGCACACTGTTCGCCCGCCTGGCTGAATTCTGCCTCGCTGTCAAGGTGGCAAATGTCAGTTCGGGAAGGAGTCGCTACAGTTTCTGGGCACTACCATCACCACTGTCCAGGACAAGGTCAAGGCCATACAACAGTTCCCCAGGCAAGACAACCTCAAGGGTTGTCAATTAACTCAGGCCCAGAGAGAGGACGAAGAGGTGCAGGCCTTCCGAACTGCCATCACCGGCCTACGCCTCAAGGACCTGAAGCTGCCGGACAGCCACGACACGATCCTATGTGATGTCTCAACCAGCTCTCCGCGACCGGTATTTCCCACATGGTGGAGGCAGGAGGGAAATCCGGATGATTCATGACCTGGCCTACCCCTTAGTCAAGACATCGGTGCGTAGGGTGGCAAAACATTTCGTCTGGCACGGACTGAAAAAACAAATGGCCAAGATGGCAAAGAATTCCATGCATTGCCAAGCCTCCAAAGTCCAGCGCCATGTCAGAGCCCCCATACAACATTTCGACCCGCCAGCCAGGAGGTTTGACCATATCCATATCGATATAATGGGCCCCCTACCGGTGTCCAGGGATGCCCGCTACCTCCTGAATGTGATCGACTGGACAACGAAGTGGCCAAAAGCCATTCCCATCAGGGACACTTCTGCTGAGTCTTGCACCAGAGCCCTGCTCATGAACTGGGTCGCATATTTCGGCATTCCAGTCCACATGACCAGCGACAAGGGTGCCCACTTCACCTCCACTCTCTGGGTGTAATTGGCAAACCGCTTGGGAATCAAGCTCCACCACACCACAGCTTATCATCCCCAGGCGAATCGACTTGTAGAACGTTTCCACCGGCACCTCAAGGCAGCTCTCATGGCATGACTAAAAGGACCCAACTGGACAGACAAGCTGCCGTGGGTCCTGCTTGGCATTCAAATGTCTCCGAAAGAGGACCTCCAGGCTTCTTCCGTGGAATTAGTCTTCAGTGCACCGCTGTCACTACCAGGGGAGTTCTTCGGAATAGTCGCAGAATCCGGAGGTGAGATCCCAACCCTTCTCACAAACCTCTGCCACAGACTTGCCTCACTGGCACCCCCACCACCAACCCACCACAGCAAGCACCCGATGAAAGCCCCCAAGGAGCTGGCCTTAGCGGAGTTCATTTTCATCCGGCGTAGCCCACACCTGACCCACCTCCCCTGCAGCGCCCATACGAGGACCCGTACAAGGTCTTTCACTGATCGGGAAAGACTTTTACCCTGGACATTGGGAGCAGGGAAGAATTATTCACGGTTGACCGATTGAAGCCGGCGCATGTGGACTTAGACCAACCCATACAGATGGCCCAACCTAAATGGAGGGGTCGGCCGCCCAAGTGGCTGGACACGAAAAGCTGGTTCTGAGGGGGTTCTGTGGTGGTGCACATCTCTGTGTGCGAACCAGCCCAACCTGTATCGCCATGCTGATGAGGCAGCTGCAGAAAGATGGCACCATTGGGGTTTGGTGATTGCCTTGTGGCTTAGGCCACAGCTTGCGCCCTGGGCAACATGGTGACATTACCGCTGCGCAGGGCAGAACTCCCATTGGCTTTAAAGGGGTGTGTGCTAAATTCAAATAAACAGTTCAAGTGAAACCTCTGCCATGTCCACTGCCTGTTTCTGTGTGTGTCACAGCTGTTACACCATAGAAACTTTCTTATTTGACCATTAAGTATCTTACTTTCTTATTTGACCATTAAGTATCTTACTTTCTTATTTGTAAGTATCTTATAAGTATCTTAAAGACGTTCTTGGGCAAAGAAATCAGCAACTATTGAAGTCTTGGCATCACTTTTATTTTCACACAATTCTCTTTCCAATTAATGTTATAGGCAGATCTCTCCATCTTTGTAAATCCTCCTCTATCTTTCCAAGCAGGTGAGATAATTAGGTTTATATAAATTTTGTAAATTATTATCTACCATTATTCTTAAATATTTAATTCCTTCCAGTTACCACTTGAACTGGCTTCCTTTTTGATATCTCTCATAATCAAAATTTGTTTATGGCATAATTTTGCTTTTTTCTAAATTTATTTTATAACCTAATACTCTTTCATATTTTTCCAGTATAGTTTGGCCAAGGACTCAGCTTGATCTGATAAGTATAACAGCACAACTCTTCCTGGCCAACTCTAAATCACTTTATATCTGGATCTCTCCTTATAATTTCTGTTAATGGTTCAATTGCCAAGACAAAGAGGTCTGTTGATAGCGGACACCCCTGTCTGGTAGATCTACTCAAAGGAAACATTGATGACATTTGGCTATTGGTTATAATTTTAGATTTTGCGGAAACTGCTAAAATGTTTGGCCTGGAAGTCAGCCTGAAGAAAACTGAGGTCCTCCATCAGCCAGCTCCCCACCATGACTACCAGCCCCCCCCACATCTCTATCGGGCACACAGAACTCAAAACGGTCAACCTGTTTACCTACCTCGGCTGCACCATTTCATCTGATGCAAGGATCGACAAAGAGATAGTCGACAGATTCGCCAAGCCAAAAGCGTCTTTGGAAGACTACACAAAAGAGTCTGGAAAAACAACCACCTGAAGAAACACATAAAGATCAGCGTGTACAGAGCAGTTGTCATACCCACGTTCCTCTCGGCTACGAATCATGGGTCCTCTACCGGCATCACCTATGGCTCCTAGAACGTTTCCATCAGCGCTGTCTCCACTCCATTCTCAACATTCATTGGAATGACTTCATCACCAACATCGAAGTACTTGAGCTGGCAGAGTCCGCAAGGATCGAATCCACGCTGCTGAAGACCCAACTGCGTTGGGTGGGTCACGTCTCCACAATGGAGCACCATCGCCTTCCCAAGATCGTGTTATATGGTGAGCTCTCCACTGGCCACCGAGACAGAGGTGCACCAAAGAAAAGGTACAAGGATTGCTTAAAGAAATCTCTTGGTGCCTGCCACATTGACCACCGCCAGTGGGCTGATATCGCCTCCAACCGTGCATCTTAGCGCCTCACAGATCGGCGGGCAGCAACCTCCTTTGAAGAAGACCGCAGAGCCCACCTCACTGACAAAAGACAAAGGAGGAAAAACCCAACACCCAACCCCAACCAACCAATTTTCCCTTGCAACCGCTGCAACCGTGTCTGCCTGTCCCGCATCAGACTTGTCAGTCACCAACAAGCCTGCAGCAGACGTGGACATACCCCTCCATAAATCTTCGTCCGCAAAGCCAAGCCAAAGAAGAAAGAATAATTTTAGATTGTGGATAAAAACTCTATCATAAACCAATCAATAAATGTTCATCCCATTCCAAACTTTTCTAGTACTTTAATGGGAAAGACCATGCTAGATAATCAAATGCCTTTTCTGGATCTAATTATACAGTTATACTTGGAGTTCTTTGATGGTCTGCTCAAGTTATCTGCAGAATGTCTTTTTTAACAAAACCCACTTGGTCCGAATTTATCAATTTAGGTAGATATTTCCCAAGACTATTGACTAGTGCTATTGCCAAAATTTTGTAATCCATATTTAACAAGGAGAGTATGTATGAAGATGTTTTTTGTAGGTCTGTTTTTCTTTGGTTAGTTCCGTAATACTAGCTATTGAGAAGGATTCTGGAAGAGTCTTCGTTTCAGCCACCTGGTCTGATACCTCAGTAATAACAGGAATCAAAAGGTCTTTAAATTGTCTATAAAACTCAGGTGGGAAACCATCCTCTCCCAGTGACTTATTTGCCTGTAATGTATTCTGGCGTTTAAAAAAAATCTCTTCTCTAGTGAAGGGGGCATCTAATTCCTTCTGATCTCTATCTTACAGTTTTGGCAGCTCAATCACTGGGAGAAATTTGTCTATTTCAATAGAATCCCCTATCAAATCTGATTTGTATAACTTTGTATAATATTGTTTAAAAGTATCATTGATTTCCTTTTGGTTATATGTTAATTTGTCAGGATCTGTTTAAATTGCATTTATCATCCTTGATGTCTCTTCTGTCTTTAGTTGCCAAAACAAAACTTTATGCGCTCTATCTCTCAATTCATAATACTTCTTCTTTGACTTTAAAACAATTTTTTTCTGTTCTATATGTTTGTAATGTATTGTATTTCAATTTTTAAAATTTTTTTACCAAAGCTTTATATTTTTCTGTCAAACCTATTCTTTGGTATTCTTTTTCTAATTCTGTTATTTTCTTCTCTAGGCCAAAAATCTTACCAAGACCAGTTGTCGTCTTTGTTCATCCACTCTTGTGGTCCGATGGGCTCTTTCTATAGTAATGTTTCCTTGAATTTTTCCACTCCCAAAGCTCGTGGGATCCAATCTTCAAAGAATTTCACTGGATTGTTCCCCTCAGTCCCTTCTTTCAGCCTGATGATTCAGACATTATTTCTCCTGCTGAAATTTTCCATGTGGTCGATTTTATCCAGAAGCAGCTGTTTATTTGCTTTCCACTTCTTTATATCTTCCACCAGGGTTTTTGGATGTTCTTGTGTCATTATCAGGCTGTTCTCAATCTGCCCCCCCCCCCTCCCCCCATTGTTCAGGACCTCAATAGCTGCCGCCAGTGCTGTTATTTTTTCTGCCATCTCCTTTAGTACATTTTCCACCTTGGATAATCTTCCACTTGGAATCTCCATGGATTCCATCATTTTTTTTGAAAATCCTGTGTCTATTCCCCCACTTCCTTGGGTTTGTGTTGATGTTGCAGTTGCACCGTCTTCACCACTCCCTTGTGGACTTGCAGTTGATTATCTCTGGGTCTTGTTCTTCCTACCCATCAAGTTTGTTTTTAACACAAGTACTTTTTATTTTGACAACTTTAAATCAGTCCTTTAATCAATTATCACAGAGACTGCAGGCAAACCCTCACAGGTTAGAACTCTGTTCACTGTAATATTACAAGCTTAAACTGGAGTGGAGGGGACACATGAGGAGTGATGGGTGCAGTCCCAATGATTGCTCCAGATTATTGAGCTCGCGGGGTTTGAAGGTGATTCTAAGACGTGGCCAGGACTGGGGATTCTTTTGGAGAAAGGGCAGGTGGCAAGGATGATGAGAGTTAAACAAGAAAATCTGCAGGTGCCGGGGTCACAAATGTGCTGGAGAAACTCAGCAGGTCGCGCAGCATCCACAGGAAGTAAAAAATGACCAGCTTTTCAGGTCTGATTTTAAGATTATGAAAGGCTTAGAAAAGGAGAATATGATGGATTTCTTTCTTTTCATTAAGGAGGGGGCTTAAAGTAGTTTGTGAGGGGATAGGAGGCATGTGAAAGGAAAGCGTCTGCACTGAGGAGTGGATGTTTAGTTGTCACTGCTTGCCTGGGTCTTGGAGAAGGAAACCCCGTCACATTGAATAAGTACTGGGATGAACCCTTGATGACCCGAATCTGCCGAATGGCCTCCAATACCAAAAATTTCCAGGCTTGTCTGAGATGCCTGAAAAAGTGAAATAGAGTTAGAGTTCTACAGGACGGAAACAGGCCCTTGGTCCCATCTTATCCATGCCAGCTAAGCTAGTCCCATTTGCCCTCATTCAGCCCTTATCCCTCTAAACCAGTGGTTCTCAACCTTTATCTTCCACTCACATACCAACTTAAATAATCCCTTAATTATGACAGAGCATCTATGCATCGGTGATATTTTGCGGCACCATCACAGTGCAAACATTCATATTATAACCATCTTACATCATTACTATATATAAAAATCAATAACAGGGCATGAAAAGTAAGATTGTCTTTGGTTCATTGATTATTCAGGAATCTGATGGCAATGGGGAAGAAGCTGTCCTTGTGTCTTCTTTAGGCTCCTGTATCTTTTTTTCTAATGGTAGCAGAGTGAATAGGGCATGTGCTGGGTGGTGGGGGTCTTTGAGGATAGAGGCTTATTTTTTAAGATCCCACTTCATATAGATATCCTCGATGGAGTGAAGTCTGGTGCCTGTGATATTGCAGGCTGGGTTAACAGCACTCTGGAATTTATTCTTGTCCTGAGAGTTGGTACCACCACACCAGACAGTGATGCAACCAGCCAGAATGCTCTCCATGGTACACCAGTAGAAGTTTACAAGAGTCTTCGGTGACATACTGAATCTCCTCAAATACCTCACAAAGTATAGCTGCTGGGGAGCCTTCTTTGTGATTGCATCAACAAGGAGGCTCCAGAACAGATCCTCGGAGATGTTCACAACCCACGAATTTGAAGTTCTTGACCTTCTCCAACACTGAGCCCTTGATGAGGACTGGGTCGTGTTCACCTGACTTCCTCCTGAAGTCCACAATCATCTCCTAGGTTTTGCTCATGTTGAGCGCAAGGTTCTTGTCGTTACACTATTCAACGAGCTGATCTATCTCTCTCCTGTACACTTCCTCATTGCCGTTTGTGATTCTACTGACAACTGTGGTGTCATCGGCAAACTTGTAGATAGTATTGGGATTGTTCCCAACTGCACTATCATGGGTGGATAATGAATAGAGCAGTGGGCTAAGCATGCATCTTTGGGGTGCACTTGTATTGATAATCAGTGAGGAGATGTTATTTCCAATTCGTACTGACAGTGGTCTTCTGATGAGAAAGCCAAGCATCCAGTTGCAGAGGGGGGTGTAGAGACACATGGCTTGAAGGTTCTTGACCTGCACTGAGGGAATAATGATGTTGAAAGCTGAGCTGTAGTAATTGAAGAGCAGATATTTTCAAGGTGATTCAGAGCTGAGTGGAGAGCCAGCAATATTGCATCTGCTGCAGAGCGATTGTGATGATAGGGGAATTGCAGTGGGTCTAGATCATTGCTTAGGTATATGTTAATTCTGGCCATTTACCAGCCTCTCAAAACACTTAATCACAATAGAAGTTAGTGCTACTGGGCGGTGGTCGTTGAGGCAGCGCGCACTACTTTTCTTGGGTACCAGATGATTGATGCCCTTTTGAAGACGCATACTTGTCTTAGTGCTTTTTAACTTTTGCAGTTGTCACCACCTCTAACACTTCATCTGGAAGTTTGTTGCATACACCCACCATCCTCTGTGTGACCAAGGTTTCTGTCAGGTCCCTATTAAAGCCATACCTTCTCCCTTAAATTAGTGGTTGTCAATCTTTTTTTCCCACTCACATACCACCTTGAGTAATCCCTGACTAACTACAGAGCAACTATGGCATAGACATTCTGTGGTTAGTCAGGGATTACTTTAGGTGGTATGTGAGTGGGGAAAAAAATGCCTTAAATCTAAGCCCTCTAGTTTTAAATTCACCAACTCTGCAGGGTGGGGGTGGGGTGGGGAAGGGTGTAAGGCTCAGATTATTAAGGCCATCTTTACTCCTCATAATTTTATAAACCTCTTTAAGATTCCCCCCCTCTGTCTCTGACACTCCACGGAGAAAGGTCCCAGTTAATCGATCCTCCTCATAATTCAAGTTGACCAGTAACATCTTATGAATCTTTTATGCACCATTTTCAGGTTAATTATATCTTTCCTATAGTTGGGTGACTAGAACTGTGCACTTTACTCCAAGAGTAATCCCACCAATGTCTTGTACTGTTGTAACATGATGTTTTATGACCTGTACTCAAAGCCCTGACTGATGGAGGAAAGCATTACAATGTCTTCATTACCATCCCTTTAACCTGCAGCGTCACTTTCATGGAACTCTGTGCCTGTTCCCCCAACTCCCTCTGTTCTACAACACTCTCCAGGGCCCTAACATTCACCGTGTAAGTCCAGATCTGGTTTAACCTATGCACTTGTCCAAGTTAAAAACCGCTTTGCCATTTTTCGGCCCACTTTCCAGTTCATTCAGATCCTGTTGTGATTTTCGATAACCTTCTTCACTGGTTCACTTTACCACCCCCTCCTTACTAACTATGCCAACTTCAATGTCCTCCGAGTCATGAATGTAAATAAACCACATGGGACCCAGCACCCATCCCTCAGCTCACCACTAGCCTCAGACCTCCAATCAGAGGTACAACCCTGCAATACCTCCCTCTGTCTCCTACCATCAAGCCAAACCTGTATCCACTTTGGCTTGGATCCCATGTGACTTGACCTTCTGACCCAGCCTGGCATGAGGGACCTTGTCAAAGACCTTGTTTATGTCGAAACTCCAGCACTGTTTTTACTTCAAACCTTGGTGTCTGCAGACTTTCGTATTTTACTTCCACCTTGCTTAATCCTTGTATATGTTTACTGCCTTGTGCTCTTCAATCATCTTGCTGACCTGATAAAACTAGAAAATATCAGAATTTCTTTACACAGAGGAGAGAGAGAGTGGAGAGAGAGAGAGTGGAGAGAGAGAGAGTGGAGAGAGAGAGAGTGGAGAGAGAGAGAGTGGAGAGAGAGAGAGTGGAGAGAGAGAGAGTGGAGAGAGAGAGAGTGGAGAGAGAGAGAGTGGAGAGAGAGAGAGTGGAGAGAGAGAGAGTGGAGAA